>NC_053025.1:495111638-495435654 GCF_003073215.2 Triticum urartu | reverse complement strand
GACATTAGAAAAGCTTTAGCATACGAACTACATGATCTTGTGCTAGGCTTAGGATTGGGTCTTGTCCATCACATCATTCTCCTAATGATGTGATCCCGTTATCAACGACATCCAATGTCCATGGTTAGGAAACCGTGACCATCTATTGATCAACGAGCTAGTCAACTAGAGGCTTACTAGGGACATGGTGTTGTCTATGTATCCACACATGTATCTGAGTTTCCTATCAATACAATTCTAGCATGGATAATAAACGATTATCATGAACAAGGAAATATAATAATAATCAATTTATTATTTCCTCTAGGGCATATTTCCAACAGTCTCCCACTTGCACTAGAGTCAATAATCCAGTTCACATCGATATGTGATTAACACTCAAGGTCACATCCCCATGTGACTAACACCCAAAGAGTTTACTAGAGTCAATAATCTAGTTCACATTACCATGTGATTAACACTCGATGAGTTCTGGGTTTGATCATTTTATGCTTGTGAGAGATGTTATAGTCAACGGGTCTGAATCTTTCAGATCCGTATGTACTTCGCAAATCTCTATGTCATCTTGTAGATGCAGCTACTACGCTATATTTGGAGCCATTTCAAATAACTGTTCTACTTGGAGCTATTCTAAATTGTTGCTCCATTATACGTATCCGGTATCTCTACTCAGAGCTATCCGGATAGGTGTTAAGCTCGCATCGACGTAACTCTTTACGTCGAACTCTTTATCACCTCCATAACCGAGAAACATATCCTTATTCCTCTAAGGATAATTTAGACCGCTATCTGGTGATCTACTCCTAGATTACCTTTGTACCCTCTTGCCAGATATGTGGCAAGGCACACATCAGGTGCGGTACTCAGCATGGCATACCGTATAGAGCCTATGACAAAAGCATAGGGGACGACATTCGTCCTTTCTCTTTCTTCTGCGGTGGTCGAGCTTTAAGTCTTAACTTCATACCTTACAACTCAGGCAAGAACTCCTTCTTTGACTGATCCATCTTGAACACCTTCAAGATCATGTCAAGGTATGTGCTCATTTGAAAGCACCATGAAGCGTTTTGATCTATCCTTATAGATCTTGATGCTCAATGTTCAAGTAGCTTAATCCAGGCTTTCCATTGAAAAACACTTTCCAAATAACCCTATATGCTTTCCAGAAATTCTACATCATTTTTGATCCATAATATGTCAACAACATATGCTCATCAGAAATTCTATAGTGCTCCCACTCACTTCTTTGGAAATACAAGTTTCTCATAAACTTTGTATAAACCCAAAATCTTTGATCATCTCATCAAAGCGTACATTCCAACTCCGAGATGCTTACTCTAGTCCTTAGAAGGATTGCTGGAGCTTTCCATACTTGTTAGCATCTTTCAGGATTGACAAAACCTTCCGGTTGTATCACATACAACCTTTCCTCAAGAAAAACGTCGAGGAAACAATGTTTTGACATCCTATCTGCAAGATTTCATAAATAATGCAGTAATCGCTAATATAATTCCAACAGACTCTTAGCATCGCTACGAGTGAGAAAGTCTCATCGTAGTCAACTCCTTGAACTTGTCGGAAAACATCTTAACGACAAGTCGAGCTTTCTTAATGGTGAAACCTACCATCATTGTCCGTATTCCTTTTAAAATCCATATGTACCTAATAGCCTTACGACCATCAAGTAGTTCTCCCAAAGTCTACACTTTGTTTTCATATATGGATCCTCTCTCGGATTATATGGCCTCGAGCCATTTTGGAATCCAGGCCCACCATCGCTTCTCCATAGCTCGTAGGTTCATTGTTGTCTAGCAACATGACTTCCAAGACAGGATTACGTACCACTCTGAAGTAGTATGCATCCTTGTCATCCTACGAGGTTTGGGAGTGACTTGATCCGAAGTCTCATGATCAATATCATAAGCTTCCACTTCAATTGGTGTAGGTGCCACAGGAACAACTTCCTGTGCCCTGCCACACACTAGTTGAAGAGACGGTTCAATAACCTCATCAAGTCTCCACCATCCTCCCACTCAATTCTTTCGAGAGAAACTTTTCCTCGAGAAAGGACCCAATTCTAGAAACAATCCCTTATTGCTTTCGGATCTAAGACAGGAGGTATACCCAACTGTTTTGGGTGTCCTATGAATATGCATTTATCCGCTTTGGGTTCGAGCTTATCAGCCTAAAACTTTTTCACATAAGCGTCGCAGCCCCAAACTTTTAAGAAATGACAGCTTAGGTTTCTCTAAACCATAGTTCATACGGTGTCATCTCATCGGAATTACGTGGTGCCCTATTTAAAGTGAATGTGGTTGTCTCTAATGCCTAACCCATAAACTATCATGGTAATTCGATAAGAGACATCATGGTATGCATCATATCCAATAGGGTGCAGTTATGATGTTCGGACACACCATCACACTATGGTGTTCCAGGCTGTATTAGTTGTGAAACAATTTCCACAATGTCTTAATTCTGTGCCAAACTCGTAATTCAGATATTCATCTCTATGATCATATCATAGATCTTTTATCCTCTTGTCACGACGATCTTTCAACTTCACCCTGAAATTACTTGAACCTTTCAATAATTCAGACTCGTGATTCATCAAGTAAATATACTCAACATCTACTCAAATCATCTGTGAAGTAAGAACATAACGATATCCACTACATGCCTCAGCACTCATTGGATTGCACACATCAAAATGTATTACTTCCAACAAGTTGCTTTCTAGTTCCATTTTACTGAAAATGAGGCTTTCAGTCATCTTGCCCATGTGGTATGATTTGCATGTCTCAAGTGATTCAAAATCAAGTGAGTCCAAACGATCCATCTGTATGGAGTTTCTTCATGCATATCTACCAACAAACATGGTTCGCATGTCTCAATCCTTTCAAAACGAGTGAGTCCAAAGATCCATCAACATGGAGCTTCTTCATGCGTTTTATACCGATATGACTTAAGTGGCAGTGCCACAAGTAGGTGGTACTATCATTACTATCTTATATCTTTTGGCATGAACATGTGTATCACTACGATCGAGATTCAATAAACCATTCATTTTAGGTGCAAGACCATTGAAGGTATTATTCAAATAAACAGAGTAACCATTATTCTCCTTAAATGAATAACCGCATTGCGATAGACATAATCCAATCATGTCTATGCTCAACGCAAGCACCAATCTCGATGGTAGAGGGAGCGTACGATATTTGATCAACCATGGAAATACTTCCAACACATATCGTCATCTCACCTTTAGCTAGTCTCCGTTTATTCCGTAGCTTTTATTTCGAGTTACTAACACTTAGCAACCGAACCGGTATCTAATACCCTGGTGCTACTAGGATTACTAGTAAAGTACACATTAACATAATACATCCAATATACTTCTATCGACCTTGCCAGCCTTCTTATCTACCAAGTATCTAGGGTAATTCTGCTCCAGTGGCTGTTCCCTTTATTACATAAGCACTTAGTCTCGGGTTTGGGTTCAACCTTGGGTTTCTTCACTAGAGCAGCAGCTGATTTGCCGTTTCATGAAGCATCCCTTTTTGCCCTTGCCCTTCTTGAAACTAGTGGTTTCACCAACCATCAACAATTGATGCTCCTTCTTGATCTCTACTTTTGTGGTGTCAAACATCGCGAATATCTCAAGGATCATCATATATGTCCCTGATATATTATAGTTCATCACGAAGCTCAAGCAGCTTGGTGGTAATGACTTCGGAGAACCATCACTATTTCATCTGGAAGATCAACTCCCACTCGATTCAAGCGATTGTTGTACTCAGACAATCTGAGCACAAGTTCAACAATTGAGCTTTTCTCCCTTAGTTTGCAGGCTAAGAAAATCGTTGGAGGTCTTATACCTCTTGACGTGGGCACGAGCCTGAAATCCCAATTTCAGCCCTCGAAACATCTCATATGTTTCACGATGTTTCAAAACGTCTTCGGTGCCTCAACTCTAAACCGTTTAACTGAACTATCACGTAGTTATCAAAATTTGTATGTCAGATGTTCCCAACATCTACAGACGAGGTTCGAGGTTCAGCACACTGAGCGGTGCATTAAGGACATAAGCCTTCTATGAAGCAATGAGGACAATCCTCAGTTTACGGACCTAGTCCGCATAATTGCTACTATCATCTTTCAACTAAATTTTTCTCTAGGAACATATCTAAACAGTAGAACTAAAGCGCGAGCTACGACATAATTTGCAAAATCCTTTTGACTATGTTCAGGATAAACAAGTTCATCTTATGAACTCCCACTCAGATAGACATCCCTCTAGTCATCTAAGTGATTACATGATCCGAGTCAACTAGGCCGTGTCCGATCATCACGTGAGACGGACTAGTCAACATCGGTGAACATCTTCATGTTGATCGTATCTTCTATACGACTCATGCTCGACCTTTTGGTCTCTTGTGTTCCGAGGCCATGTCTGTACATGCTAGGCTCGTCAAGTTAACCTAAGTGTTTCGCATGTGTTCCGAGGCCATGTCTGTACATGCTAGGCTCGTCAACACCCGTTGTATTCGAACGTAAGAATCTATCACACCCGATCATCACGTGGTGCTTCGAAACGACGAACTTTCGCAACGGTGCATAGTTAGGGGGAACACTTTCTTGAAATTTTAATGAGGGATCATCTTATTTACTACCATCGTTCTAAGTAAACTAGATGCAAAAACATGATAAACATCACATGCAATCAAATAGTGACATGATATGGCCAATATCATATTGCTCCTTTTGATCTCCATCTCCGGGGCTCCATGATCATTATCGTCACCGGCATGACACCATGATCTCCATCATCATGATCTCCATCATCGTGTCTTCATGAAGTTGTCTCGTCAACTATTACTTCTACTACTACAGCTAACGGTTAGCAATAAAGTAAAGTAATTACATGACGTTTATGTTGACACGCAGGTCATAAATAAATTAAGACAACTCCTATGGCTCCTGCCGGTTGTCATACTCATCGACATGCAAGTCGTGATTCCTATTACAAGAACATGATCAATATCATACATCACATATATCATTCATCACATCCTTTTGGCCATATCACATCACATAGCATACCCTGCAAAAACAAGTTAGACGTCCTCTAATTGTTGTTTGCATGTTTTACGTGGCTGCTATGGGTTTCTAGCAAGAACGTTTCTTACCTACGCAAAAACCACAACGTGATATGCCAATTGCTATTTACCCTTCATAAGGACCCTTTTCATCGAATCCGATCCGACTAAAGTGGGAGAGACAGACACCCGCCAGCCACCTTATGCAACTAGTGCATGTCAGTCGGTGGAACCGGTCTCACGTAAGCGTACGTGTAAGGTTGGTCCGGGCCGCTTCATCCCACAATGCCGCCGAATCAAGATTGGACTAGTAACGGTAAGCATATTGAACAAAATCAACGCCCACAACTACTTTGTGTTCTACTCGTGCATAGAATGTTGGGGAACGTAGCAGAAATTCAAAAATTTTCCTACGTGTCACAAGATCTATCTATGGAGTCATCTAGCAACGAGGGAGGAGTGGATCTACATACCCTTGTAGATCGCGCGCGGAAGCGTTCAAGAGAACGGGGTTGATGGAGTCGTACTCGTCGTGATCCAAATCACCGATGATCCTAGCGCCGAACGGACGGCACCTCCGCGTTCAACACACGTACGAAACGGAGACGTCTCCCATGCCTTGATCCAGCAAGGAGGAGGGAGAGGTTGATGGATATCCAGCAGCACGACGGCGTGGTGGAAGTAGCGGGACTCCAACAGGGCTTCGCTAAGCGCTGCGGGAGGAGGGAGATGTGTCACGGGAGGGAGAGGGAGGCGCCAGGGCTCAGGTATCTTTGCTCCTCCTTTTTCCCCACTATATATAGGGCCAAGGGAGAGGGAGAGGCGCAGCCCTTTGCCCCTTCCTCCAAGGAAGGGTGCGGCCAAGGATGGGGAGGAGTCCATCCTCCCCAAGGCACCTCGGAGGTGCCTTCCCCCTTTAGGACTCTCCCCTTTTTCTCTTCTCTTGGCGCATGGGCCTCTTGGGGCTGGTGCCCTTGGCCCATATAGGCCAAGGCGCACCCCCTACAGCCCATGTGGCCCCCCGGGGCAGGTGGCCCCACCCGGTGGACCCCCCGGGACCCTTCCGGTGGTCCCGGTACAATACCGGTGACCCCGAAACTTGTCCCGATGGCCGAAATAGCACTTCCTATATATAATTCTTTACCTCCGGACCATTCCGGAACTCCTCGTGACGTCCGGGATCTCATCCGGGACTCCGAACAACTTTCGGGTTACCGCATACTAATATCTCTATAACCCTAGCGTCACCGAACCTTAAGTGTGTAGACCCTACGGGTTCGGGAGACATGCAGACATGACCGAGACGTTCTCCGGTCAATAACCAACAGCGGGATCTGGATACCCATGTTGGCTCCCACATGTTCCACGATGATCTCATCGGATGAACCACGATGTCAAGGACTTAATCAATCCCGTATACAATTCCCTTTGTCTAGCGGTACGATACTTGCCCGAGATTCGATCGTCGGTATCCCGATACCTTGTTCAATCTCGTTACCGGCAAGTCTCTTTACTCGTTCCGTAACACATCATCCCGTGATCAACTCCTTGATCATATTGTGCACATTATGATGATGTCCTACCGAGTGGGCCCAGAGATACCTCTCCGTTTACACGGAGTGACAAATCCCAGTCTCGATTCGTGCCAACCCAACAGACACTTTCGGAGATACCTAGTCCTTCGGCTTCCTGTCACATAACATTTGATCGATGTCTTTCAACTTGAAGTTGAGACTCAAGAAGCCGAACTGATTCAGGCAACAAGTTCGAAGAGCTGGTGCCAGCAGTGGTAGCCAGTAACTCGAACACTACATCAAGACAGGACTTTGGGGTTGTCTCAGTGTCTTCAATATAGTTTTCATCAGCTTTGTTGGAGACAAACAGGGATGTCTCACTATCTTGAACCTTATCTGCATTACTTCCTTTACCATTGCATCACAGGGTACTCTTCTCCAATATTTTATCCGCGTTCTAAAAGAGAAACAAACAAACACATCTCAGGTTCACCAGTTCAGTAGTAAGGTGGACAGGATAACATCATGAAACAAACATATATCTATGTAGTATGGTCACTGTATGGTCTATATCATTCTAGTTTATGTTGCCAAATCAAGATAGATACAGTTCGAATCATATCTATTTAAGACAAAGCAGCATAGATAGAATATAAGTGTGGGAAACTACACAGCAATAACAACACTTGTAATGTGCATGGCATGAGAACATAACTGTTTATTCAATTGAAACTGAAATCAACATAGAGCAAGTTACAACAGCAAACAGCCAAACAGGTTGAAGAAACAGGTTTAAAACATACCTATTGCGCCATTGGAGTTTCAATTGCATCCCTCAAATTTGAAATTAGTTAGTATTAGTAAATACAGTGATGCAAGAGCAAAGTAGTATGAACCTTAGCTACGGAACCTGACCTGAGAACAATTCTTCTTCTGCTTTAAGCGTTGACTTCGGGTTCGGAGTGGTGGTCCTCATGATTTGGGCATTGCAGTTGCCTTACTAACTACTCGTGTTTGGGTGCTCTGTGGTGGAGACGGTGCTGTGTCAACGGGAACTGGGTGTCTATCTGCTGGGGTTGGGGTTAGAAGGGGTGTAGTTGGTTCTCTGTCCAACTGGGTAGGGGTACAATCTGCATGAGTGTGGGTTATGTGTGGTGGGGCTGGTTCTTGGGCAAGTACAACCGTGGTTCTACCTGCATCGACAGATAACACGATCTTTTCTGAAGACCGTGTTTTAACTCCCACAGATACTGCCATCACTCCCTCCAATTGAAATGGCTGATAAACAAGAAAAGTAATTGAATGTATAGACATTGTAAGATAGACAGGTGCAATGGATAGTAGGGAAGAAAACAGGGCATGAAATAATTCACATTTATGTTGTCTAAGCAAATAGAATAGCAGGACATAATTTCACATATATGATGGCTAATTAAACAGGATAGCATGACACAATTTCACATGTATGATGGCTAACTAAACAGGATAGAATGACATACTTCAAAATATGATGACTATGTAAACATGATGACATGATATAACTATACGATGTGTCTATCAAAGTGGTTGGCATGCCATAAATCACAAACATGCCGTCGATGGAAACATGATGGCATGATATAATTCACGGATAGAATGACATAATTTAAATATGATGACTATGTAAACAGGATGAGATGATATAACTATATTATGTCTTTAAAAAATGGGTTGGCATGCAATAATTCAGATACATGCTGTCTATGTAAACATCATAGCATGACATAATTCAAATATATGATTTATATACTAAGGAAGTGAGCAGAGGGCAATCGCATATATGATGTGTCAACTAAGGAGATGGCATTCAATATTGTGTATATGATGTAAAAACTAAGCATTGCAATACAACATATGCATTATATGAGTAATATTACCCTGCCAAGTTTGAGCATACACCTCAGGGGGATAATAGGACTAGTCATCTGCCTCTGAATCCTCCTCTGAAGAGCTATCTGTAACCAGCAAGATATCTGCTTCAGCAGGTAGCATTGTCTGCTCTGAAGACCTTGTTTTCACTCCAGATTTCTCCATCACCAATTCAAATGGCTGATGCACAGGAAGAGCAGTTGAATATACAAACATTGTCGACAAAAGCAATGAGAAATACAAAAAAGGACGACATGATATAATTCACATATATGACGCTTGCCTAAACAGCATGGCATTGCATAATTCACATACATAATACCTTGCAACAAGATAACATTGCATAATTCACATATATAATGTCTTGCAACAAGATGGCATTGCATAATTCACACATATGGTAATTAGACACTAAACAGGTGGCATTCACACAAAGCATGTCTAAACTAAGCAAATGACATAGCAATGCAAGATACCATACGCACGATATGAGCAACATAACCCTGCCAAGTTAGGGCATGCACCTCGGGGGGGGGGGGAATATGACTGGTCATCTGTCTCTGAATCCTCCTCTGAGGAGCTATTGGTAACCAGCAAGACATGCGCTTCATTAGATAGCATTGTCTACTCTGAAGACCTTGTTTCCACTCCAGATTTTTCCATGACCGTGCCAAATGGCTGATGCACAGGAAGAGTAATTGAATGTACTAAAATTGTTGACAAATTTAACACGTAATAAGAAAATGATGGCATGATATAATTCACATATAAGATGACTGGCTAACCAGGGTGGCATTGCAAAATTCACATATATGATGCCTGGCTAGACAAGATGGCATTGCATGATTCACATATACGATAAAGAAACTAAACAGATGGCATTGACACAAAGCATGTCTAAACTAAGCAGATGACATCTTTAATGTATACAGTAAGCAATGCAAGGCACCATATGCATGATATTACCAACATCAGTATGCCAAGTTAGAGCGAAGACCTCATGGGGTAAATAGGAGTGGTCTTGTCCTTCTGAATCCCCCTCATAACAGTTATCTTCCTCTTGATTACGATCCGAAATGGGTGGAGGGGGGCTGCCTTTGCGCCCACCATGGAACAACGTCTGCATAAAATTTTATTGCCACGCAAGGCTTGTCTCTTTTGCTCTACATGATCAGTTCCATTGTGTACAATAACTGGCATGCATAGGAATGAAACATAGTGAGATTATGTAAGGAGTGCATGCACAAATCCAGAGTGATGGTAGCAAACTGTGGATAGACCCAAAACCAATGATAGCAGGCAGATAATAGCTTTAGTTAAAAAATACAGATAATGGCTCCTTTAATGTTTGTTTGCACCCAACATGAAACTCATAGTAGACACGGGAGATTAACCAGATAGTAGATAGATAGTACTGATTGCTGCCCCAATATGTACCCCACAACCATTTAAAAACTCAAGTTTCAGCATTAGTTTGGAACTGACTCGGAGTCTAATAGGTGAACACAACGATAATGTAGCATGTCATCATATTAAGCGACGCATAACGTAAGCAGACACGGAAGAGTGCGACCTCTCTTGTGGATCTGTGTAGTCCTCAAGTGTTGGGGAACGTAGCAGAAATTCAAAATTTTCTACGCATCACCAAGATCAATCTATGGAGTCATCTAGCAACGAGGGAGGAGTGGATCTACATACCCTTGTAGATCGCGCGCGGAAGCGTTCAAGAGAACGGGGTTGATGGAGTCGTACTCGTCGTGATCCAAATCACCGATGATCCTAGCACCGAACGGACGGCACCTCCGCGTTCAACACACGTACGGAGCAGCGACGTCTCCTCCTTCTTGATCCAGCAAGGGGGGAGGAGAGGTTGATGGAGATCCAGCAGCACGACGGCGTGGTGGTGGAAGTAGCGGGATTCCAACAGGGCTTCGCCAAGCGCTGCGGGAGGAGGGAGATGTGTCATGGGAGGGAGAGGGAGGCGCCAGGGCTTAGGTGTTGCTGCCCTCCCTTCCCCCCACTATATATAGGGCCAAGGGAGAGGGGGGGCGCAGCCTTTGGCCCTTCCTCCAAGGAAGGGTGCGGCCAGGGAGGAGTCCATCCTCCCCAAGGCACCTCGGAGGTGCCTTCCACCTTTAGGACTCTTCCTTTCCTTTTCTCTTGGCGCATGGGCCTCTTGGGGCTGGTTCCCTTGGCCCATACAGGCCAAGGCGCACCCCCTACAGCCCATGTAGCCCCCCGGGGCAGGTGGCCTCACCCGGTGGACCCCCGGGACCTTTCCGGTGGTCCCGGTACAATATCGGTGACCCCGAAACTTGTCCCGATGGCCGAAATAGCACTTCCTATATATAATTCTTTACCTCCGGACCATTCCGGAACTCCTCGTGACGTCCGGGATCTCATTCGGGACTCCGAACAACTTTCGGGTTACCACATACTAATATCTCCATAACCCTAGCGTCACAGAACCTTAAGTGTGTAGACCCTACGGGTTCGGGAGACATGCAAACATGACCAAGACGTTCTCCGGTCAATAAGCAACAGTGGGATCTGGATACCCATGTTGGCTCCCACATGTTCCACGATGATCTCATCGGATGAACCACGATGTCAAGGACTTAATCAATCCCGTATACAATTCCCTTTGTCTAGCGGTACGATACTTGCCCGAGATTCGATCGTCGGTATCCCGATACCTTGTTCAATCTCGTTACCAGCAAGTCTCTTTACTCGTTTTGTAACACATCATCCCGTGATCAACTCCTTGATCACATTGTGCACATTATGATGATGTCCTACCGAGTGGGCCCAGAGATACCTCTCCGTTTACACGGAGTGACAAATCCCAGTCTCGATTCGTGCCAACCCAACAGACACTTTCGGAGATACCTGTAGTGTACCTTTATAGCCACCCAGTTACGTTGTGACGTTTGGCACACCCAAAGCACTCCTACGGTATCCGGGAGTTGCACTATCTCATGGTCTAAGGAAATGATAGTTGACATTAGAAAAGCTTTAGCATACGAACTACATGATCTTGTGCTAGGCTTAGGATTGGGTCTTGTCCATCACATCATTCTCCTAATGATGTGATCCCGTTATCAACGACATCCAATGTCCATGGTCAGGAAACCGTGACCATCTATTGATCAACGAGCTAGTCAACTAGAGGCTTACTAGGGACATGGTGTTGTCTATGTATCCACACATGTATCTGAGTTTCCTATCAATACAATTCTAGCATGGATAATAAACGATTATCATGAACAAGGAAATATAATAATAATCAATTTATTATTGCCTCTAGGGCATATTTCCAACATCAAGGTCATCTGCTCAGTTGATGATGGTAATGCAGTTGCCGTGGCTGCCGGCAGCGGGGAAGAAGATCTGAGGCGGCGAAAGACAGTCTGGAGAGCGGATCCCTGCTGTGGTGAACCCTTCCGTCGTTTGAGTAGCTGAGCTGGGATGGAACACAGCGCCGCAGGAGCAGGACAAACCACACAAGGTTTTCTTTGACACATATCTGTAACAGAAGTAATTGAGTAAGGGCTTGTTTGAATTTGAGGATTCTAACAATGCAGGGATAGGAAATAGACAGGAATAGGATAGGAATGCACGTGCAAAACATAGAATTTAAAAACACAGGATTTCTGCCAATCTGGGTGTTTGATTCACAACAATTGGAAGATCACAGGATGCAAAAAAGCATGGTGAGATTAAGTCAAACCACAAGAAAATGTACGGTTATAATGCCATTATGCTACTATCTCTTAGTCTTGTGCTTGATGAATAGGAATGTGAAAAGGAGGAGAAGTGGAAATTAGAATTCCTACAGTTTCTCTTTCAAGGAGACACTAAAGGAAGAAATCCTACAATTTTCCTTTGCTCCATTCCTTTGCACCAAATTCATGAAAAGTAGTACCATAGGAAAATTTCCAATTCCGATGTTTTTCATTCACTTTTCCTTTCAAGCACTGGCGATTCTAGTAGGAAGGCTTGAGCAAGGAAAATCCTACACTAAAAAAATGTTTTTGTGCTACTTCTATTACTTTGGACCCAGACCACTGCCATACTAGCTCAACTCCCAGGCCCATCGACAAATGCACAGCTGAAACGCGCAGAGATAAATAATGATGGCGTTCAAGAGAGTCCATCACGAATAGCTAAGTTGCCTGGTACCTCACTGCTTGTCATATAGTAGGATAAAATAATCGTATTTCCCATTACTACGAGTGCTCAGTGGACAATATATATAACATGTAGAGTAAAAAAGAGATGCAACAAGTGTAGAACCTCTTTGGCGAAGCCATGTCGATCTCAGCGTGATTGGGTTGGCCCGTGAGGATGCTCCGGCTGACTTGGCTGTCGGAGGAGGGGAAGAAGATCTTAGGCGTATGGAGATGGAGCCCGAGGTACTGCTCCGCTGTGATGGAGGGTTTCTTCGTTGGAGCAGCTCCGGTGAGTTGTACGATGCCGAGGCTGAAGTAGGACAAGAGAGACAACGAACAACGTTAACCTAAGTGGAATTCTAATAGCATCTCCAATACATGACGTAAAATACATAACCACAAAGTGCTAGATGTAAAATACATCAGCCGCTCATCTCTGAACTTAACTGTTGAAACTGAACTTAATTGTCGAAACTGAACTTAACTGTCGAAACTGAATTTTGCTGTCGGAACTGAACGCACTAGCAAGGTGAGGCTACACGTCGGTCGACTGACTTTTTCATCTCTGGTCAGTCGATTTTGCAGCCGTTGGATACGAAATCAAGGGCCTGTGGTTCATCTTCAACCTCCACCCCCTTGAGCCGGCCAAACAGCAGCCCCCCGCCGCCCGCGGCCGGCGGTGCGCCGCCCCCCCCCCCCCCCAAACACCCCCCACCGCCACTCCGCCGCCGCCCCGGCCATCCCTCTAGGCCACCCCGTGCCGAGCTTTTTCTCCGGCGATCCCCATGCCAACGCCCCGCCACCGCCGGCGACCACCGCCCCCATCCTGAACCCTAAGATAGATAGTGGGGTATCTCTCTGGCGAGCCCCCTCCCCGCTGCGGCTGGTTCTTCCTTCACCCCGGCGAGCCCCCCACCACCTGAAAATCGACTGACCCAAAAGTCGATTCAGTCGACTAAAGTGTAGCTAAATCGGAGCAGCATCACAAGCAAGAGCAAGAGCGAGAGTAGCAGCGCGAGCAAGAGCAATAGCAAGAGCAGACCAGGCAGGGGACCGAGAGCAAGAGCAGAGCAGCAGCGCGAGTGAGAGCTAAAGCAGCAGCAGGTCCTACTAATGTGGACGTCGCCACCGAGGGAGGGACGCCGTGGAGGAAGTGGCCGCCGCCGCCGCCGTGGATGGAGCCGCGCCGTGTCGGCTCGGGACCGAGCGCCGGCAGCACCGGAGATCGAATCAAGAAGAAAATGCGGCGATTAGTGTACAACCTCTTTGGTGGTGCCCATTAGGCCGCAGCTTCATCCAAGGAAACGGTGATGATGATGCTCTTTCGGTGGTGCAGGTGAAGACAGCGGTGTGGGAATGGAGGTGGCGCGAAAGACAAGGGGAACGTCGGGGCAGCTCCTTGGAGGTGGAGGACGGGGTGGCTGAACCGGCGGGACGATGAGATCGACGACGGATCCTCATCCGGTATGGTGGATGAGGGACGTCGAGGTGTTGCTGTGGACGACGTCGTCGGGGAAGAGGCTCCGGCTGGGTGGCAGACGGAGCAGGGTGTGGGGTTTCGTCATGGGTTTTCGCGACCTCGGTGTACGAATGGGTGGGTGGATGGGATGGCAGTGGGGAACCATGGCTTAGAGACGCGCTTGTCCGAAATGTGGGGTAAGTTACGAAAGTACCCCCACCGATTTGAGGCGGTTCTTTCAGTTCAGGGGTACCACGGGCATTTCGCGTGTCTGGATTTCATAGGAGGTGGGAGTTTTCGCGTGTGTTGTAATTTCGGAATAGCAAGGTGCGGGTTGACATGGAGGGAGTTGTCGGAGCACAACGAGACAAAGATATATCTTAAATATTTCGGGCTAACAAGGCGCGGGTTGAAGAGGCGGGAGTTCCGCTGCACGATAGACAGAGACGCTAGCTTGAATTTTCGGCATAACAAGGCACAGCTTGAAATTTCGGAAGAACAAGCTTAACGTGTACCCAAAAAAATACAATTTGCACCTCAAAACGCACAACACACACACAAACACCATTTAGACTAGAGTAAGGTACACGTGCATTGCACGCATGAGATTTGGCAACCAAATTATGAATAAATACCACATTATAGCATGCAAGCTTTGAGTCATATATGCATGATGTAGATGTTCGTTTAATTCTTATAGTTTATTTCATTCAAAATCATCTAGTTTTTATAAGAAAGCTAATCTATTTTAAGATTCATGGAATTGTGCGTCGTAAGACATAAAGTAAAAATAAATAATGGCAAATCATGTAGAAAAACATTTGGGCAATTCTGATACAGAAGATTCTAGAACAAATAAGAAGTGCTTGTGTTTTGATGTTTGTGCATTATGATTAAGTTCAACCATGGAGTCTTCTAGATTATACATGTGGCGAAATCTGGTGGAATCTAGATGATATCCAACGACCAGTAGTGCTCAAATTTGCCATCTTTGGACCATCGAATTCGCCTCATCCAACGACCATCTTTCAAAGTTAAAGTTACCCGCACACAATATAAAAAATATAATATATATAGGGGTATAGATATAGATGTGTGATGCAAAAGCCGCCCATCATCTCCAATTAGAATAGTGTGTCCATGCACGGATGCGACGTGGCCAAATGATGTGTGCCATCAGTATCTCAAATTCAAATCAGTCTGACCTTGTTCAATGTGTATACATTACAACATGCTCGTTTCCAAACCACACCGCGCAGATCTCCGTTATATTCATGCATGCATGGGTTTCAAACATCAGGATCTCTTATTCAAATATTTGAATTCAACTTTACATTGATTGTGACCTCACCTATTCAGCTATTCTTTTATACCCACACATTAGTCTTCTCTTTATAATTGTACCACTAACTTTCTCTCGTGCATGCATGCACACACACTACCAGTCGGCATTATCCATCGCACGCATGCAATCTTTTTCTTCAGGTCGGTCTCCCATGAAGGCACACACCAACACACATCCCCCTCTCCATCATATCGGGCATTCTTTATCTCTCACGCATGCATGCGGAACGATCGATGTTCCTCTATGTATGTGTGTATATAGCTAGGTCTTTCATAGTTTTCCACACAAATCGATCAATCGATATATCCAGTGAGGTCTCACCCTCTTTCCCACGTCCACATCAATCAATCTATATCTCTCTATATAGGATTAACATATATAGCTAATACACCCACATTAATTATGTATCCAACGACCCCCTCTCATCATCCATGCCTTCCTCTTCATCTCTCAGACGCGTGCACAATGGCGAAGACAGGGGGCAGTAAGGGCCCTGCCCCCTCCCCCCTAACATCACTATATATCAAGGCTAATATGAATGTGATCATTAGACAATTGCTGCTAAAAATGGTTTAAGTTCATGAATTGACCCTCCTCATAAAGGATTAGCAATGCTTGGCCCCCTAGCTCATTTATTTTTCATGGCTCCGCCACTGCGCGCATCAGCGCACGTGTTCGCCCCCTCTCTCTAAATATCGATCTCCACTTGTGCATTCCTTCATAGTCTCCCTCCACTCGGCCCCTCACACCATCTTCTAGCCCACCCACCGGATTTTGCCACATGTACAATCTAGCAGACTCCATGGTTGAACTTAAGCATAATGCACAAACCTCAAAACAACAGTGGTTCTCTTTTGTTCTAGATTCTTCCGTATCATAACTGCCCAAACTTTTTTTCTAGTTGAATTGCCATTATTTGTTTTTACTTTATGCTTTACAACGCACAATTCCATGAATCATAAAATATATTAAGGGCTTCTTTGATTCAAAGGATTCTCAAAGGAATTTTGGAGGATTCTAATCATTAGGAATTTTTCCTATCTTGGTTGTTTGATTCGTAGGATTGTAAACCATAGGAATTTTTCCATATGATTCATTTGCACTAGATTTCATAGGAAACATCCCATCCACTCAAACCTCTTTGAAAGAATTCTGCGTTTTTTCTATGCACAATCAAACACTCGTACAATCCTGTAGGATTCAAGACGACATTCCACTATAATCCCATGTTTTTCCTATTCCCGCGTTCTTAGCTTTTTTATAAAAACTAATTGATTTTGAATGAGATGAACTATAAGAATTAAATGAAGGGCTACATCAGGCATATATGACTCATAGCTTACATGCTATAGTGTGGTATTTATTCATAATTTGGTTGCAAAATCTGATGCATGCAATGCACGTGTACCTTACTAGTATTTCGAGTTTGTGCAAAACACGTAAACTAGAATACCAATGGCACGCTACACAGTGTCTCTCTTACAGTTCATGAAGCCACGTGGCACATGTGTAGGCGTTGTCGCGACCTCCTTGCGTGGATTGATCATAGTGACGTGCTGCTGGTTCCAGAAGAATGTACTCGTCCTCCCTGAGCCATACTGGCGGTACATGCACGAAGCGAAGATGTGCGCGCACGCCATGCATGCACTCATTCCTCGCACGCACACGCGGGTACACGGGGGGACACAATTTTGTACCAAGATCCACCCCATGTGATAATTTGCCGCGTGTAAAGTCGTTCACTTCATTGATGGTCGATTAATACAACACATGCAAATTGAGTGGACGTGAGGGCGGAAGAAAGACATTATTACTCCACTGCGCGCATGCGAGTAGTTAAATCGTGGGTTGCTAGTAGTACTTCCATTGGTCTCCTTCGTATTTTGTGCCAATTTTTGACAGTAACATACTACTCAATATTTACGCATTTGAGCAGTCTAGTACTTGAAATTTATGTTCCACTAAACTCATCGGGAGCCGTTTCGGGCCTCGAAACCAAAACCATCAATTAATCTTTACCTTGTTCCCATCACATTCGAAAGCCTGCTCACACCTACTAGTAGTACGTACCAAACCTGAACGTGTTCCCACTATGCAGGTATTAGTACTAGTGCTAGTACTTAGGTTATAAAAAGGGGAACTACCTAACCGAAAATCACTCTACCTTTCCTCCTCATAAGTGCTTCTTCTTCGTCCGTCGTTGCCATGGCCGGTGAGCAGAGCTCTAGGTCGAGAACTACTCGTAATAAGGGAGCGGCAACCAAGGCTGCGGAAAAAAAGAGAGGGCTCGCCGCCACACAGAGACCTCGAAAGATCTCTCACGGGCAGGCGATGGCTCCCAGGAGCGCCCTAGCCGCAGAGGCGAACAAGCCGAGCCGGCGAAGCTGGAGTCGTTATCCCTCGACGGCATGCCCGATCAGCTCAATAAGCAGAAGGATTTCATCCAAGGCTTGATGGAGTTGCTGAAGGAGAGCCTCGATGACATGCCCGCTGAGCTCAATCAGCAGGGGGAGTTGACCGCCGGCTTGGTGATGCTGCTGAAGAAGAGCATTGCCTCGGAGAAGAAGGCGACCGGCGAAATCCTGCGACTTCGGGAGGACAATGCGAAGCTCTGCCGCGAGATCGACCTGTTGAAGGAGAAGAACGCCGGCTGGAAGAAGCTGCATGAGAATAGTAGTTCCTCGATGAAGATGCTGCAGGCCCTCGCCATGGAACAGAAGGAAGAGTTGGCGAAGCTCCGCATTGAGCACCCGGCTGCTGTCAAGGTACGTAATATGGCCGTGGAACAGATGATGAAGGCTCACGTCGAGAAATGCCGCGTCATGGACACAATGATGAAGATGGCGGAGGAGACACGCAAGGAGATGGAGGTCGTGCAGGCGATGAAGAAGAAGTTACGACTCCGCGGTGAATTAGATCATTTGGGGTGATAATCTTCCTTCTTCTTTTGCTCATGTGTTTCATCTTTTGCTTCGGGTGTTTCGCCGCACGTGTCACGTTCTCTGTGAGACATGAATAGAACAATGTTTTTTTGAGGGAATGAATAGAACAATGCTAACAATGAGATGACTAGCAAATTAGATCATTTTTTATCGCCATATGGCACTGGGCTGCCGTGTTTCATGCTCCTCTGTCGCAGTACTACTACAGCGGAAAACTTGAGTATACCACACGGTTCTTTGCTCCTCCTCGATCAGGTCGTCGGCGCATTTATACGAGCAGTCAAATCACAAGGCCCCACCTTCTAGCAGTAATGAGCCGTCAAATCACAAAGGCCCTCGCCTCTTGTGAAACCGACCAAGCTAGACTGCCCCGCCCTCTAGCCTTTTAAAAAATGTATACTTTTGTACAGCAGTAGTAGTATCGATGGATTGCGCCATGGAGAAAAACTTGAAATTAAAAAAAAGTTGGTACATATAGAGAGCGCTCGTCGCCAAATTATGCATATAGTACTATTAAAAAGGCTGGTCACAATAATGGTGTCCAACACAACCCACCCCTCAAATAAAACTAAGAGGGTGCTTGGATACGTTTTAGTCCCATGACTAAAAGTAGTGGGACTAAAACATGCTAGCCTCACCCATGCTTGGATCCAAATACTAAAAAGGCTAAAATCAAGTTAATGAGCATTTATTATCCTCCAAACCCTCCAATCCAGAACTCGCCTGTGTTAAAGGAGAGGAGTTAAATGAGTAGAGAGAGGACTAATCCACATTTTAGTAGGGGTACCCCTGACTAAAAAAATTAGTCTCAAGACTAGTTTTAGCCCCTCTTTAGTCAGGGGTGCTTGGAACTTTAGCCTCTTAAAGAGACTATTTTTAGTCAGACTAAAATAAGTCCCTTGGATCCAAGCACCCTCTAAGCATCCTGGAATTCTTTGACAAAACTAAGCACCCTGAAATTCTTTGACAACTAAACTGCTGGCTATATGATGTTGGCCATATATATTGTACGTATATAATGGTGAAGAAACGAGTGGTAGTACTATACCAACTAAAAGATGAAATGTAAGAAATACTAGTATGTACGTACTGAAGAGTTAAAGTAACAAGAAGAAACATAACATAGTTCTGCTGGGGGCTCAGCACAACACACCCCTCAAATTAAATTAAGCACACCTGAAATTAAACTTTGCAACTCTTCCGGTAGACACTGCATTAGAACCACCATGAGCAATGACACTGCCACCTTACTTGGAGTCCTCGTCCACATCCTTGACTTCGTCCTTGTCCCTCTTCCTCTTGGCCGATACTTCTTTGCTTGAACCGCACACTTGGCTGTTGCTCTTCATCCAACCCTTGTAGATATTGAAGCAAAGGTAGCCATCCATTGCAGCGTACTGGATGTGGTCTATATCTAGTACATTCCGCTGCTATGCATGACGATGAAACATGTATGGAGGTTTCACCAATTTACCGTACGAAGGATGAACCATGGCTCCTGCCAGGGTCAGCATTGAAGGCTGACGAGAGGGCACGAGCCGATTCTTCTGGAGGTCGAAGGGGTTGCCTACAACGAGGCCTATCCGACCCAGGATTTCTTTGTCGTTACCAAAGTCTACAGTAACGAATTTGACTAGGTTGCTCCCGAGGAATTCCTTAAAATCCTGGCACTCAACGTCGGCATGGCATATGTGGTAGACCAAGCATAAGTCATGCACGCAAACTTGGATCACGGCGGGCTTCTTCCTCTCTTCGTCCTTTAGATCGTTCTCTCGTCCCAGGACTGTGGTGTACTCAACATCTAGCCCAGCGACCCACTCATCATCTGAGTTTTCGAACATGCGTCTGAAGCGAGAAAGGCATCCTTTCACCGTCGCGGAAGAACCGGTGTAGATGATGTCGAACTCATCGCCGGTGATGGTTCTAACCATGTACTCACCGCCGATCATGGAGATTTGGGACGCCATGGATTTGGGAGGAGGGTTAGGATTAGTGGAACTGCTGTAATGTGAATGGACGGGACGACTAGGAGCAAACCGCCGTAGTATTGAAGGACGTGCGGGGACGAGTAGGAGCGAACTGCCAGCGTGCGAATGGCAGGGTAGTGGCTTTCCATTCTCCCATGATACGGGCTTCCGAGAGCCCTTGGATCTGAGATCGAACGGTTGCATGGCGTGATTCTAGACCTATGGGTGAATATCCTATCTTGGAGGGTTATTCTGCAAATTTTCAGCAACTTAGCATGCGACCGTTTGATCTCAGATCCAAGGGTTGCCGGCAGCCCGTATCATGGCCGCGCCTACCACGACCATCGCGTCGCCCGCGCGGTCGCGCCCTTGGAGATTTAACACGGTGCGTTAGGCTATCTGATGTTGGCATGTCATACATAGTCATCACTTAGTCACTCATACTACAACAAGGTTGGCTATAAGTGTATTTTTTGTTACTCCTCTCTATCTCTTTCTTCGTACTCAAGGAAGAAACGGTGCTAGTAAGCGCGTGTATTTATTGCATTTGCCAAGGAGTGACCTCTTCCAATGAAATGGTGTTGCTAAGTTTGCTTCATTTAATTAGCTATAGACTCAAAATTGTCTTTTCACCTAGGTACACGCGCTTAGCACCGTTTCTTCCTTGGGTCCCCAAACTAGTCTCTCTCTTCTTAATTAACTTGCCACATCAGACTTTATGCCTATATGGCAAGCTTAAGCACCTGTAGGAGCAAGTAAAAGTAAGTACAATAGTGCGCTTTACATGGCATTTTTGCATATGTGGAGGAAAGAGAGGCAACGAAAAAGTGGAGAAGTGGGCTCTCATGCAAGAGCCAGCCTCTACTACATGGTGGAGCATTGGGAGAGGCACCTGTATGGAGGTGGTCAAGAATCTGGGAGACTCACGCCGGTCGTAGCGCCGCAGTTAAAATGATAATGACTTTTAAATAGTATACAGTACACTAATTTTGTATCCATGGATTGCGCCCGCGCCATGGAGAAAAGCGTCTAGAAAACGGAGGAGACATGGTGGTCTTGCAATAGAGAAGAGGGAGAGGCCAGACGGTGGTTTTGGAATGGAGATGATGGAGAGGAGAGGAGGTGGTTTTGCAATGGAGAAGAGGGAGAGGAGCGTGCGGCAGTGATTTAGGATTCGATGAGAGGGCCGGCGTGCTCTGACTGGATCAAAATAAAAATCAATTTACCCTTCAATTAAGAAAGCGACCCCACATTAACTAGTCTCCCTTTTGTTCTGGGTCATAATTGACCATGATTTTCGCACATAAAATATATGTTATACGTTGTATACAAGGCCACTATCAAAATTACAATTTGCAACTATACAAGGCCACTAACATTAATTGAGGCAAAATTGATGGTGCTTGCCTCGTACTAGCACCCGAGGACATTAATATCCCTTGTGTGCATGCGGGAGTGAGAAGGTTAGCTTGCATTCCCAACATTAATCAACCAATGAGGAGTAAGAGGGTTGGCTTGTTGTGCTTGGGAGAGAAAAACCACATTAATTAACACGACAATCAAGGTGACAAGCTAGCTAGCAACATTGACTTAAACATAGCATTGATTTTTACCTTGGTACCTGTAATATGAGTTTGTGGCCTTGTATAAAAAATGGAGGGAGTATAATTTGAAAGTAAATTCAGATACGAACCAAACGGTACAATTTTTGGTGACATGCATTCACATTTTGCTTGTCAAATACAGTACGTGGTCAAACTTTGACCCAAATTACGCGAAACAACAAAAAAATACTTCCAAGACCAGCGCCACTCTTCCGCTCTTCTCCTCTTAAACCACCGCCGCTCCTCTCCTGTTCCAATCTAAATGCAGCGCCGCTCCTCTTCTCTTCCATTTCAAAACCACCGCCCCTCCTCTCCTGTTCCAGTCCAAAACCAGCGTCGCTCCTCTACCGTTCTAATCCAAAACCAGCGCCGCTCCTCTCCTCTTCCATTCAAAAACCACCGCCGGCGAGTGAAGGTGCTGTGGAGAAGTAGGTCGATGGAGGAGTACAACCGATACGTGAGGATCGCAGACGGCGACCCTGTGAAGCTAGCTAGGATGTTGGAGATACAGTCTTGGTTTGACAACAAGGACCAACTAGCGGTGACGGTGACATCCATGGCCAAATATCTGCCACAGAGCAAAAAGGCAGCGATACTCCCGGAGGGAGTCGCGCCGGAGTACATAGAGCTGCTCCTCTGGGCCATGGAGCAAACAGATTCACCGAATCCGATCGTGAGGGAGCGGTGGTGGGAGCATCGATCCCAGATGGAGCATCCACCAGAGATTGAAGGATCGAGCATCTACAGGGTGCCGTTTGTGAGGGTGTCCTGCCAGAGCGAGCCGGTGGAGTCTACGTCGACCGAACCCAACTGCAAGAGGAGAAAAGCAGTTGGCCCGACGACGCTTCCCCGCCATCGTCTCCCTCGCTGTTCACATCGTCTCACAGGGAGGCTGTCTGCCGCCGAGGAATAGGAGGGGGCTGCCCCCCCCCAAGCCCAATAGTCGGGCAGGTTGTGAATTGTTAGGAGGAGCTTAGGGTTGTTAGTATTTGCAGGTTGTGAATTGTGTTTTGTGTTGTGTATTTTGAGAGTACTTTCAGATATGAATGTCTTTTGAATTTCAGATTTGCAGTATTGAGCATATGAAGTATTTTATGAATTCTAGAGATATATTTTTAGCACTTAAAAAATGTAGCTTCATAGGAGTATAAAAGTGCAGACAATGTGATTCTCAGAGAAGAAACTGCAAGTTTCAGTTTCAGATTAGAAACTGCAAGTTCAGTTTTAGATAAGAAACTGCAACTTTCAGAGGCAGAGCATTTATATTAACACGGCCTTTTCAAACAGGGTTAACATCATGTTGGAAGTTTTATTCATGGTCGAAAATGGAACTACCAGCCAATTAACATCATGCTGATCAACATTCATGCATAGCACATCTTCATATGATGCACAGTCAAAATGCCCACACAATGTCGAGTGTGCGAAACACAGAGAAAACGAGGGACGAAGTTTTGGCAAGTGTTGGACGTGGTTTTGGGCTGCCCCGTCTAGGCTTTCATTTTTAACATGCGCAGCCCACGACCTCGGATGGGAGGTCCATAGGCCTGTTTGTATTTTCTTAGGGCCGTCATGTATCACCGGCCTATGGACCTCCCATCCGAGGTTTTATTTTTGGCAGCCCAATTTATGTATTTTTTTGAAGAAACCACAGAGGTATGTTCTATTTTTCTATATAAGAATAGGAACGCCAGGTCCAACTTATGTTTCCCATCTAACTATATTATATATATTTAAATTATTTTATATGTTGACTGTTTAGTTCACATACTCCCTCCTTTTCGGTTTATAGGGCTTATCTCAAAATTTTAGTTTTTCAATTTTATAAGGCTCAATTTGGTTGTTTTCCATCACATGTTCAGATTCCAAGGTGCATTAAATCATTGCATGCAAGTATTAAGAGAAAATTGACTAATGCATGTACTTTATGCATGCATGCATTGCATTTTATGCATTGATAAACATAATTTTTTGAGGAAAACAAGTGCATTAATTAGGTGCTTTTGCAAACTACAAAAAGTATTCCGCCATTCATCATCTACCTTGGTTGGTGAGATTTTTGAATTGAGCCCTATAAACCGAAAAGGAGGGAGTAATTGGCAAATAGATCTCGCCGCCACCCCCCGCCTCCTGACTCCGGGCGCGCCTGCCCCCTCAGCAAGTCCACTCGCGCGCCCCATGGAGTCACCGGCCATATCCACGGGGGAATGGTTGGAAGACAGGCAGATGTACAAGATGCATCTCCCACATGTCTACAAAGCCTTCCCGCGGATGCTCCAGCCACTCGACTCCATCGCGCCGGCGGTGCTGTGGAGACTCGAGGGAGGAGATGGAGGGAGCGGGTGATGCGGATCCGCGACGACGCTCTCTCCTGGACCCAGTGCACACGCGAATGGAGGGAAGCAGAGGAGGAAGCTGCGAGGGAGGAAGCCGTGGAGGGACCGAATCCGTTCTCTCACTCGCGCAAGTATGCTCGGATGTGCAAGGATCATGTGGATTGGGAGTTGCTGAATCTAGCCCTGCGGATCTACTTCGAAGGAGATTTCTCGGAGAAGCACATGATGCCCCACCCCAGTGAGCCGCCGATTGCGTTCGTTTGATGGGCGAAAGGAGAAGTGAATTCAGGAGATCCACGCCGTGCTGCGAGATGGGAATGCTTGACTGGACTCCTGCCCACCAGCACACCACCGGAGCCAGAGCAGGTGGATCCCCTACCTTACCTCTCCCCCAAACCTGCAGAAGATTGAAATTAGGCTTGCAATCTGCTTCAATTGAGCTGTCTGGTGGTTATTTCTGCTTCTTGAGAGACTACATCTGGCTGGAGGATGAGCAGGAACTAGGAACTCCGATGAATTTCCCCTATCACAATGGGGGGGGGAGCGCCGGTTGGGCAGTGGTACGGCCCACCTCCGCCCCAAATGGGGCACAATCTGGGCAGGCTCCTGTAATTGCCCAAGATCAATCTGCTGGTGGTTCTGACTCTCAGATCAGTGGGAAATCTCAAGGCAAGAATCAACAAAAGAAGAGATGGGACATCCAGAAAACTACTCCTACCCCTGCTTTGGGCCTTATGGCATACTCTGAGGTGATCTGCTACAACTATGGGGAACCAGGGCATCATTTGGATAAATGTGTCAAGCCCAAGAGTTGTTTTATCTGCAAAATGGTTACCCATAAAGTTGAGAATTGCCCTGTCAGAAGGAAAACCCACAGTTCTGCTAGATATGTTGGAAGTGATAGAAATACTGCTTACTTCCATGCAGTAGCTAACCAGAGGAGGAGGAAAACCCTCATTCACTCCCTTGATGGCCCTAATGGCCCTGTTACTGAGGTAGATGAGATGCTGAAAGTGGCTAGTGACTTCTACAAAGACCTGTTTAAGAAAGAAAACCCTTCTGGGTTCTCTCTACAAAACAATTTTTTCTCTGCTTCTGAAAAAGTCTCTCCCGCTGAAAATGAGCTGCTAGAAGCCCCTTTTTCAGAGACAGAGGTGAAGGAAGCCATTTTTAGCTCTTATCCTGATGGGGCTCTTGGTCCTGATGTGATTCCCTTCTTGTTTTACCAGCATTTTTGGGACTTGGTGAAAAATGACCTCTTAGATCTTTTCCAAGCCTTTCATAGAGGAGAGTTGGATCTAGCAACTTACTCATGGGGGGTCTGTTGGGGTCAAGTTAAATAACTGTGAAAGTGATTTTTTCCTTGCTGGTAAAGGCCTTAGGCAAGGTGACCCCATCTCCCCGCTTTTGTTTAATTTAGTAGTGGACGTTCTTACTAAAATGCTGAGCAAAACTGCTGATCATAGTCTGATTGCAGGGCTCTGTCCCAAGGTCTGCCCTGGTGGCATCATCTGCCTTCAATATGCAGATGATACCATCCTTTTCTTAGACAATGACTCCACACATGCTAGCAATCTGAAAACTGTTCTAACCTGGTTTGAACAAGTCTCAGGCATGAGAATCAACTACTCTAAAAGTGAACTCATCCCTATCAACATGGATGATCAGGAGTTAGCTGACTTTCTCTCTATTCTAGTCTGTAATAAATGTAACTTCCCCATTAAGTACCTAGGTATCCCTCTCCACTATGATAAACTGAGGAGAGAGGATATCCAACCCCTTCTGGATAAAATCATTAAAAGGATTGCTGGGTGGAGGGGCAAACTTCTCTCTTACAGAGGTAGATTGATCCTCATACAAGTTTGTTTGGCTAGCATTCCAGTGTATCTCCTCTCCTTCTTCAAGTTCCCTAAATGGACAGTGAAACTCATCAATTCTCAGATGTCTCATTGCTTGTGGAATGATTTTGAGGGAAATAGGAAGCTACACCTTGCTAATTGGGCCCTAGTCTCTATGAAAAAAGATTTTGGAGGCCTAGGCATACCTAACCTCCAAGAAATTAACATCTGTCTTCTAGGGTCTTAGATTAAAAGATTCTATGAGGAAGACCTGAAACCCTGGAAGCTTCTTATTGCCCATAAATACCTAGGAAATAAACCTAATATTTTTGTCCCTTCCTCCAACCCTAAGACCTCTAGATTCTAGAAAGGAATAAAATCTATTATGCATGCTGTGAAATTTGGCTACAGATGGAACATAGGGGATGGGAGCAGGACCAGGTTCTGGGAAGATAGTTGGTTTGGCACATCCCCCCCTAGCAGTCCAATTTTAGCCTATTTACTCTGTCCGCAATGAGCTTAACAAAAGTGTCAATGAAGTTTGGGACTATCAATGCCTAAAACTCTCTTTAACAAAAGCATTGCCTTTACTGCCGAGCCGGATGCCCTGATTTGGCAGCTGGACAATAAGGGGAAGTATTCCTCCAGCTCCCTCTATCATGTTATCAACTTTAGAGGGGTTCAACCCGTGTTTCTCTCTGCTGTCTGGAAATTGAGAGTTCCCCCTAAAATTCATGTATTTCTCTGGCTTCTCTCCAAAAACAAATTGATGACTAGGGATAACCTTAGGAAGAGACACATCATCAAACCCCTTGATTATGTTTACTTCTTGGAACAAGAGTCTTGTTCTCACCTATTTTTTGAATGTATAGTTGCTAAACATCTCTGGGCCCACATTGAGGAATATTTCTCTAGTCAGATTGGCTCATCCTTCGAATCTGTCGCCAGATTCTAGATCGCTACCAAAAAGTGCTCAGTTTTAAACACTGTTAGCTCAGCTGTCCTTTGGTGCCTCTGGAAATATAGAAATGCTATGATTTTCAGTAACACCTCCTGGATTTCCATTCCGCAGGTCTTGAGGTTGATTAGGAACATGGTGAGGAACTGGGCGATTCTCTCCTCCGGATCGGACAAGGACAAGTTGATGAGCTTCGTGGAAACCCTAACAAGATCCCTCCAGAAACCGTTGGCGATCACTTGTGGCTGAACAAGGCTCGACCTGCTCTGGGGCTGGACCCGTGGGCTCGTCTCAAGATCTCTGATGAAGATGATGGGCACCTAGCGCCGAAAAAGAGGGACATCCACCATGCTACGCCTTCCAGCCCGGTCTCTCCGCTTGCTTACTGGTCGCCGCAGGCTGACATGACCCCTCGGCTGAAGACCATGAAGGCTTCGCTGGACCCTCCTTGTGTCATTTGAGTGCTCTATCCGCTCTGCCTTTGGCACCGCTCGGGTGATTTGTGTTATTTAGAGAACTTGTTCATCCACCCCCTAGTTTGTAGCTTTTCTACCTTTGCTTTCAAACTGGTCTTTGAGCTGCTATATCAGAATATGTTGTGGTTTCGTTCTCAGCAATGGAACCGGGGAGATGCTCCCTGTTTTTCTAAAAAATATATTTCATATGTTATTATATATTATTTTTATTGTCATCATATATTTAACAGATACTTACATATGTAAGAAAACAATATCTCACATCTTATTAACTTTTAAAAATAATTTCTTAACAAATAAAATCCTGGATTGTTTTGGCACGAAAATCCTAGTGATTGTGTACAAAAGCTTGGTAAGATTTAAGGACGAATGTAATAATATCACTTATTATTTAAATATATTTATAACAAAATGCTCAGCCCCTTTTTATTTTTTGATAACATTGATGTCCCAACCCAACATTATAATTAGAATCAGCCCAGCAAAATCGTGTATTTCGAGAAAGTGCAAATGACCTGTAATTTTTTAGGAAATAAAATAAACGGGCCGCATGGACGCTAGATTATTTGTTCACCCAGCCCAGCTAATGGCTGGAATTCAAAAAAAAAGATCAAATTGACTGTAAATTCTACCACGCAAAAAAAACTGTAAATTCTGAAAAAATGGGTTGAATACGTGCCACATTTTTGGAGGCTGGAATGTGGGCCAATAGGTCGAAGCCAATGCAAGTCGTTGTCAATTTAGTCAACAAATGATTCTGACATGTTAGCCGTTGGATTTACATCCAACGACAGGCATCCATCTTCAATCTCTCGTCTTCTTCATTCAGCGCCGCCGGGACCACCTCCCGCCTCCTGCTGCTAGCAGCTCTGCTTAGCATGCTTCGCTATGAAGTGCTACTCCACCATTGGCCAGGCCATCCCTCCACCCCTCCACACCTCCCGTTCTTCTCCACCGACTGCCGAACCACACCGCACTAGAACCAGTTAACCCTCGTACACCTCTCCGTCTGCGACTCTACTCCCGCGTCTTCCCATCTCCGGCTCGTTGCTGTCCGGGGCCTCGCCGTCGTCCACCACCTTGGATGCGCTCGGCGCGGCGTGGTCAACGTGGTCAATGAACGACACCATCGGAAGTAGACTGTGCGTGGAGAGGCTGACAGCTGGGTCCACGGCCGCACACAAGGAAATGCCTCCTTATTACGCGCAAAATAATGATTCCTCCACCTGACATCTGGGACCCACCGGAAGGGCCTCTGTATTTCACGAAATAAAGTGCCCCCCGCTGACATGTCGGACCCACCAGCTATCTTCGCACGCAAGGAAGTGCCTCCTTATTACGCACAAAAAATGAATATTCCCCTGCCAGCTAGAACCCAGCATAGTGGGAGGCTGACTTGTGGGCCTACCAAGTTGACGGGGACGGAGGGCTTTGTCAACTTAGTCAATATGAACGATTCTAGCTCCTGTTACCGTATGATGTTCATCCAACGGCCGTAGTGCTTCTTCAACCTCTGGTCTTCTTGCTCCAGCCGCCCAAACCAGCGCCGGTCGTGCCGCGTGCTCCTGCTTCCCGTGGCCAGCTGTGATGCCACGGAGGCCTCACCGCCCCTACTACTCCCACCGCTGGCCAGGCCATCCCTCTACTCACCCAAACCCCCTGTTAATCTGCGGCGACAGCAGCCTCATACCGCAGTCGAACCAGTGAACCCTCGTACTCCTCTTCGCGTGGGCATCCACTGCTGCGTCTTCCCCGGCTCCGAGTCGTCCCCTTCCTAGTCCTCGCCGTTGTCCACCGCCCTGGTGCTCTCGACACGGCGTGGTCAACGTGGTCAACGACCGACTTCCATTGGAAGAGTACTGTACGTGCAGAGGCTAACAGCTGGGTCCACGGCAGCCGCAAGGAATTGCCTCCTTATTACGCGGAAAATAATTATTCCTCCACCTGACAGCAGGGACCCACCGGACGGGCCACCATTATTTTGCGAAAAAAATTGTTTCCCCCTGACTGTTGGGACCCACCGGACGGGCCACCGTATTTCGCGAAAAAAACTTTCCCCCCGCTGTCAGCTCGGACCCACCGGAAGTGCCTCCTTATTACGCACAAAAAAATGAATACTCCCCCGGCTAGCTGGGACCCACCTTGCTGGGAGGCTGACTTGTGGGCCTACTAAGTTGACGGGGATGAAGGGCTTTGTCAACTTAGTCAATATGAACGATTCTAGCTCCAGTGACCGTACGATGTCCATCGAACGGCCGTAGTGCTTCTTCAACCTCTGTTCTTCTTGCTCCAGCCGCCCAAAGCAGCATTGGTCGTGCCGCATGCTCCTGCCTCCCCTGGCCGGCTGTGCTGCCACAGAGGCCTCACCACCCCCTACTATTCCCACCGCTGGCCAGGCCCTGCGGCGACGGTAGCCTCACACCGCAGCCAAACCAGTGAACCCTCGTAGTCCTCTCCGCGCGGGCTTCCGCTGCTGCGTCGTCCCCTTCCTAGGCCTCGCCGTCGTCCACCGCCGTGGTGCTCTCCACGCGGCATGGTCAACATGGTCAAGGAACGACTTCCATCGGAAGAGTACTGTACGTGGAGAGGCTGACATCTGGGTCCACGGCCACAGCCCAGTTTTTTTGTGATTTGCCAAGTAAGTCGCTTTGTCAGGCCTGTTGGGCTGCAAATCTTTCAAGACCAGGAGAGCTTTCATTCGGCTGGCCAAGAAAATGGCCCATTAGTAATGAGAAATGGATTGTACATTTTTAAAACACATCAAACCGGCAATTAGTTTCAAATATCTTTTTTTCCATTTCAAGATTTTAAATTACATTAATTTTTATGCGTGACGAATTTGTTGGATTTTATATTGATATACATTTATTTTTAAAATCAGTTTGAATGTGAGTCGAAATTTTGGGATTAAAAACAGTTCGAACCACACCGAAATATGCAAAATTTCGAATAATTTTTTAACCGTTGCCACAATATGGGCTGCAATGCTAACAAAAAGAATATGGGTTCCAAAAAAAACCTTAAGAATTAGCAAATGGGCTGTAAATTATTAGAAATAATGGAAGATGGGCTGTATGCTGTTTTCCACAGATTTGAGGCTTTCCTAAAAAAAGGTTGATGCACAAGCACTGACTGTTGGATGTCCATCCAACGGCCGTCGTGCTTCTTCAATCTCTGCTCTTCGTGCTCAAGCCGCTCAAACAAGCGCCGGCGAGACTGCCTGCTCCCTCCTCCTCACAGCCGGCTGTGCTGCTGCGCAGGCCTCACCGCCCGACCATACTCCCATCGCTGGCCTAGCCATCCCTCTACTCGCCCACACCTGCTGTTATTCTCCGGCGATGGTAGACGAACCAGTAAACCCTCATACAGTCATACTCCCCTCCGCGTGGGAAACAACTGCCGAGTCTTCCCTGCCTCTATGTCGTCCCCTTCCTAGGCCTCGCCATCGTCCACTGCCCTGATGCTCTCGGTGCGGCGTTGTCAATGTGGTCAAGGAACGACTTCCATCGAACGTGGACTGTATGTGGAGAGGCTGACAGCTGGGTCCACGGCGGCAGCAAGGAAGTGCCTCCTTATTACACGGAAAATAATGATTCCGCCACCTGACAGTAGGGTCCCACCAGACGGGCCACCATATTTCGCGAAAAAAACGTTTCCCCCCTGACTGCTGGGACCCACCAGCTACACCTTCGCACGCAAGGAAGTGTGTCCGGGCAAAAAAAAAACGATTCGCCCCCCTAACTGCTGGGACCCACCAGCTACATCTTCGCACGCAAGGAAGTGCGTCCGGGCAAAAAAAAACCAAAACGATTCGCCCCCCTGACTGCTGGGACCCACTAGCCCCCCGACTGTTGGGACCCACCAGCTACATCTTTGCACGCCAGGAAGTGCGTTCGGGCAAAAAAATGATTCGCCCCCTGACTTCTGGGACCCAGCAGCTACATCTTCGCAGGCAAGGAAGTGCCTGACAGTCGGGACCCACCTGGTCGAAGCGTACGTGGCATTGTCATTCTGGTCGCGAACGTGTACGTACATATATACTGGTGGATGTAGAGGCGCGCACATGTCGTAGTAGAGGCGGCCAGGGTGCAAGAAAGAAAATACGGCCACGTATGTGTACATACGGGCGGGGTTTCGAATGCCTACTCGCGCATACGTACGGCGAGGGCTCGTGTACATGGCTGGGTCGGAATGGAGAAACAGCGTCGTCGTCGTGTTCATGGGGAGGCAACGGAATGTGTCGTGTTCATCGGGAGGCAACGCGGCTGGGTCGGAACGGAATGCGTGGTCGTGTTCATCGGGAGGGCTTGGACGGAAGAGGCGATGGAAACGAGGCCTGGCGTACCGCACAACGGAGGAAACGGACCTCCTACGATCGAAACGGGTGTCCTGTTGATCGGGAGGGGTGTGGCGTACCGCAAAACGGAGGAAGCAGACCTCCTACGGTCGAAACGGGGATCCTGTTGATCGGGAGGGGTGTGGCGTACCGCAAAACAGAGGAAACGAACCTCCTACGGTCGAAACGGGGGTCCTGTTCATCGGGAGGGGTGTGGCGTACCGCAAAACAGAGGAAACAGACTTGTGTTGGAGCGCTACGGTCGAAACGGGGGTCCTGTTCATCGGGAGGGGTGTGGCGTACTGCAAAACGGGACTCCATGAGATACTGTTCATCTCCACCGTCGACCCCCTCCAGCCTCCACGAGCTACTGTTCATCCACCGTCGACCTCCTCTAGCCTCCACGGGCTCCTGTTCATCCAGCCTCCACCGCGCGCTACTCCACCGGCTACTGTTCAACCACCCCTCCACCGTCTACTGTTCATCCAGCCCTCCACACCACAGGGTCCTGTTCAACCACCCCTCCACGGGCACCCCTCCATCGTCTACTGTTCATCCTGCCCTCCACACCACGGGGTCCTGTTCATCCACCCCTCCACGGGCACCCCTCCACCGTCTATTGTTCATCCAGCCCTCCACCACACCAGGGGGTCCTGTTCATCCAGAGGCAACGCCACCGCTCACTGTTCATCCAAACCCCCCGCAACGCTCACTGTTCATCCCATCGATCGGCTTCAGTTAGTAGCAGTAGCCAAGGAATCGCTCGATCGGGTTCAGTTAACAGCCATCGATTGATCGCTCGGGTTCATTAACGCGTAGCCTGCAGTGCAATCGCTCGGGTTCAGTTAGAGCCCAATGCCTCGCTCGGGTTCAGTTAGAGCCAACACCTCGCACACATGCGCGTACGTGTACGAGAGAAACGTGCATCGCTCGGCCCCCGACCTCCCACCGTAACCGGGAACTCCCTGAAATTTTCCTCCCCCTTGCTTCTACCATGGTTATTTCTGTCATGGACGGCCCAAAGAATGTCATGCAGCTGCGTCTCCGGCCTGCCCAGGACGAAAAGCCCATTTTCTGTCATGATTTTTTGTCATAGAAGTAGGAGCCCACCACATCTATGATGATACCGGGTTTTGTCACAATTATCGTCATAGAAGTGTCATATGTATGACAGAAAAAAAATTCGTTTGGCCCAAAATGTCACGGATGTGTCTTTTTTTGTAGTGTATGGACTAAACCCTCCGGTTTATATAGATACCGGAGGGGGCTAGGGTTGTACAGAGTCGGTTTACAGAGAAAGGAATTTCCACATCCGCACGCTAAGCTTGCCTTCCACGCAAAGGAGAGTCCCATCCAGACACGGGAGGAAGTCTTCTATCTTGTGTCCATGGCCCATTAGTCCAGCCCACATCACATAGCCCGGACGCCCGAGGACCCCTTAATCCAGGACTCCCTCAGTAGCCCCTGAACCAGGCTTCAATGACGATGTGTCCGGCGCACAGATTGTCTTCGACATTGCAAGGCGGGTTCCTCCTTCGAATACTTCAAAGTAGTCCTCGAACACAGAAAACGTGTCCAGCTCTGCAAGACAGGCACCACACATAGCCGCAAAGAGTATAATATCTCACAAGTCTCATCTACTGAAAACTTTTTGTAGTGAGACGTTACGTCCCTGCCTGGTCATTATTTCGAACCATTTTTAGCTTCCTGCTCCATATTTTGAGGTGTTGTTTTCATTGGCACGTCTTATCGAAATAGAGATCGCATCCCCTTATCGCGGGATTCTCATCAATATGGGCGTGGGTAGTCCAAAAGTGCCATCTGCACGACCCTTGGGGAATAGGCGAGTTTTAAGGTAAGTGGGGAGGCGCTTGATATTCGCTGCCTTTATAAGAGGATAAAGATCCGTTCTTTCACCCACACCTTCTTCCTCTCTGCCCATCCATTCTCGAGCTCCAGCGCCCAAGCTTCCATCCTTTCAGCCTCCAAAAAGCACTCCAACTATGTCCGGATCTGGAACGCAGGGCAAGTGGATGGCCTCCTCCATCACGGAGGGGAACATCACGGAGCTCCGGGAAGCGGGGTACTTGGCCCAGGGAATCGCCCACCGGCTTCCGGCCAAGGGGCAGATTGTCCCCACCCCGGATCCCAATGGGAGGGTGGTATTCATCCCTCACTTCATCCGCGGGTTAGGATTTCCCCTCCACCCCTTCGTCCGCGGACTCATGTTCTACTACGGGCTAGATTTCCACGATCTAGCCCCTAACTCTTTCCTCAACATCTCGAAGTTCATTGTCGTGTGCGAGGCCTTCCTCCGCATCCCACCCCACTTCGGATTATGGCTAAAGATCTTCAATGTGAAGCCGAAAGTGGTGGATGGTCAACATGTGGAATGCGGAGGTGCCATGGTGAGCAAACTATCCAATCTCACATGTCCCACTGGCACCTTTGTGGAAACCGTCAAGGGGTGGCAGAAGCAGTGGTTTTCTGTCACTGAGCCCCGCAACACCACCTGGATCGCGGCTCTCGAATTCAAGTCCGGGCCCCCAATGCGCCTTACTTCTGGCTAAAAAAGGGCCTGGACTGGTCGTGGTCAGACGAGATATCGGTGCTGCAAGCACACGTCAAGAGCATGGTGGACAAGAACATCAAGCTCGTCAATGTGATCCAGGTGATGCTTTTTCGCCGGATCCTTCCCTGCCGAAGCCAGACTTGCCATCTGTGGGAGTTCGATCCGTCCAAGCAACAGACCTTGCGACAGTTCTTTGGCTCCATGCACAAAGATATCTGGAAGGTGCTTTTCAAGGCCAATCAGACGTGGCCGCAGACGTCCGAGGACCGCGGATATGACCTGACCCACCTAGCCATCTGATGACCCACAAGTATAGGGGATCTATCGTAGTCCTTTCGATAAGTAAGAGTGTTGAACCCAACGAGGAGCAGAAGGAAATGATAAACGGTTTTCAGCAAGGTATTCTCTGCAAGTACTGAATAAGTGGTAACAGATAGTTTTGTAATGAGATAATTTGTAACGAGCAACAAGTAACAAAAGTAAATAAAGTGCAGCAACGTGGCCCAATCCTTTTTGTAGTGAAGTACAAGCCTGGACAAACTCTTATATGAGGAAAAGCACTCCCGAGGACACATGGGAGTATTGTCAAGCTAGTTTTCATCACGTTCATATGATTCGCGTTCGGTACTTTGAAAATTTGACATGTGGGTGGACCGGTGCTTGGGTGTTGTTCTTACTTGAACAAGCATCCCACTTATGATTAACCTCTATTGCAAGCATCCACAACTACAACAAAAGTATTAAGGTAAACCTAACCATAGCATGAAACATATGGATCCAAATCAGCCCCTTACGAAGCAACGCATAAACTAGGGTTTAAGCTTCTGTCACTCTAGGAATCCATCATCTACTTATTACTTCCCAATGCCTTCCTCTAGGCTCAAATAATGGTGAAGTGTTATGTAGTTAACGTTCACATAACACCACTAGAGGCTAGACAACATACATCTCATCAAAATATCGAACGAATACCAAATTCACATGACTACTAATAGCAAGACTTCTCCCTTGTCCTCGGGAACAAACGTAACTACTCACAAAGCATAAAGATGTTCATAATCAGAGGGGTATTAATATGCATAAAGGATCTGAACATATGTTCTTCCACCAATGAAACCAACTAGCATCAACTACAAGGAGTAATTAACACTACTAGCAACCTACTAGAACCAATCCCGGACTTGGAGACAAGAATTCGATACAAGAGATGAACTAGGGTTTTGAGATGAGATGGTGCTGATGAAGATGTTGATGGAGATTGCCCTCTCCTGATGAGAGGAGCGTTGGTGATGACGATGGTGATGATTTCCCCCCTCCGGGAGGGAAGTTTCCCCGGCAGAACATCTCTGCCGGAGCTCTAGATTGGATCCGCCAAGGTTCCACCTCATGGCGGCGGAGTTTCGTCCCGAAAGGTTGCTTCTTATTTTTTTCTCGAGGAAAGACTTCATATAGGAGAAGATGGTCATCGGAGAGCCACCAGGGGGCCCACGAGGCAGGGGGCGCGCCCTAGGGGGGGGGCGCCCCCACCCTCGTGAGAAGGGTGTGGGCCCCCTGGTCTTCATCTTTGGCGAGGGTTTTTCATTATTTATTATAAGGTGTTCCGTGGAGTTTCAGGACTTTTGGAGTTGTGCAGAATAGGTCTCTAATATTTGCTCCTTTTCCAGCCCAGAATTCCAGCTGCCGGCATTCTCCCTCCTTATGTAAACCTTGTAAAATAAGAGAGAATATCCATAAGTATTGTGACATAATGTGAAATAACAGCCCATAATGCAATAAATATCGATATAAAAGCATGATGCAAGATGGACGTATCACCATCCCGGTAAGTTCTTCATACCTCAAGGTGTATCTCTTCTTGTGCATCCAAGGAAGATGTCTAAGTTTCTCTATTTGCCTTTTCAGAGCTGGATAAAGAAAGCGGAGCGGATCCAGTGTCCGGCTCCGTTGCCCGAAAACCTAGCTATCCCGCTCCTAACGAAGATGCTGGTTCCGGCGCCCTACCAGGCGCCGGAGAAGAAGGCCAAGAAGAAGGGCTAGGAGATAAGGAGCGGCCTCCATCATAGTGGCACTTCAGACGCAACATCCGAAGACGCCGAAACCCACTCCTCCCCGCCAAGAACGAGGAGGAGGAGGAAAGCAATTCTCCCCCCGAGGGGGAAGGAAGAAAGGGGGGGACTCCACGGATCTGGAGGCAGAGGCGTCCAAGAAAGGGAGAGTCTTCCTTGTGGATGATTCTAAATCGGACACCGATAGCAGCCCTGAGTGGCGTCCCAGGAAGAAGCCCCTGGCCGGATCATAAGTACTCAACGACAGTTACACACATATATATCCAGCTTTTTTACTTCATGGTTTTAATATGTTGAATCATGTGCTGCAGTCCGTCTCTCGCTCACCTCCAGCAATCCTCATCATCAGGGAATTTGCTGGATCTAAAGGTGATGGACAGCGAGTCGCTTCTGCCGGCCTCCTCCCCCAAGACTACGGACAACGCTGAAGTGTTGTCCCGAAGGACCCTCCTAGGACAGGGAGAGGTAGAGGAGGCCGCCGAGGTGGTGCCAGAGGGTGAAACCTCGGCCGCCGAACACATGGGGGAACAGACCCCCTTGGAGACTGGTGACGGGGGCCATACCCAAATCGGCCCCCAGTCGAATACTATTCCGGAGGCCCGTACGGCTCCGGAATCAGGTAAGCAGCCTCCTTCGAAAGAAGGAGGTGCACCTATTTCGTAGTGACCTCTGTCCATCCGGAGGCATCGGACACTCTACTGGAAGCGCTCCAAGGTGCTTCCATTGTAGAGGAACACCGTATCCTTATGGGTACGGTGGTTCAGAGGGTTCAGTCCACTAAGAGCGGACTGACCGAAGCCTCCGCGAGCCTTCTAACAGGCTTTGAGGTACGTGACGGAATTATGCCAAAAGAACACCGTAGTACAGACAGTAGCCCCTGAGACTCTGTCCGGTGTTCGAAAAGAAATGCCGGACAAAGGATCGAATAATTTTTGTAGGAGACTAATCATATATGTCTATGTTAATAAGCAGGCGTCGATGCTGGCAGCGACCTTCCATTCTGCCGAAGTAGCCGAACTGAAGCAGAGGCTGGAGCAGGCCGATGAAGAGCTCGGCCGCGTCAAAAAACAGCTTGAGGACAAGCAAGGGACGTAATGACCTATTCAGATCATTAAAATGATAAGAATTGTTTGGGTTGATGATACGTCTCCAACGTATCTATAATTTTTGATTGTTCCATGCTATTATATTATCAACCTTGGATGTTTTATATGCATTTATATGCAATTTTATATGATTTTTGGGACTAACCTATTAACCCAGAGCCCAGTGCCAGTTTCTGTTTTTTTCCTTGTTTTAGAGTATCGTAGAAAAGGAAAATCAAACGGAGTCCAATTGACCTGAAACTTCACGGAACTTATTTTTGGAAGGAAAGCAACCCGGGAGACTTGGAGTCCATGTAAGGGAAGCAATGAGGAAGCCACGAGGCAGGGGGCGCACCCACCCACCCTGGGCGCACCCTCCACCCACGTGGGCCCCTCGTGGCTCCCCTGACGTATTTCTTCCTCCTATATATACCCATATACCCTAAAACTGTTGGGGATCGTAGCAGAAATTTAAAATTTTCTACGCATCACCAAGATCAATCTATGGAGTCATCTAGCAACGAGAGGGAGAGGAGTGCATCTACATACCCTTGTAGATTGCGAGCGGAAGCGTTCAAGAGAATGGGGTTGATGGAGTCATACTCGTCGTGATCCAAATCACCGATGATCCTAGCGCCGAACGGACGGCACCTCCGTGTTCAACACACGTACGGAGCGGAGACGTCTCCCGCGCCTTGATCCACCAAGGAGGAGGGAGAGGTTGAGGAAGAGAGCTCCAACAGCAGCACGACGGCGTGGTGGTGGTGGAGCGGCAGTACTCCGGCAGGGCTTCACCAAGCTCTTAACGCAGGAGGAGAGGTGTTGGGGAGGGGAGGGGCTTCGCCTTTGATGTGGTGTGCAGCCCTCCCCTTGCCCCTCTATTTATAGGGGAAGGGGGAAGGGGGCCGGCCCCCTCTAGATGAGATCTAGAGGGGGGAGGCGGTGTTGGGATCTACGGTAGGGTGAGTCGACTGCAAATTAAAATTTCCTACGCGCAGAACAACCAAGAACATGCTACGGGAGATGGATCACAGTTCGTTACCACTAGACCCGCAGTGCCGTGCAGCGGAAGAAGAGTTGGGGCAGCACATCTGCATGGATTGTCTCCTCCTTGTCCGATCTCCCTCGTACAACCGTTGGTTGGTTCCCACGTACAGGTTCACCGGAGCGGCGCAAGTGCACCGCCTCTAACGGTATCCACGCGTGCAGGAGGAACGTCGTGCGGCGGACTGCTAGGTTCGATCACACAACCGGCGGCGAGTGGAGGTGTCTATTCGCAACACATGCAAACCCTAGTGACAGCACCGAAGCGATCAACCGCATGAGTGTGCGGCACCTCCACTATATATAGGCGTCCGTCGCGGGCACAACACTTGGGCCTCGCACGGACCCTAAAGCCCATAAGTCTACTCGGCCATAATCCGAATACAGTTTGGATCACATCCGACCAGTGTCCTCGGATCCGACCTCGTAGGTTCCTTCCCTTAAGCGCGCGACCCCTTAGGTTCAAGTCAGCTTGGTCGCAGTTCGGATCACCTACGAACTACACAGTTGGTAGCGGCCTCTAGCATGGCGTGCCAAACACCAAGCAGACTATGAAGCTGGTTAGCAAACCTTTACATCACACTTCCATTCCTTTTGCCACACGATACATGTTGTCGAGCTCAAGGTGAGTCTGTCATCCTTGTGGTAGCACGACCTCTTTCTCGTTCCAGTGATGCCGACCACTATCCGGATTATCTCATAATCCTTGTCGCATGGCCATGCTTATCCTGGTCGGATCACATGAGGGGCCCAGAGTATATCTCTCCTGGTCGGAGGGGCAAATCCCATCTTGCTCGACCATGTCTCGCAGCATGGGTCTGGACAAGCCTGAAACCTACCTTTGTAACTACCCAGTCACGGAGTAGCGTTTGGTCGGCCCAAAGCAAGTCTGTCACCATCCCGAGTACATGCGTCAGCTCAGGTCTTAGGACATAGAACATATGTTGTACTAGAGACTCACAGATGACATATCGCTGCGTCTCATAGTTGGGTCTGTCCGACTTGGACCTTATCTCGACTTGGATCCGACTACGTCGAATCTGACCAGATCCTTCCAAGTCCATATTATCCAGTTAGCATCCAATGCTCCATGGCTAGTGAGACCAAGCCATCGACCGTGTCATATGCTAGTCTAGTTGGCTGCGCGTCCACACAGCCCTTTCGACTAGGGACCTTTTAGGACAGTCATCATACAATGCATAGTCCCACAAGCAAGTCACGTACTTGCTGATACACATCATTGATAATGTCCAAGGACTATTTTTATTCATAAACACATAGGAAATATCATCATACATGATTGCCTCTAGGGCATATCTCCAACAGTCTCCCACTTGCACTAGAGTCAATCAAATATACATCGAATGCCCATAGCTCTAAAGTGCCCCTCATGCTTGGGTAGTGGAAGCGGCTTAGTTAACGGATCCGCAACATTTGCATCCGTGTGAATTTTGCATACCTCTACATCAGCACTCTTTACGATCGTTCGTATCAGGTGATATTTCCGATCTATGTGTCTGACCTTGTGGTGATTCCTCGGCTCCTTGGCTTGTGCGATGGCACCAGAATTATCACAATAAAGGTCCAACGGTTTTTCCGAGGCTGAGAAAATACCAAGATCATCCAGAAAGTTCCGGATCCAAACACCTTCCTTTGCAGCTTCACAAGTCGCAATGTATTCGGCTTCTGTATTAGAATCGGCCACCGTATCTTGCTTGGAACTCATCCAGCTCACTGCTCCTCCGTTCATGACGTACACGAATCCGGACTGTGATCGACAATCATCTCTGTCGGTTTGGAAACTAGCATCGGCGTAACCCCTTACGACGAGCTCTTCCTCACCTCCATAAACTAGGAACATCTCTTTAGTCCTTTTCAGGTACTTCAAAATAGTCTTTACTGCTGCCCAGTGACTCTCACCTAGGTTGGCCTGGTATCTACTTGTTAGGCTTATTGCAAAAGCAACATCGGGCCGCATACATATCATGGCATACATGATGGATCCGATTGCCGAGGCATATGGAATCCTACTCATCCTGCTTCACTCATCAGATGTTGAAGGACTCTGAGTCTCGCTTAGCCTTATACCATGTGAGAGTGGCAAGAACCCCTTCTTTGCCTCACTCATGTTGAACCGCTTCAACACTTTATCTATGTAGTGCTCTGGCTTAAGCCGGGCACCCTCCTTTATCTATCTCTATAGATCTTAATGCCTAAAATGTACATTGCCTCACCAAGGTCCTTCATCGAAAACTTGCCATTCAATGACTCCTTGACCGAGTTCAGCATCGAAATATCATTTCCGATCAGTAGTATGTCATCCACATACAAGATCAAAAACACTATCGAGCTCCCACTTAACTTCTTGTATAAACAAGAGTCCTCTTCGCTTTTGATGAAGCCAAAACTAGTGACGACCTCATCAAAACGAATGTTCCAGCTCCGAGATGCTTGCCTCAACCCATAAATGGATTTCTTGAGCTTGCATACCTTACTAGTGCTAGTCGGATCGACAAAACCCTCGGGCTGTATCATATACACGTCCTCGGTTAAATTTCCATGAAGGAAAGCCGTCTTGACATCCATCTGCCATATCTCGTAATCGAAATATGCAGCTATAGCTAGTATGATCCTCACCGACTTCAGCATCGCTACCGGCGAGTAAGTATCGTCGTGGTCAATTCCTTGAACTTGTCCATAACCCTTAGCGACAAGCCGAGCTTTGTGGATCTGAACATTTCCATCCACATCGGTTTTCTACTTAAAGACCCATTTGCAACCAATGGGCGTTACGCCAGGCGGCGGATCAACCAAGTCCCAAACTTGGTTCTAATCCATGGACTTTAACTCGGATCTCATGACCTCCAGCCTTGCCTCGGAATCTAGGCTCACCATCACCTCCGCATATGTGGCCGGCTCATCGCTTTCTAGCAACAATACATCACACACTCTGCGCAATCTTTCCGACCTCTGTGGTTCCGGTGCCGCTTCCACTATGGGTTCCCTGACTTACTCCGGTATGATCTCATCACCAGCCGAGCCGTCCCCGAGTGGTCCTCGAATTTCTTCGAGTCGGACCGTCCTCCCACTGGCCTCCCGACCGAGAAACTCTTTCTCAAGGAAAACCCCGTTCCGAGCAACAAGCAGTTTGTTCTCTTCCCGGTTGTAGAAGTTATATCCCAAGGTTTCCCTCAGATATCCCACGAATATGCATTTATCCGACTTGGGTGTAAGCTTGTCTGACATAAGTTTCTTGACAAATGCTTCACAACCCCAAATCTTTGGAAAAGACAAACTGGGACTCTTCCCGGTCCACATCTCATGTGGTGTCTTGTCTACGGATTTTGATGGTACCCTGTTAAGTGTGAAAGCTGTAGTTTCTAGAGCGTATCCCCAGAATGACAAGAGTAATTCCGACTTGCTCATCATAGATCGAACCATGTCGAACAAGGTGCGTTTCCTCCATTCTGATACACCATTTCTCTGTGGCGTACCCGGAGGTGTGAGCTGAGGTACTATACCCCTGCTTTTCAGATGATCATCAAACACCTGGCTCATGTACTCACCTCCACGATCAGATCATAGAAGTTTTATAGTCTTGCCAAGCTGATTCTCCACCTCGTTTTGAAACTCTTTGAACCTTTCCAAAGTCTCTGACTTGTGCCTCATCAAATAGATATATCCATATCTACTCAAGTCATCGGTAAAAGTCACGAAGTACTGATAGCCACCTCTGACAGCTGTGCTCATTGGTCCACACACATCACTGTGTATCAGTTCCAACAGCTCGGATGCCCTCTCGCAACTCTTTGCGAAAGGAGACTTAGTCATCTTGCCGAGCAAGCATGATTCACATGTCTCGAACGACCCAAAGTCGGTCGAAGTTAGGAGTCCATCATCATGGAGCTTCTTCATGCGTTTCAGACTAATGTGTCCAAGCCGGCAATGCCAGAAGTATGTCGGATTTATCTCATTGGGCTTATGCCTCTTGACATTCATGTTATAGACCGGTTCCTGTTCTAGATTCAATATAAATAACCCACCAGGAATGGGTGCATAGCCGTGGAACATACCATTCAAATAAATCGAACAACCATTGTCCTTTAAATTGAATTCATAACCCTGACTCATCAAGCATGAGGCAGAAATAATGTTCCAACTAAGTGCAGGAATGTAATAACAATTATTCAATTCCAAAATAAATCCAGAAGGAAGCTGGAGCTGCATCGTGCCGACCTCCAACGCAACAACTCTTGCTTTGTTGCCGACCCTGATGTCAATCTCCCCTTGTGCCACACGCCTAGTTCTTACCAGCCTCTGCATCAAGTTGCAAATATGAACAACCGATCCGGTATCAAATACCCAAGAGCTACTAGGTATGTCAGCAAGGTAAACGTCTATAACATATGCAACAAGTGTACCTTTGCCTGAAGCAGCATTCCTGGCCTTGTTGCCATGCTCTGGAAGCCACTTGCTACAGTTCCTCTTCCAGTGACCAGTTTCCTTGCAATGATAGCAAATGGTCTTTGAGTCCGGTCCAGACTTCGGCGCAGTGGTGGAGGTTACCATCTCCGTGCCCTTTGCCTTAGCCTTCTTCTTAGACCAACTCTTCTTGAACTTAGCCGATTTCTGCACCATCAACACTTGATGCGTGCCTTTCTTAATATCCTGCTCTACCACTTTGAGCATCCCATGCAATTCAGTGAGCTTCTTATCCATGCCATGCATATGATAGCTCGAGATGAACGTCCCATAGCTGGGCGGAAGAGAACCCAGAACTGCATCAGTAGCCAGCTCATCCAAGAGCGGGAAGCCCAACCGATCCAAAGCTTGCACATATCCGATCATCTTGATCACATGCAGGCTCAGTGGATCACCTTCCTTCAGCTTACAATCCATCAAGGATCGCCAGATATTGAACCTTTCGGTCCTAGCCTGCACCTGAAACATGCTCTGGAGACTCTCGATCATATCGAAAGCCCCAACGTCTTCGAAATGCTGCTGCAAATCGGGCTCCATACAAGCCAGCATGAGGCAGCTGATCTCGTTTGATTCATCAACGAGTTTTTGGTAGGCATTCTTGGTTGTGGTACTAGCATTATCGGCAGGTTCCTCTGGAAGCGGATCCTCTAGAACATGTTCCTTTTTATCATGCTTGAGAACAATTCTCAAATTTCTATACCAGGTAGTAAAGTTTGTTCCATTCAATTTATCCTTTTCCAGAATTGATTTCAATGCAAAGTTGGGTTGAGTAGGTGGTGCCATTGATCTACAACAGAAAAATATGCAACCACTAAGCAATGTGTTTATGTAGAGTAATTCTAGCCTTAAACAGAAATACTCCCACTTCCATTCCTTTTGCCACACGATACATGTTGTCGAGCTCAAGGCGAGTCTATCATCCTTGTGGTAGCCCGACCTCTTTCTCATTCCAGTGATGCCGACCACTATCCGAATTATCTCATAATCCTTGTCGCATGGCCATGCTTATCCTGGTCGGATCACACGAGGGGCCCAGAGTATATCTCTCCTGGTCGGAGGGGCAAATCCCATCTTGCTCGACCATGTCTCGCAGCATGGGTCTGGACAAGCCTGAAACCTACCTTTGTAACTACCCAGTCATGGAGTAGAGTTTGGTCGGCCCAAAGAAAGTCTGTCACCATCCCGAGTACATGCGTCAGCTCAGGTCTTAGGACATAGAACATATGTTGTACTAGAGACTCACAGATGACATATCGCTGCATCTCATAGTTGGGTCTGTCCGACTTGGACCTTATCTCGACTCGGATCCGACTACGTCGAATCTGACCAGATCCTTCCAAGTCCATATTATCCGGTTAGCATCCAATGCTCCATGGATAGTGAGACCAAGCCATCGACTGTGTCATATGCTAGTCTAGTTGGCTGCGCGTCCACACAACCCTTTCGACTAGGGATCTTTTAGGACAGTCATCATACAATGCATAGTCCCACAAGCAAGTCACGTACTTGCTGATACACATCATTGATAATGTCCAAGTACTATCTTTATTCATAAACACATAGGAAATATCATCATACATGATTGCCTCTAGGGCATATCTCCAACAGGCGGCCAAGGGGAGGGACTTGCCCCCCAAGCAAGGGGCACCCCCTCTAGGGTTCCCCCCAACCCTAGGCGCATGGGCACAAGGGGGGTTGCGCCCAGCCCTCCAAGGGCTGGTTCCCTTTTCTCTACGGCCCATGAGGCCCTCCGAGAGAGGTGGCCCCTCCCGGTGGCCCCGGTACAATACCAATATGCCCCCGAACTTTTCCGGTGACCATATGACAACTTCCCACATATAAATCTTCACCTCCGGACCATTCTGGAACTCCTCGTGATGTCCAGGATCTCATCCGGGACTCCGAACAACATTCGGTAATCACATACAAGTCTTCCTAATAACCCTAGCGTCATCAAACCTTAAGTGTGTAGACCCTACGGGTTCGGGAACCATGCAGACATGACTGAGACAACTCTCCGGCCAATAAACAGCATCGGGATCTGGATACCCATGTTGGCTCCCACATGATCCACGATGATCTCATCGGATGAACCACGATGTCGAGGATTCAAGCAATCCCGTATACAATTCCCTTTGTCAATCGGTACGTTACTTGCCCGAGATCCGATCGTCGGTATCCCAATACCTCGTTCAATCTTGTTACCGGCAAGTCACTTTACTCGTTCCGTAACACATCATCCCGTGACTAACCCTTAGTCACATTGAGTTCATTACGATGATGTCTTACCGAGTGGGCCCAGAGATACCTCTCCATCATACGGAGTGACAAATCCCAGCTCGATTCGTGCCAACCCAACAGACACTTTCGGAGATACTCGTAGTGCACTTTTATAGTCACCCAGTTACGTTGTGACGTTTGGCACAACCAAAGTATTCCTACAGTATCTGGGAGTTGCACAATCTCATGGTCTAAGGAAAAGAAACTTGACATTAGAAAAGCTTTAGCAGACGAACTACCCGATCTTGCGCTATGCTAAGGATTGGGTCTTGTCCATCACATCATTCTCCTAATGATGTGATCCCGTTATCAATGACATCCAATGTCCATGGTCAGGAAACAGTAACCATCTATTGATCAACGAGCTAGTCAACTAGAGGCTCACTAGGGACAAGTTGTGGTCTATGTATTCACACATGTATTCGATTTCCGGATAACACAATTATAGCATGAACAATAGACAATTATCATGAACAAGGAAATATAATAATAACCATTTTATTATTGCCTCTAGGGCATATTTCCAACAAAAATGATAGGGGAGCACAATAGATCGGGAGTTCCGCCGCCAGAAACCTTCGTAGCCACCGAAAACCAATATAGACCCGTTCCGGCACCCAGCCAGAGGGGGAATCCCTCTCCAGTGGCCATCTTCATCATCCCGGTGCTCTCCATGACGAGGAGGGAGTAGTTCTCCCTCGGGGCTGAGGGTATGTACCAGTAGCTATGTGTTTGATCTCTCTCTCTCTCTCTCTCGTGTTCTTGAGGTGATACGATCTTGGTGTATCGCGAGCTTTGCTATTATATTTGGATCCTATGATGTTTCTTCCCCCCTCTACTCTCTTCTAATGGATTGAGTTTCCCCTTTGAAGTTATCTTATCGGATTGAGTCTTTAAAGATTTGAGAACACTTGATGTATGTCTTGCCGTGCGTATTTGTGGTGACAATGGGATATCACGTGATTCACTTGATGTATGTTTTGGTGATCAACTTGCGGGTTCCGCCCATGAACCTATGCATAGGGGTTGGCACACGTTTTCGTCGTGATTCTCTGGTAGAAACTTTGGGGCACTCTTTGAGGTTCTATGTGTTGGTTGAATAGATGAATCTGAGATTGTGTGATGCATATCGTATAATCATACCCACGGATACTTGAGGTGACATTGGAGTATCTCGGTGACATTAGGGTTTCGGTTGATTTGTATCTTAAGGTGTTATTCTAGTACGAACTCTAGGGCTGTTTGTGACACTTATAGGAATAGCCCAACGGATTCATTGGAAAGAATAACTTTGAGGTGGTTTCGTACCCTACCATAATCTCTTCGTTCATTCTCCGCTATTGGTGACTTTGGAGTGACTCTTTGTTGCATGTTGAGGGATAGTTATGTGATCCAATTATGTTATTATTGTTGAGAGGACTTGCACTAGTGAAAGTATGAACCCTAGGACTTGTTTCAACGCATTGCAATACCTTTTACGCTCACTTTTACCATTAGTTACCTTGCTGTTTTTATAATTTCAGATTACAAATACCTTTATCTACTATCCATATACCACTTGTATCACCATCTCTTCGCCGAACTAGCGCACCTATACAATTTACCATTGTATTGGGTGTGTTGGGTGAAGGAAATATGCCCTACAGGCAATAATAAAGTTATTATTTATTTCCTTATATCATGATAAATGTTTATTATTCATGCTAGAATTGTATTAACCGGAAACATAATACATGTGTGAATACATAGACAAACAAAGTGTCGCTAGTATGCCTCTACTTGACTAGCTCGTTAATCAAAGATGGTTATGTTTCCAAACCATGAACAATGAGTTGTTATTTGATTAACGGGATCACATCATTAAGTGAATGATCTGATTGACATGACCCATTCCATTAGCTTAGCACCCGATCGTTTAGTATGTTGCTATTGCTTTCTTCATGACTTATACATGTTCCTATGACTATGAGATTATGAAACTCCCATTTGCCGGAGGAACACTTTGTGTGATACCAAACGTCACAACGTAACTGGGTGATTATAAAGGAGCTCTACAGGTGTCTCCAAAGGTAAATGTTGGGTTGGCGTATTTCGAGATTAGGATTTGTCACTCCGATTGTCGGAGAGGTATCTCAGGGCCCTCTCAGTAATGCACATCACTTAAAGCCTTGCAAGCATTGCAACTAATGAGTTAGTTGCGGGATGATGTATTACAGAACGAGTAAAGAGACTTGCCGGTAACGAGATTGAACTAGGTATTGGAATACCGACGATCGAATCTCGGGCAAGTAACATACCGATGACAAAGGGAACAACGTATGTTGTTATGCGGTCTGACCGATAAAGATCTTCGTAGAATATGTAGGAGCCAATATGGGCATCCAGGTCCCGCTATTGGTTATTGATGGGAGACATGTCTCGGTCATGTCTGCATTGTTCTCGAACCCGTAGGGTCCGCACGCTTAAGGTTACGATGACAGTTATATTATGAGTTTATGCATTTTGATGTACCGAAGGTTGTTCGGAGTCCCGGATGTGATCACGGACATGACGAGGAGTCTCGAAATGGTTGAGACATAAATATTGATATATTGGAAGCCTATGTTTGGATATCGGAAGTGTTCCGGGTGAAATCGGGATTTTACCGGAGTACCGGGAGGTTACCGGAACCCCCCGGGGAGCTAGATGGGCCTTAATGGGCCTTGGTGGAAAAGAGAAGAGGCAGCCCATAGTGGGCCGCGCGCCCCTCCCCTCCCTTGGTGTGACACTCCCAAAAATTTTAATTGGTTTTCATCAAAAACTTTGTTGAATTCTTTTTTTTGAGGGCATTTAAAAATTTCTTTTCCAGAAATCCTTCATCTTAAAAACTTCCTTTTCTTTGGCAGGGATTTTATTTTTTCTTCAAAACTATGGTGTTTGATCTTTTGAAATTTCTTCTCTGTTGGTTCCCCCTCAAATTATTTTGGGAGTTTTAATCTTTTTCTGTTAAAAAGAAACTCTATGAAAATTTGGATTTTCATATCCTAGAAACCCTAGGAGTTTTGGGACTTCTTTCTTTTTTGAAACCACCCATGATCTTTGTATTTTTGCCCATGTGATAAGACCCCTCCAAAACCTTCCCTCCTCCTTGTAATCAACCTAAGTTCTCTGTCCCAACTCATCCAAGCAAGTTTTGGATTTTATTCTAATTATTTTTCCCTCAAAACCATTTCTGCAAATTATTTGGAGCCTGAGTGGTTTTCAAAGCAAGTACCCTATTGCATTTGAGTTTTGACCTAAAACCAACTCCTCTGGATTGTCCTTAGTACCCACAACCCAGAACCATCTTGATCCACTCTCTTTTTTCAAATTTCAAATTTCAGTCTCTGCAAGTTTGGACCAGATTTGCCAAATTTGGTGAAATTCATATCTACACTTCTCCAAAAATTCCACCAAAATTCAGGCAGCCTACTGGAGCAATGAGTAGCCACTCCACCAAAAATCAGCTCAAGGAAAAATCCCCAGAGGCCAAAAACATTCTGTCGAACACCTGAGCTGCACTGTTCCTTTGCAAATTCAGTAAATTCAGATTTCAGTGTTGTTTTTCGTCCGTCAGCTTCACTCACGCGTCGACAGTGCGCTTGGCGCGTTGTGCGCGGCCTCTTCTCCCTGGCCAGCACCCCCGCACGCGCGCTTGGCGTCTTCCCGGCGTCGGTGGCGCCCCTGGCCGCCCGCGCCGGCGTGTCTTGCGGCGGCCGAGACCCCGTTACAGCCGACAGGGGACAAGAACGGCGGCTCAACGCCGTTCCGCGCGCCCATCGCCCCTCTGCTCTCCGCGTGGCCTCATGCGTGCCAGCGCACGCCCGTGGCACCGCCACCGTGGCCGGCAAGCACGGGACGCGCTCCCTGCCGCCGACGGGCCCGCGCCGCCCCGTTCTGTCGAACTCACCCCCAAAGCACCAAACTCCAGCTCGATTAGCACCAAAACGGAACCGTGGACCTCCACGATGACGCACAACGTCCTAATTACCCCGACCAAGCCCTGCACCGCCGTAATCGTCACCGGAGACCCCCGTTCACGGCCACCGCCTCGGACCGCCTATATAAAGGGCCCCCGAGCTCACCCTCGTGCACGCATCTCACACACCTCACCAAGCTCTGCCAAGCCACCCGGAGGACCTCGAGGAGGTCTCCTCCCCCAACTCCGGCCGCCCCGATCCGCCTCGGCCTCCACCACGATTCGCTCCGGTGAGGCCGTCTCCGGCGCCCAAACCCCGTCAGTTACTCCCTCTAGCACCCAGTAAGCTAACGCCAGCATCAATTTGTCCTTCGCAGCTCTCTCCGACGAGTCCCTCGACCACCCGAGCCGCCGTCCGCCGGAGCAAAGCTCGCCGTCGACGTGGTACTCGCCGGCGACCACCACCACCACCAACCGACGCGGGAAGGAGCCCTGACCCCGGAGGTACCCCCGATCCCCCTGCCTCGCCGTGGATCGCCGCCGGCGACCACCGCGGCTCTCGGACGCCGACGAGCTTCGTCCCCCCCATTTGAAAGTTTAAACCTGACGAGTGGGACCCCACCGTCAGCCTCTCTGTCATCTCTATGTGAACGTTTTCTGGTAGCGCCTTCGGGCAAAATGCGTTTCCCCTCTGGGCTGGCGTATTCAATACTGGAACGTCTTCTGTTTTTATAAGCTAGCCCCTGGGAACTTTCTGTTTCATTACAGATGAGTCCCTGGACAAAAACCTTTATAACTTTTAAACAGAATAATATTTTTGATTGATTCTTTTTCTGTTCTCTTCAGATTTTTGTCTAGTTTTTTATCATATTTATTTGAAAAAAATTTGGAATACTTTTTGTGCACCTCGTGGTATTTACGATAGCGCATATATTTTCTTTATACCGTAGATACCGAAGGAGGTGACGGACCGCAAACTTCACCGAGCTAGGCTCCGACTACTCCGAACCAGGCAAGCATGTTTGAACTTTTGATATGATGAGTGTCTTGGCATGTTTTGCATTTTAGTTAGTCTCATGGCATGTTGAAGAGCATACCGATGAACGTTATTTCCATGCATTGATGAGGTAAGTGAGTTCGATGATCCATACGTGGATGGATGTGAGTATGAATGGCCATGTGTTGGCATGAGGATGGGTAAGATGGCAGTGTTGTAGCATGCCAGTCTTATGCCAGCCATATGACTACAGTGTCAAACCGTATCGGTCCAGTTCCTCCCATTTCCTTCCCTGTACTACCACATGTTTTCCGCAAGGAATATGGCTTAGTAAGTTGCAAACCGCTTTCCTGGTACACACCAAAAGGAGAGGCCGGGATGATGGTTCCATGGCCCTGGATTAAAGCCAGTCATCCGGTCAGGGGGCATGGGTGTTTCCGGTTGGGACCGAGAGGGGGGCACCCCTTAGAGCGCGCGTATATAAATTTGATCCCATGCTAATTCGAGATTGTGATCTCCCCGTCTCAAAAGTTTTTCTTGGACGATGTCTAGGGTGATTCCTAGCATCGAGAGGTAGGATGGGTGTGTACTGGTTAGCTATGTTTTCTTCCGAAATACCGTAAACGGAACTAGTCCTTCGTGACTACGGAAATCCGTTGGCTGTGGGAAATTTTTGTACAACCTCTGCAGAGTCATATATTCCTTGAATCATCTATTCCATGTCCAAGTTCAGTATTATCTTATCCTGACAAGTGCCAGTTTTGATGACAGAGACTCCGGTGAATCGTATGAGTGCTAATTCCGGTTAAATGATTATTCCTGTGGATGGACTAACCCGTTTATTTTCATGAATTGAATGAGTATTATTTACTTGTGAATGAAAGCCCTTTCTGTGATGTCGCTCAGATGTCCGACTGTGGCATTTCTTTTAAAGCCCTTTCTGTGATGTCGCTCAGACGTCCGACTGTGGCATTTCTTTTAAAGCCCTTTCTGTGATGTCGCTCAGACGTCCGACTGTGGCATTTCTTTTAAAGCCCTTTCTGCGATGTCGCTCAGACGTCCGACTGTGGCATCATTTCCTTATTTTTATTTGTTCACCTTTCGAGGCGTTGCTTCAGACACCCGATCGGTTTTTATTTATGATATGTTGGGACTTCAGGCGGACTACCGCCGTTTCCCTTTTACTTACTTCGCTATGCTAATTTTTGAATATACATTGGTGAATTAAGCGTGACGCATTCATGCCTGCATTTGTTATATCTCATGTCTGAACTGTCTTGCGAGTACTTTCAAAGTACTCACTGGCTTGTTGATTTGGCCAGATGTTGACGAAGGCAATCTCATGGATGAAGAGTTCGATAGCGAGTCCGACGCCTAGAGGAATCCTAGTCAGTCTCGTGCGACCCTGGATTTGGTCACTATATTATATCCGCTTCCGCTACCAAATAAATTCATCGAGCCTCACCTCGACGCTCGATGAGATGCCAGTTTTAGAGTCATGTATCCCACTCCCCGCTGTGTTTTTCCACCACCGCCCTATCCTCGAGTCAGTAGTATGCCTCCACACCACTGTGTCATGTCCGCCATTATGTATAATTATTGGCGTGCTTGTAATAATTTGGTTGAGCTGCCGTAGCTCGACCCTGTAATATATTTTTTGCTACTGGCTTATTGTATCAAGAATTTGTCTACCGGTAAGGAGAATTTTTCTCATACTGGACTCAAAAGATTGATTTCTCAATAAATATTTTATTGGAAAACCGGTCGTGACAAGCTTGGTACTAGAGCCAGGCTGACTATAGGAAGCCACTAGGTGCGATCGCTAATCGGTTATTAGCATAATAGAGCTAATTTATATTTCTGCAATTGTAGTCGTTTTCTGTCAGTCAGCATAAATTTATGATCTGACTATGCAGAATTTTTGCCTACTTTTGTAGATGGCCGACAACAGCTGCGAGTCTCAGACCTTCGCCAACGTGCCCGATGGGTTCGTCAAGCTTCTTTCCTTCATCGTTCAGGTCGCGATGGGGCCATCTGTGCGCCCAGTCTTCACACTCTGCCAGCACCGAGTCAACGACAGTCTGACCATGCACCAGGTCACGGTGCAGTTCAAGGGAGGGTGTGGTGAGTTACACCGCTTCCGGTTCTTGGGAAGAGCCATGCCTTCGGAGAAGCATGCTATGCAGATGGCAGCCCGCGAGGCGATAACTCGTCTCAGGGATGTCCTCCCTGTGATGAAGACTCGTCGTTACCGTTATCTCCCATGCCATGTGCCTTACACCTGTCACTACGCTTTCTCCTGCCCCAGAGGAGAACGAGACGAGGCTTTTGAGATGCTTATTGAGTATCTCCGGGCCCTGGAGGCAGCCTTCGACAACCTGGTGGACGACTTCGTGGCTGCCCGCATGGACTCAGTTCATGGCTGTGCTGCCAACAGGAGGGAGCTCCTACCCACCGCACCGCCACTGACTTGGGTCTCGTCCTCAGCATCTTATGCCCCTACTCGTCGCCTGCCTACCGCCGAAGAGTTCAACCAAGTTATTGCGCCCACTCCAGCGCGCACTGCACCACCCTGCGCGCCCACTCCTATTCGTGTTGCTCCGCCCCTGGCACCCGCTCCATCCACTCAGCGCAACACTACACGTATGGAGCCTATTAGCGAGGAGGAAGTCGAGTCTCCAGCCTCGCTACGCCTCACCCTCGGCAGGGCAAAGGAGGTCGTCAACATGTCCGCCTGAGTACGCTTAGCCGCCATGCATGTACTGCTTTGTATGATATGTTTATATGTACATAGGTTGTGAGAAGTAGCTTGTTTGCGCATCATGTAGGATGTGGAGAAGTGCACTAGCCTAAATAACATGTCAGGATTATGTACGCATATCCTGAGTGATGTATTGTATAATTATCGCCCGCGTGTAAGATATGTAATGAGCAGTCCTTCTCCGGGCGCAAATCAATTTGTTTTCTTAAGCGACCTTGGTCATTTAAATTATTTGCCATCCTTGTGCGATTTTCTTGGATTTGTTTTACGACCATTTTCGCTTTTCTTATGAGTTTTGCAAAATATATCCCCACAGTGAAAAAAATGTCTCGTCCTTGGACTCGCTCCATGCCTACTCCACCAGAGGGAGATTATGACACTCAACCAGGCAACAATTTCACACAAGGGCAGTCAAGTCAGCAGAACAGTGAAACGACACTCTCCCAAATGTGCCGCCTTTATGAACAGAGTCAGCAACAACATCGTGAAATGATGAACCAAGTCATCAACATGGGGAGTCACCATGGACAGTATCAGCAGCAATCCAAGTTATCTGAGCTTCAGAAGACACGTCCCCAAACATTTTATCATACAGACAAACCTCTTGAAGCCGAGGACTGGCTTCGAGATATGGAGAGAAAATTAATTATTGCAAAATGTTCAGACCCCGAAAAGGTGCTGTATGCTCCGCACTATCTCACAGGAGCAGCCGCATCATGGTGGGAGAATTTTTTGCACATGCATCCCAACGAAAATGACATAACCTGGGATGATTTCAAGGAAGGTTTCCGTGGTGCACACATTCCTAAGAGTATTATGAAAATCAAGAAGAGAGAGTTCGATGACCTCAAGCAAAGGAACATGACAGTGTCAGATTACAACAGTCAATTTACTCTATTGTCCCGCTACGCCAATGAAGAGCGTATGACTGAAAGCAAGAAGATGGAGAAATTCCTTGACGGTCTAGCACCCGCGCTTAAATGCCAACTGGTCGTGCACACTTTTCCTGATTTTAAAACACTGGTAGACAAAGCCATCACTCTGGAAAATGAGAGACGCAGCCTGGAGGATATCCGCAAGCGGAAAAGGGACCAGACTAACCATGCTCGCAATCACCGAAGCAGGACAGATTTTCATAAGGGTGGGACACACAAATCCTCATCCAATGTCTCACGCCAAATCAAGAATTTTCATGCAAGGGACAAGGAGTTCACATATCGCCCCGGCGTTACTTTTTACGCTTGTGGAGAAGAAGGGCACTATGCCAAACAGTGCCCCAAGCCAAGGAACTCAACCCCAAGGCCGAACAACGGCGACAATAATTCAGCGCCCAAGCGAAACAATTTCAATCCCAACAACAACCACAGGAAGGGTCATCTAAACCACGTGACCAAAGAAGAAGCACAAAACGCTCCGGATATCGTACTCGGTACGTTTCCTGTCAACACAATACCTGCAACGGTTTTGTTTGATTCTGGAGCTTCTCACTCATTCATTTCGAAAAGTTTTGCTTTGCAAAATAATTTTTCGATGTTTCCCTTGGAAAAATCCATGATCATCAAGTCCCCTGGGATTCAGCAAGTTACTCAGAGTTACTGTCGGAATGTGGTTATTGAGTTTGAAGGATTGAAATTCTACGCCAATCTTATTGTGTTGGAAAATAAAGGACTGGATGTCATCCTAGGGATGGACTGGTTAACCACCAACAAGGGTTTTATTGACTGTTTCAACAGGACCGTAATTCTCACACACCACCAAGGGAAGACAATAAGAGTATCAGCCAAGGAAGGAAAAATACCCCGGCAACCAAGATTGAATAAGGTGGACATTTCTGAGCTGAACAAGGTTCTAGTAGTGTGTGAATTTCCAGACGTATTCCCTAAAGAGCTACCCGGCATGCCACCAGACCGAGAAATAGAATTCAGCATTGAGCTAGCACCAGGAACCACCCCCATATACAAGAAACCATACAGAATGGCACCATCCGAGTTGATTGAATTGAAGAAACAAATAAAGGAATTACTGGACAAGGGATATATTCGAGCCAGCACACTGAGATTGTGCATAGACTACCGAGCACTTAACATGGTCACAGTCAAGAACAAATACCTGATGCCATGAATAAATGATTTATTTGATCAGCTCGCTCGGGCCAAGGTATTCTCAAAGATTGACTTAAGGTCAGGATATCATCAATTAAAAGTACAAACAGAAGATATCCCCAAAACAGCCTTCACCTCCAGATATGGACTATATGAGTTCACAGTTATGCCTTTTGGGCTAACTAATGCCCCTGCATATTTTGTTCACCTCATGAACAAAGTATTTATGAAGTATATGGACAAGTTCGTTGTGGTATTCATCGACGATATTCTAGTATACTCCAAGACACCAGAAGAGCACGCGGAACATCTCAGGATTGTGCTAGGAGAACTCAGAAAACACCAATTGTATGCCAAGTTCAGCAAGTGCGAATTTTGGCTAAGACAAGTAGGCTTTCTAGGCCACGTGCTGACCCAAGACGGTATCGCAGTGGACCCGGAGAAAGTCAGGGCCATACTTGACTGGAAGGCACTAGCCAGCGTGACAGACGTACGAAGTTTCTTGGGAATGGCAGGATATTACCGCAGATTTATTGAAGGATTCTCCACCCTAGCCAAGCCAATGACGCAGTTACTCAAGAAAGACAAGAAATTTGAATGGACAGAAGCCTGCGAGAAGAGTTTCCAAGAGCTCAAGCGGAAACTAACTACAGCACCGGTATTGATTGTACCCGACATACACAAGAATTTTGAAGTATATTGTGACGCGTCCAGAAAGGGTCTCGGATGCGTGTTGATGCAAGAAGGCAAGGTTGTTGCATACGCTTCACGACAACTCCGCAAGCATGAGGAAAATTATCCCACTCATGACGTAGAAATGGCAGCAGTCATTCATGCACTTAAGGAATGGAGGCATTTCTTGCTTGGGAATCAATGTGAAATTTACACGGACCATAAAAGTCTCAAATATATTTTCACTCAGCCAGAACTAAACTTACGGCAACGACGTTGGTTGGAATTGGTAAAGGATTATGATGTTGGTATCCACTATCATCCAGGAAAAGCAAATGTAGTGGCCGATGCTCTTAGTCGGAACCCCAGCTCCGACGAAAACAGTCTACAAAGCTTGAGACCGGAATTCCAACAAGAATTTGCCAAACTCAACTTGTTAATGATCGCGGAAGGCACCATATCAAACTTGGAAATAAAGCCCGACCTTGTGGAGAGGATTAAAGAAGCTCAGCCTGGTCAGCCCAGTATTGAAGGAATTAAAAGAAAGGTGAGTATGGGCAAGGCCTCGGAGTTCATCATAGGCGATGATGGAATATTACGGTACGAAAACAGACTCTGTGTGCCAAACATAGAAGACCTCAAATAGCAGATCCTAGCTGAAGCACACACCACTCCATATTCAATCCACCCTGGAGGAACCAAAATGTATAAGGATATTCAGGAAAGATTTTGGTGGCACGGTATGAAGAGGGACATAGCCACATTCGTTGCATGTTGCGATTCCTGTCAACGCATAAAAGCTGAGCATCAGAGACCAGCCGGGCTACTGCAACCAAACAAAATACCTGAGTGGAAATGGGATGAAATCGGGATGGATTTTATTGTCGGATTACCTCGGTCACAACACGGGAATGATGCCATATGGGTCATCACCGATAGATTAACCAAGGTGGCACATTTTATTCTAGTGAAGACAACCTTCAACACTCAGAAGCTTGCCAGGATTTATCTTTCCCGTATAGTTTGTCTGCATGGAGTCCCAAAGACTATAATATCTGACCGAGGCACTCAATTTGTCTCGAAATTCTGGGATCATTTACAACAGGCTCTGGGAACTCAATTGGCCTTTAGTACAGCCTACCATCCCCAGACTGATGGACAGACTGAACGCGTAAACCAAATTTTAGAAGACATGCTAAGAGCATGTGTCCTCACCTATGGAACCAGTTGGGAAGAAAGTTTGCCATATGCCGAGTTCGCATACAACAACAGCTACCAGGCCAGCCTGTGAATGGCACCTTTTGAAGCCCTATACGGACGGAGGTGTCGTACCCCGCTAAATTGGTCAGAGACCGGAGACAGCCGTATCTTCGGCCCAGACATGCTCAAAGAAGCCGAGGAAAAAGTCAAGCTAATCAGGGACCGACTCAAGACCGCTCAAAGCCGACAGAAGAGTTATTATGATCAGAAACATCGTGGGGTCAATTTTGAACTCGGTGAATTTGTGTACCTACGAGTATCACCTATGAGGGGACTGCAACGGTTTAAGATAAAAGGGAAGCTAGCACCAAGATTCATTGGACCATTCTGCATAGTGGCATGAAGAGGCACTGTAGCCTACCAGCTAGACATACCCAAAGACTTGTCCGACATTCACGACGTATTCCACGTCTCTCAATTGAGGAAGTGCGTAAGCAAACCAGAGAAGCAAGTATCCCATGAGAACATTGACGTGCAACCAGACCTCACTTATCGGGAACGCCCAGTAAAAATATTAGAGGAGTCTGAAAGGAGGACCTGACAGAAAACCATCAAATTTTTCAGAGTTCAGTGGAGCAATCACACCGAAAGTGAAGCAACTTGGGAAAGGGAGGATTTTCTTCGGACAGAGCATCCACACTTATTTAAGGATCGGCTGAAATCTCGGGGACGAGATTTTTCCTAAGGGGGTAGGTGCTGTGACACTCCCAAAAATTTTAATTGGTTTTCATCAAAAACTTTGTTGAATTCTTTTTTTTGAGGGCATTTAAAAATTTCTTTTCCAGAAATCCTTCATCTTAAAAACTTCCTTTTCTTTGGCAGGGATTTTATTTTTTCTTCAAAACTATGGTGTTTGATCTTTTGAAATTTCTTCTCTGTTGGTTCCCCCTCAAATTATTTTGGGAGTTTTAATCTTTTTCTGTTAAAAAGAAACTCTATGAAAATTTGGATTTTCATATCCTAGAAACCCTAGGAGTTTTGGGACTTCTTTCTTTTTTGAAACCACCCATGATCTTTGTATTTTTGCCCATGTGATAAGACCCCTCCAAAACCTTCCCTCCTCCTTGTAATCAACCTAAGTTCTCTGTCCCAACTCATCCAAGCAAGTTTTGGATTTTATTCTAATTATTTTTCCCTCAAAACCATTTCTGCAAATTATTTGGAGCCTGAGTGGTTTTCAAAGCAAGTACCCTATTGCATTTGACTTTTTACCTAAAACCAACTTCCCTGGATTGTCTTTAGTACCCACAACCTAGAACCATCTTGATCCACTCTTCTTCTTTTCAAAAATTTCAAATTTCACTCACTGCAAGTTTGGACCAGATTTGCCAAATTTGGTGAAATTCATATCTACACTCCTCCAAAAATTCCACCAAAAATCATGCAGCCTACTGGAGCAATGAGAAGCCACTCCACCAAATTTCAGCTCTAGGAAGAATCCCCAGAGGCCAAAAACATTCTGTCGAACACCTGAGCTGCACTGTTCCTTTGCAAATTCAGTAAATTCAGATTTCAGTGTTGTTTTTCGTCCGTCAGCTTCACTCACGCGTCGACAGTGCGCTTGGCGCGTTGCGCGCGGCCTCTTCTCCCTGGCCAGCACCCCCGCACGCGTGCTTGGCGTCTTCCCGGCGTCGGTGGCGCCCCTGGCCGCCCGCGCCGGCGTGTCTTGCGGCGGCCAAAACCCCGTTACTGCCGACAGGGGACAAGAACGGCGGCTCAACGCCGTTCCGCGTCGCCCATCGCCCCTCTGCTCTCCGCGTGGCCTCATGCGTGCCAGCGCACGCCCGTGGCACCGCCACCGTGGCCGGCAAGCATGGGACGCGCTCCCTGCCGCCGACGGGCCCGCGCTGCCCCGTTCTGTCGAACTCACCCCCAAAGCACCAAACTCCAGCTCGATTAGCACCAAAACAGAACCGTGGACCTCCACGATGACGCACAATGTCCTAAGACCAAGCCCTGCGCCGCCGTAATCGTCACCGGAGACCCCCGTTCACGGCCACCGCCTCGGACCGCCTATATAAAGGGCTCCCGAGCTCACCCTCGTGCACGCATCATCACCACACCTCACCAAGGCTCTGCCAAGCCACCCGGAGGACCTCGAGGAGGTCTCCTCCCCCAACTCCGGCCGCCCCGATCCGCCTCGGCCTCCACCACGATTCGCTCCGGTGAGGCCGTCTCCGGCGCCCAATCCCGTCAGTTACTCCCTCTAGTACCCAGTAAGCTAACGCCAGCGTCAATTTGTCCTTCGCAGCTCTCTCCGGCGAGTCCCTCGACCACCCGAGCCGCCGTCCGCCGGAGCAAAGCTCGCCGTCGACGTGGTACTCGCCGGCGACCACCACCACCACCAACCGACGCGGGAAGGAGCACTGATCACGGAGGTACCCTCCGATCCCCCTGCCTCGCCGTGGATCGCCGCCGGCGACCACCGCGGCTCTCGGACACCGACGAGCTTCGTCCCCCCCATTTGAAAGTTTAAACCTGATGAGTGGGACCCCACCGTCAGCCTCTCTGTCATCTCTATGTGAAACGTTTTCTGGTAGCGCCTTCGGGCAAAATGCGTTTTTCCCTCTGGGCTGGCGTATTCAATACTGGAACGTCTTCTGTTTTTATAAGCTAGCCCCTGGGAACTTTCTGTTTCATTACAGATGAGTCCCTGGACAAAAACCTTTATAACTTTTAAACAGAATAATATTTTTGATTGATTATTTTTCTGTTCTCTTCAGATTTTTGTCTAGTTTTTTATCATATTTATTTGAAAAAAAATTTGGAATACTTTTTGTGCACCTCGTGGTATTTACGATAGCACATATATTTTCTTTATACCGTAGATACCGAAGGAGGTGACGGGACCGCAAACTTCACCGAGCTAGGCTCCGACTACTCCGAACCAGGCAAGCATGTTTGAACTTTTGATATGATGAGTGTCTTGGCATGTTTTGCATTTTAGTTAGTCTCATGGCATGTTGAAGAGCATACCGATGAAGTTATTTCCATGCATTGATGAGGTAAGTGAGTTCGATGATCCATACGTGGATGGATGTGAGTATGAATGGCCATGTGTTGGCATGAGGATGGGTAAGATGGCAGTGTTGTAGCATGCCAGTCTTATGCCAGACCATATGACTACAGTGTCAAACCGTATCGATCCAATTCCTCCTTTTTCCTTCCCTGTACTACCACATGTTTTCCGCAAGGAATACGGCTTAGTAAGTTGCAAACCGCTTTGCTGGTACACACCAAAAAGGAGAGGCCGGGATGATGGTTCCATGGCCCTGGATTAAAGCCAGTCATCCGGTCAGGGGGCATGGGTGTTTCCGGTTGGGACCGAGAGGGGGGCACCCCTTAGAGCGCGCGTATATAAATTTGATCCCATGCCATTCGAGATTGTGATCTCCCCATCTCAAAAGTTTTTATTGGACGATGTCTAGAGGGTGATTCCTAGCATCGAAGAGGTAGGATGGGTGTACTGGTTAGCTGTGTTTTCTTCTGAATACCGTAAACAGAACTAGTCCTTCATGACTACGGAAATCCGTTGGCTGTGGGAAATTTTGTACAAACTCTGCAGAGTCATATATTCCTTGAATCATCTATTCCATGCCCCAAGTGCCAGTTTGATTGACAGAGACTCCGGTGGAATCGTATGAGTGCTAATTCCGGTTAAATGATTATTCCTGTGGATGGACTAACCCGTTTATTTTCATGAATTGAATGAGTATTATTTACTTGTGAATAAAGCCCTTTCTGTGATGTCGGCTCAGATGTCGACTGTGGCATTTCTTTTAAAGCCCTTTCTGTGATGTCGCTCAGACGTCCGACTGTGGCATTTCTTTTAAAGCCCTTTCTGTGATGTCGCTCAGACGTCCGACTGTGGCATTTCTTTTTAAAGCCCTTTCTGCGATGTCGCTCAGACGTCCGACTGTGGCATCATTTCCTTATTTTTATTTGTTCACCTTTCGAGGCGTTGCTTCAGACACCCGATCGGTTTTTATTTATGATATGTTGGGGACTTCAGGCGGACTACCGCCGTTTCCCTTTTACTTACTTCGCTATGCTAATTTTTGAATATACATTGGTGAATTAATGCGTGACGCATTCATGCCTGCATTTGTTATATCTCATGTCTGAACTGTCTTGCGAGTACTTTCAAAGTACTCACTGGCTTGTTGATTTGGCCAGATGCTGACCGAAGGCAATCTCATGGATGAAGAGTTCGATAGCGAGTCCGACGCCTAGAGGAATCCTAGTCAGTCTCGTGCGACCCTGGATTTGGTCACTATATTATATCCGCTTCCGCTACCAAATAAATTCATCGAGCCTCACCTCGACGCTCGATGAGATGCCAGTTTTAGAGTCATGTATCCCACTCCCCGCTGTGTTTTTCCACCACCGCCCTATCCTCGAGTTAGTAGTATGCCTCCACACCACTGTGTCATGTCCGCCATTATGTATAATTATTGGCGTGCTTGTAATAATTTGGTTGAGCTGCCGTAGCTCGACCCTGTAATATATTTTTTGCTACTGGCTTATTGTATCAAGAATTTGTCTACCGGTAAGGAGAATTTTTCTCATACTGGACTCAAAAGATTGATTTCTCAATAAATATTTTATTGGAAAACCGGTCATGACACTTGGTCCGAATTGGACAAGGAGAGGGGGCCGGCCCCTCTCTCTCTTTTCCCCCCTCCGCGAGTCCTATTCCAACTAGGATTGGGGGGGGGGGAATCCTACTCCCAGAGGGAGTAGGACTCTCCTGGCGCGCCCTATGTGGCCGGCCAGCCTCCCCCCTTTGGTCCTTTATATACTGAGGCAGAGGCACCCTAGAGACACACAAGTTGATCCACGTGATCTTATTCTTAGCCGTGTGCGGCGCCCCCAGCCACCATAGTCCTCGATAATATTGTAGCGGTGCTTAGGCGAAGCCCTGCAGCAGTAGTACATCAAGATCGTCACCACGCCGTCGTGCTGACGGAACTCTTCCCCGACACTTTGCTGGATCGGAGTCCGGGGATCGTCATTGAGCTGAACGTGTGCTAAAACTCGGAGGTGCCGTAGTTTCGGTGCTTGATCGGTCGGGCCGTGAAGACGTACGACTACATCAACCAAACGCTTCCGTTGTCGATCTACAAAGGGTACGCAGAACACACTCTCCCCTCGTTGCTATGCATCACCATGATCTTGCATGCGCGTAGGAAATTTTTTGAAATTACTACGAAACCCATCATTGGGGACACAAGAGACTCTTTGTTATTTGGTTGCAGGGTTGCTTGAGAGAGACCATCTTCATCCTACGCCTCCTACGGATTGATAAACCTTAGATCATCCACTTGAGGGAAATTTGCTACTGTCCTACAAACCTCTGCACTTGGAGGCCCAACAATGTCTACAAGAAGAAGGTTGTGTAGTAGACATCAAGCTCTTTTCTGGCGCCGTTGTCGGGGAGGTGAGTGCTTTAAGGTATATCTTTAGATCTTGCAATCGAGTCTTTTAGTTTCTTGTTTTATCACTAGTTTAGTTTATAAAATAAAACTACAAAAAAATGGAATTGAGTTTGTCTCATACACTTCATCTTTCTAATATCTTTCGTGAGTATGATGGAAAGGAAAATTGTGCCAAAGTGTTAGAAGAAGAATGCATTAAAATGTTTGGCACTAACTATTTGAATGATGAGCATATGATTGCAATGTTGTTAGTATGAATTCCTTGAATATCCATGATGCTAATGATATGCAAAGCCACAAGCTTGGGGAAGCTATGTTTGATAAAGATGATAGTTTTTGTCCCCCGAGTTTTGATGAGCAAATTTATTATGATGAAACCATGCCTCCTATTTATGATGATTATATTGATGAAAGTGGATTTGGAGAAGTCATGACTTTATTTTGTGATGAATCCACTATTCCAGAAGAGGTTCCAATTGATTATGAGAACAAAGTTGCTATCTATGACGATTATTGTGATGACTTGTATGCTATAAATAATAATGATATCCATGAAACTTGTCATCATGATTTTAGTTTTCAATTGGATTATGCCTCACATGATAATTATTTTGTTGAGTTTGCTCCCACTATTATTCATGAGAAGAATTTTGCTTGTGTGGAGAGTAATAAAATTTCTATGCTTGTAGATCATGAAAAGAATACTTTAGGTGCTGGTTATATTGTTGAATTCATTCATGATGCTACTGAAAATTATTATGAGGGAGGAATATATGCTTGTAGGAATTGCAATAATATCAAGTTTCCTCTCTATGTGCTTAAAATTTTGAAGTTATGCTTGTTTTACCTTCCTATGCAAGTTGATTCTTGTTCCCATAAATTGTTTGCTCACAAAATCCCTATGCATAGGAAGAGGGTTAGACTTAAATGTGCTAGTAATATTCTTCATGATGCTCTCTTTATGTTTCAATTCTAATCTTTTATGTGAGCATCATTGAAATCATCATGCCTAGCTAGGGGCGTCAACGATAGCGCTTGTTGGGAGGCAACCCAACTTTATTTTTGTTACTTACTTTTTGTTCCCTATTATCAATTAATAATTCATCTAGCCTCTGTTTAGATGTGGTTTTATGCTTTTAATTAGTGTTTGTGCCAAGTAGAACCTTTGGGAAGACTTGGGGAAAGTCTTGTTGATCATGCTGTAAAAAACAGAAACTTTAGCGCTCACGAGAATTGCTGCCATTTTTTATTGGAGAGTGATATTTAGTTAATTATTTTTGCAGATGCTTAATAGATAAATTTCTCACGTCCAGAAATTTATTTTAGAATTTTTGGGGTTCCAGAAGTTTGCGTTAGTTACAGATTACTACAGACTGTTCTGTTTTTGACAGATTCTGTTTTTCATGTGTTGTTTGCTTATTTTAATGAATCTATGGCTAGTAGAAGAGTTTATAAACCATAGAGAAGTTGGAATACAGTAGGTTTAACACCAATATAAATAAAGAATGATTTCATTACAGTACCTTGAAGTGGTGTTTTGTTTTCTTTCGCTAACGGAGCTCACGAGTATTCTATTAAGTTTTGTGTTGTGAAGTTTTCAAGTTTTGGGTAAAGATTCGATGGATTATGGAATAAGGAGTGGCAAGAGCCTAAGCTTGGGGATGCCCAAGGCACCCCAAGGTAATATTAAAGGACAACCAAGAGCCTAAGCTTGGGGATGCCCCAGAAGACATCCCCTTTTTCGTCTTCGTTCATCGGTAACTTTATTTGGAGCTATATTTTTATTCGCCACATGATATGTGTTTTGCTTGGAGCGTCATTTTATTTCATTTAGTTTCGCTTGCTGTTTGAATAAAATAACAAGATCTGAAATTCTTAAATGTTAGAGAGTCTTCATATAGTTGCATAATTATTCGACTACTCATTGATCTTCACTTATATCTTTTGGAGTAGTTTGTCATTTGCTCTAGTGCTTCACTTTTATCTTTTAGAGCATGGAGGTAGTTTTATTTTGAAGAAATAATTGATCTCTCATGCTTCACTTATATTATTTTGAGAGTCTTTAGAACAGCATGGTAGTTTGCTTTGGTTATGAAACTAGTCCTAATATGATGGGCATCCAAGAGGGATATAATAAAAACTTTCATATAGAGTGCATTGAATACTAAGAGAAGTTTGATACTTGATGATTGTTTTGAGATATGGAGGTAGTAATATCAAAGTCGTGCTAGTTGAGTAGTTGTGAATTTGAGTAATACTTGTGTTGAAGTTTGCAAGTCTCGTAGCATGCACGTATGGTAAATGTTGTGTAACAAATTTGAAACATGAGGTGTTATTTGATTGTCTTCCTTATGAGTGGCGGTCGGGGACGAGCGATGGTCTTTTCCTACCAATCTATCCCCCTAGGAGCAGGCGCGTAGTGCCAAGGTTTTTGATGACTTGTAGATTTTTGCAATAAGTATGTGAGTTCTTTATGACTAATGTTGAGTCCATGGATTATACACACTCTCACCCTTCCATCATTGCTAGCCTCTTCGGTGCCGTGCATTGCCCTTTCTCACATTGAGAGTTGGTGCAAACCTCGCTGGTGCATCCAAACCCCATGATATGATACACTCTTTCACACATAAACCTGCTTATATCTTCCTCAAAACAGCCACCATACCTACCTATTATGGCATTTCCATAGCCATTCCGAGATATATTGCCATGCAACTTTCCACCATTCCGTTTATCATGACACATTCAGCATTGTCATATTGCTTAGCATGATCATGTAGTTGACATAGTATTTATGGCAAAGCCACCGTTCATAATTCTTCCATACATGTCACTCTTGTTTCATTGCATATCCCGGTACACCGCCGGAGGCATTCATATAAAGTCATACTTTGTTCTAGTATCGAATTGTAATCATTGAGTTGTAAATAAATAGAAGTGTGATGATCATCATTTTCTAGAGCATTGTCCCAAGTGAGGAATAAAAAAAAGGGGAGAAAAGGCCATAAAAAAATAGAAGGCCCAAAAAAAGAGAGAGAAAGGCCATAAAAAAGAGAAGGCCCAAAAAAACGAGAGAAAAAGAGAGAAGGGACAATGCTACTATCGTTTACCACACTTGTGCTTCAAAATAGCACCATGATCTTCATGATAGAAAGTCTCTTGTTTTGTCACTTTCATATACTAGTGGGAATTTTTCATTATAGAACTTGGCTTGTATATTCCAACAATGGGCCTCCTCAAGTGCCCTAGGTCTTCATGAGCAAGCAAGTTGGATGCACACCCACTTAGTTTCTTTTGTTGAGCTTTCATATATTTATAGCTCTAGTGCATCCGTTGCATGGCAATCCCTACTCCTTGCATTGACGTCAATTGATGGGCATCTCCCTAGCCCATTGATTAGCCGTGTCGATGTGAGACTTTCTCCTTTTTTGTCTTCTCCACATAACCCCCTCGTTATATTCTATTCCACCCATAGTGCTATGTCCATGGCTCGCGCTCATATATTGCGTGAAAGTTTATAGGTTTGAGATTACTAAAGTATGAAACAATTGCTTGGCTTGTCATCGGGGTTGTGCATGATGAGAGCATTCTCGTGTGACGAAAATGGAGCATGACCAAACTGTCGGATTCCGGGTTCCGGCAGACCCTTGAGGTTCGAACACTGGGGTGCGCGCGGAGATTTCGCCTCCTACCTACCTACACCCCTCCGCCATGCTAGGATCTAAAACTACGGGAAGAACAACACAAGAGACACAGGGTTTATACTAGTTCGGGCCACCGTTGTGGTGTAATACCCTACTCCAGTGTGTGGTGTGGTGGGTTGCCTCTTGGGCTGATGATGATGAACAATACAAGGAAGAACAGCCTCACGAGGGTCTGTTCTTGGCTGGGGCGATGAACTGCTCAGTGGAGTTCAGTCACCTTCTCTCTCTCTCTGCCTCCAGCCAAAACCGACCGAACCCCCTCCCTATGTGGGTGGCTGGTCCTATTTATAGAGGCCCTCGTCCTCTTCCCAAATATCGAGCGGGAAGGGAGCCAACAATGGCGGGCTAATTTGAAGGGGGACAGCAAGTATCAGCTATCCTGACAAAAGTATTCTTCGCCTGCGCAAAGCTCTGGTTATGACGCTGTCTTGGGCTCCACGATGACCTCCGTCTCGTAGTCCTCCTGGTCTTGGTCTCGTTGCACCGAAATGGCAACCTTTGCCTGATGCCTCAGTACTCCGCGGCTGCGCTTGCCCCCTTTGCACCAAAGAGGAAAGGAGGACGCTGCGCGGGCTAGCACCCGCCTGGCGCCCTGAGTCGACATGGCTTGTGTCACAGGCACCTCGCGAGGTACCCCGCCTTGATCTCTCCGCCTCCTCGTGAGCCAGCCTGACGAGGCCGTGACTGAGGAAGCTCCGCGTCGTCCGCCCCGCGAGGCTTGGCCCCTCACGAGGGTCTTGGGTTTGTGTTGGTGAAGATGGGCCGTGCTGGGCCCCCCTTTGAGCCACGCCGCAGGCCGCAGGCAGGCAAGTCTGGGGACCCCCATTCCCAGAATGCCAACAGTAGCCCCCGGGCCCAAGGCGCGCCCGGACTTGGCCGTGCTGGGAGGCGAAAGGGCAAGAGCGAAGCGCCGCGGGCCCTAACAGCCTGCGGCCTTGGGCGCCGCGTGGCGGTTGATTGGGCGTGGGCATCTCCACTTCCCCATGGCGCCTCGGCAACTGCACGGATTGGACAAGTCCCTGCATGCAAGGCGGGTCATGATTACCTGCGATCGTGGGGGCCGTCGGTTGGCCCTCGCCAACTATAAGTACTGATCAACGCGCGCCCTTCCAGTTCATCTCCCCTTGCTTCTTCTTCTTCTCCATGGCCCCGTCGAGGAGGTTCTCAGCCGCGGAGAAGGGGAAGGCCTGCCAGGTCGAGCATGCCTCTCCTCCGCCCAAGCGCGGCCGAGGGCGCCCCCGCAAACATCCTGTGGCCACCACGACAGCTCCCCGCGGCCGCGGAGATGCTTTCCAGCACGGCGGCGGGCGGATTACTACGACCAGGGGGTGCGCTCCGGCTGCACGTCCCCCCATGCCACGCTTCCGCGCTGCCGAGGTACTGCCGGAGTTCGTCGTGTGGTCGGTGGAGCCGACTAGCACCCGGCTTCCTCTTCCTCGCTTCCTCCTTGGCGAGCTCCCGGCCGGCGCCCCGGGCGGCCTCTGGCTTCAGGCCGACGGCTGCTGCAGCCGGGCCTCATGGGCTTCACTGGAGGTCTCCGCAGCCGGGAGCCTGGCCCTGGCCCGTGGTTGGCAGTCGTTTGCCCGCGCGCGCGGCCTGGGCCGTCGGTGCACCCTACACTTCAAGTTCGACGGTGATGCCATCCTCTACGTGAGGGTGTTCGGGGAAGATGGTCGCCGCGCAGGGTGTTGCCCCGAGGGTGACGACCGCGACTGGGAACCCGGCTCCGGCGATGACGGAGAGGGCAGCGCTCGCGCGGCAGGCGGCACTCAGGGTTCTTCAAGCTTCTCTGGCTCTTCTTCAGGCGGCGGCTCTTCTAGTGGCGACCGTGGTCAGCCCCCACGCCGCCGTATCTGCTTGGGAGGTGGCAGCGTGTCCGCCCACCGTCGCGCCCTGGTGAAGCGCGAGAGGGAGTCCGCCTGAGCTCCGGAGGCAGCTCGGGCTTCCCTGCGGGCCGGTGTGAGGCGAGCTGCACCGGATTTGTTCTTCCTTTTCCTTTTTCTTGCGTAAAAAGGACAGTAGCGTGGGGCCCCACGGGGGCGTGTATGGGTTATTGCTGTTAATCATCATTTTGCTTTCTTTATCGTACCTTCCGGCTACGTGCCCGCGCGTGGATGGTTCCCGGCCCCAGCCGCGGGGGCGACCGACCCAGTCCCTGTGTTTTTGTCGCTGTGCCCGAGGGGCACGGACTGGAGGGGTGCTCCTGCAAGGGGCCCAGGTCGCGAACCCTTTGAATGACTAGGATAGGAACACTCGCGAGGGCGCTCGGCTGCCTCCCTCGCGAGGCCTTGCTCAAGAGAAATCGAGGCATGAGAATGAAAAGCCGAAGAACCACAATCCAAAGATGGCAACAACTTCAATAAAACTTCGAATGAGAAGGAACAAGCCAACTGCGGAAAGAAAATGAAAAGCCGCGTCCGGCACCTAGTCTAGTCTTCGACGTCTTCTCACCAGCGCGAAGCTAAGTGCTGCCACTGGGCGTGGGAGGGAGCCCCAGGGCCTGAGGCCGGCGCTCCTGAGACTCCGGGGCGTGTACAGCCCCAACTCATTATTACGTGAGAGTGTCACGGGCGGCGAGCTTCACAGGCATTGGCCTTCTTCATAGGCTCCGGGCCTTTTCCAAAACGCGATAGCTTCATAGGCACTCACCTTGCTTCATAGGCTCTGGGCCTTTTCCAAAACGCGATAGCTTCCCAGGCACTCGCCTTGCTTCACAGGCTCTGGGCCTTTTCCAAAACGCGATAGCTTCACAGGCACTCGCCTTGCTTCACAGGCTCTGGGCCTTTTCCAAAACGCATAGCTTCACAGGCACTCGCCTTGCTTCACAGGCTCTGGGCCTTTTCAAAAACGCGATAGCTTCACAGGCACTCGCCTTGCTTCATAGGCTCTGGGCCTTTTTAGGGGTAGAACCTCCAGAGGTGCTGGATGTTCCATGCATTCTGGACCGGCACTCCCTCCTGAGTCTCCAAGCGCGCGGAGCCGGGCCTGGAAACATGAACAACCTTGAACGGGCCCTCCCACATGGGAGAGAGCTTTTGCAGTCCCTCCCTGGAGAGAACCCACCTGAGCACGAGGTCTCCTACCTCAAGAGTCCTGGGGCGGATGTTGCGGCAGTGATATCGCCGCAGCGCTTGTTGGTACCTCGCCGCTCGCAGCGCGGCTTCTCGGCGACGTTCCTCCCCCAGCACGAGGTCCATCCCCCGCATGGCGTCCTGCTGCGCCTCGTCGAACGCCAGGACCTACGCGGAGCAACGTCTCACCTCATGAGGGAGGACCGCTTCCGCTCCGTAGACCAGGAAGAACGGGGTCTCTCCAGTCGGCTTGGTCGCGGTGGTGCGGATGGACCACAGCACGGACTGAAGCTCATCGTACCAACCTCTGCCGCAGGCCTCCAGCTTCTTCTTGAATGTCCTGGTCTTGAGGCCCCTCAGGACCTTCGTGTTTGCCCGCTCGGCCTGGCCGTTGCTTCGGGGGTGCGCCACTGAAGCGTAGCATATCTGCGTTCCAAGCTTAGCACAGTATGTTTTGAACAGGTTATTGGTGAACTGCGAACCGTTGTCCGTGATGATGCGACTCGGCACCCCGAACCGGCTCACGATGCCCTTGATGAACTTGACCGTGGAACCCGCGGGAATGGTGCGAACAACCTCTACTTCAGCCCACTTGGTGAACTTGTCCACGGCAACGTAAAGGTAGAGGTAGCCCCCTGGCGCCCGGGGAAACGGGCCCAAGATGTCCAGCCCCCAGACTGCGAATGGCCATGAAAGGGGGATAGTCTGCAAGCCTCCTGCTGGCTGATGGATCTGCTTGGCGTGGAACTGGCAGGCTTCACAAGCTTTCACTAGTTCCACGGCGTCATTGAGCGTGGGCCAATAAAACCCACTACGGAATGCCTTGCCGACGAGGGTCCGTGATGATGAATGATGTCCGCAGTCTCCGCCGTGTATATCTTCCAGTAGTTCCTTCCCTTGCTCCCTGGAGATGCAGCGCAGGGACACATCGTTTGGTCGCTTCCGGTAGAGCTCTCCATCTTTGATGCAGTATGTCGTGGCCTGGCGTGCCACTCGCTCTGCTTCCTCCTCCTTCTCCGGCAGGGTCCCTTGCGTTAGGTAGCTCCGGAGCTCCGCGATCCAACATCCCTCCTGAGGTTCCATCGTCAGGAGCAGGCGTGCTCCCGAGGCCGGGCCACAGGCCGGAGCTCCTGAGGCAGGTGGCTGGGGGAGCTCCTCCCGGGGCTGAGCCGTGTTTGATAATGACGGCAGGGCTGAAGGCTTGAAGAGCCGCTCCTCGAAAATGCCAGGCTCCTGAGGTAACCGCCTGGACGCGCGTTTGGCGATGTCATCGGCTTCCTGATTGGTGCCACGGGGCACATGCTGCAACTCCAACCCCTAGAACTGCTTCTCCATCCTGCGGACCTCCGCAAGGTAGGCTTCCATGTGCTCATCCTTCGGCTCGTACACCTTGTTGGAGAAGTTGACAAGGAGCTGCGAATCGCCCTTGATGGTGAGACGTTTCACCCCCAGGGCAGCTGCAGCCTTCAAGCCCGCTATTAAACCTTCATACTCCGCTATGTTGTTGGAGACCTTTTCACCTTGCTGGAAATAGAGCTGCACGGCGTAATAGAGCTTGTCCTGAGTGGGCGATATAAGCACCGCCCCAGCCCCAGCGCCGTGCCTGGAGAACGCCCCATCGAAGTACATGACCCAGCCTTCTGGCGCCTCGCTTCCCGGGGACAGGGACCAATCCTCGTCGGCCTTAAGGCCTGGCGCCTCCGTCCATTCTGCCACGAAATCCGCCAACGCTAATCCCTTGATGACTCTGGTCGTGCTTAATTCGAGCTGAAACGCTTGCAGCTCTATGTTCCACTCAGCGACCCTCCCAGCTGAATTGGGGCTCCTGAGCACTCTCTCCAGGGGGTATGACTGAAGGAAATATGCCCTAGAGGCAATAATAAAGTTATTATTTATTTCCTTATATCATGATAAATGTTTATTATTCATGCTAGAATTGTATTAACCGGAAAAATAATACATGTGTGAATACATAGACAAACAGAGTGTCACTAGTATGCCTCTACTTGACTAGCTCATTAATCAAAGATGGTTATGTTTCCTAACCATAGACAAAGGAGTTGTTATTTGATTAACGGGATCACATCATTAGTTGAATGATCTGATTGACATGACCCATTCCATTAGCTTAGCACCCGATCGTTTAGTATGTTGCTATTGCTTTCTTCATGACTTATACATGTTCCTATGACTATGAAATTATGCAACTCCCGTTTGCCGGAGGAACACTTTGGGTGCTACAAAACGTCACAATGTAACTGGGTGATTATAAAGGAGCATTACAGGTGTCTCCAAAGGTAGATGTTGGGTTGGCGTATTTCGAGATTAGGATTTGTCACTCCGGTTGTCGGAGAGGTATCTCTGGGCCCTCTCGGTAATGCACATCACATAAGCCTTGCAAGCACTGCAACTAATGAGTTAGTTGTGGGATGATGTATTACAGAACGAGTAAAGAGACTTGCCGGTAACGAGATTGAACTAGGTATTGGATACCGACGATCGAATCTCGGGCAAGTAACATACCGATGACAAAGGGAACAACGTATGTTGTTATGCGGTCTGACCGATAAAGATCTTCGTAGAATATGTAGGAGCCAATATGGGCATCCAGGTCCCGCTATTGGTTATTGACCGGAGATGTGTCTCGGTCATGTCTACATTGTTCTCGAACCGTAGGGTCCGCACGCTTAACGTTACGATGACAGTTATTATGAGTTTATGCATTTTGATGTACCGAAGATTGTTCGGAGTCCCGGATGTGATCACGGACATGACGAGGAGTCTCGAAATGGTCGAGACATAAAGATTGATATATTGGAAGCCTATATTTGGATATCGGAAGTGTTCCGGGTGAAATCGGGATTTTACCGGAGTACCGGGAGGTTACCGGACCCCCCCGGGAGCTAAATGGGCCTTGGTGGGCTTTAGTGGAAAGGAGAAAGGGGCAGCCCAAGGTGGCCGCGCGCCTCCCCCCTCCCCTAGTCCTATTAGGACTAGGAGAGGTGGCCGGCCCCCCTCTCTCTCTTTCCCCCCTTGAGGATTCCTATTCCAACTAGGATTGGGGGGGGGAATCCTACTCCCAGAGGGAGTAGGACTCCTCCTGGCGCACCCCAAGGCTGGCCGCACCTCTCCCCCCTTGCTCCTTTATATACAGGGGCAGGGGGCACCTCTAGACACAATTGATCCCCGTGATCGTTCCTTAGCCGTGTGCGGTGCCCCCTGCCACCATATTCCACCTCGATCATATCGTTGCAGTGCTTAGGCGAAGCCCTGCGTCGGTAGAACATCAAGATCGTCACCACGCCGTTGTGCTGACGGAACTCTTCCCCGACGCTTTGCTGGATCGGAGCCCGGGGATCGTCATCGAGCTGTACGTGTGCTAAGAACTCGGAGGTGCCGGAGTAACGGTGCTTGGATCGGTCGGATCAGGAAAACGTACGACTACTTCCTCTACGTTGTGTGATCGCTTCCGCAGTCGGTCTGCGTTGGTACGTAGACAACACTCTCCCCTCTCGTTGCTGTGCATCACCCTGATCTTGCATGTGCGTAGGAAAATTTTGAAATTACTACGTTCCCCAACAATGACGAGACGACCTTGATGGGGTGACCCTGAAAATAGTGCCGCAGCTTGCGCGATGCCACCAGTAGCGCGAGGAGGAGTTTCTGAGGCATGGGGTACCGTGCCCTTGCATCCCGCAACACCGTGCTGACGAAGTACATTGGGTGCTCAACGAGGTGGAGTGCGTCAGTGCTGGTGGCTCCCTTCGGAGACCTTGGCGCCTCTTGAGGCAATGAGGACTCCTGAGACTGGCCATCTGGGAGTGGGGCCTCTTCCGCTTCCGGTGTGCCCCTCTGCGACGGCTGATCCTCCTCAGCCGCTGTAGCGGTTTCTGTGGGCCTTCCCCGTTCCTGTTCCGCCTCGTCCCGGGCCGCTGCTGCGGTTTTGATTCGACGCTCCTCTCTGACTGCCACCAAGGCTGCGCTGGCGGAGTAGGGAGTGGCGGCGAGGTAAAGCACCAGGGGCTCTTGAGGGCGCGGAGCCACCATGACCGGTGGACTGGTCAGGTATCTCTTGAGATCCTGGAACGCCTTGTCGGCCTCGTCAGTCCACTCGAAGGGCCCCTTTTTCTTCATTAGCTGGAAGAAAGGTAGCGCTCGCTCCCTCAACTTGGAGATGAAGCGCCCTAGCGCGGTCACGCGCCCCGTGAGCTTCTGCATTTCTCTGAGGGTCTTTGGCAGGCTCATGTCTTCCACTGCCTTGACCTTCTCCGGGTTAGCCTCGATGCCTCGGTGGGACACAAGGAAACCCAAGAGCTTGCCCGAGGGGACTCCGAACACACACTTCTCTGAGTTGAGCCGTAGGTTCACTGCGTTGAGGCTCGCGAAGGTTTCCTCCAGGTCTTGTATCAAGGTCCTGGCCTCCCGAGATTTTACCACGATGTCATCGACGTAAGCTTCGACATTCGTCCCGAGCTGCAGGCCCAGGGTGATGTGCATCAGCCGCTGAAAGGTCGCCCCGGCGTTACGCAGCCCGAATGGCATGCATGTGTAGCAGTACACCCCACACGGGGTTAGGAAGGCTGTCTTCTCGATGTCTTCTACCGCCATCTTGATCTGGTGATACCCAGAGAAGGCATCCAGGAAGCATAACAGGTCGCATTCCGCGGTGGAATCGACGATCTGGTCGATGCGGGGGAGCGGGAACGGATCTTGCGAGCACGCTTTGTTGAGGTTGGTGAAGTCGACACACATGCGCTCCTTCCCTCCCTTCTTTGGCACAACGACAGGGTTGGCCAACCAATCTGGTTATCGGACCTCGCGAATGACCCCAGCGGCCTCTAATTTGCGGGTCTCTTGGACGATGAAGGCCTGCTTTTCTGTGGACTGCCGCCTGGCCTTCTGCTTCACAGGGCGCGCGTTGGGGCACATGTTGAGGTGATGCTCGATTACACTCCTGGGGATCCCTGCCAACTGGTCTGGCTCCCAAGCGAATACCTTCTTGTTTGCATGCAGGAACCCGACCAGGGCCTCTTCCTGCTCGGGATTGAGGTGGGCGCCTATGGTGAATGTGGCGTTGGTGGACCCGTCCTCATCGACGGGTATTTTCTTGGTTTCTGCCTTGTCTTGGGTGAACAACTGCTTCTTTTTGGCGGGCGCAGCTCCCTTGGGCTCGGGGGCCTCCAAGTCGGTGGGCTGTGCCGACGCCGCTGTCTTGAAGACGAGCTTGAGCACCCGCAGAGCGTCCCCGGTGTCCTCGTGCACGGTGAGGACATCGCTGCTCCCGGGCATCTTCATGAGGTTGTATGCCGGGTGCGTCGCTGCCATGAACCTGGCCAGCGCTGGGTAGCCGAGGACGGCATTGTAGGGGAGGCCGATGGGGGCGATGTCGAAGTCGACCAGCTCCGTGCGAAAGTTGTCGTAGGTTCCGAAGGTTACTGGGAGCCGGATCTGTCCCAAGGAGCTGGACGATCCGCCCCCGACGCTTGAGAAGGGCCGGCTGGGTCGCAGCCGCTCCTGGGGTATGCAGAGGAGATTGAAGGCCTCGACCGAGAGCATGCTGAGGCCCGCACTGCCATCAATGAGGGTTCTGATGACGGCCACCTGGCAGATGGTGGGGGTGCATAGCATGGGGAGCGCACCCGAGCAGGCCGAGTTGGAGGGGTGGTCCTCCGAGCTGAAGGTCAGGCCGGTCTCGGGCGCCGCCCGATCCAGGGGAGCCCCCTACCGCGTGGAAGCGGCGCTGACCCGGCGGATGAACGGCTTGACGTGGTGACTTGTAGGCGGCGCCTGTGAGCCGCCCAAGAGGGCCGCGAAGACCGGGGGTGTTGATGCAACGTGATAGATGGGGGAGAGGTTGCGGGGCTCCATGGGCGCGCGGAGCGTGCGGGGCGAAGAACCAGCTGGGGTGAGCGTGGGTGTTGCGGTGCGGCCGTCTTGCCGCACGGACAGATGCTGGGACAATGCTTGCTGCCCGTCCCCCGCCGGGCCGGTGGCGGCGTTGACGGCAGGTGACGGGGAACGGCGAGGATGCCCGCCGACAGGGGCCATCTGGGCGACGCGGGAAGCGGGCGCGGTCCGGCACTCCGCGTGGGCCCGACGAGCGTCAGACATGGGCGTGATGGTCGGAGGAGAACGGGGTGGTGGTAGACGAATTCCGGTGCACCCCTACCTGGCGCGCCAAATGTCGGATTCCGGGTTCCGGCAGACCCTTGAGGTTCGAACACTGGGGTGCGCGCGGAGATTTCGCCTCCTACCTACCTGCACCCCTCCGCCATTCTAGGATCTAAAACTACGGGAAGAACAACACAAGAGACACAAGGTTTATACTGGTTCGGGCCACCGTTGTGGTGTAATACCCTACTCCAGTGTGTGGTGTGGTGGATTGCCTCTTGGGCTGATGATGATGAACAATACAAGGAAGAACAGCCTCGCGAGGGTCTGTTCTTGGTTGGGGCGATGAACTGCTCAGTGGAGTTCCGTCACCTTCTCTCTCTCTGCCTCCAGCCAAAACCGACCGAACCCCCTCCCTATGTGGGTGGCTGGTCCTATTTATAGAGTCCCTGGTCCTCTTCCCAAATATCGAGCGGGAAGGGAGCCAACAATGGCGGGCTAATTTGAAGGGGGACAACAAGTATCAGCTATCCTGACAAAAGTAGTCTTCGCCTGCGCAAAGCTCTCGTGATGACGCCGTCTTGGGCTCCACGATGACCTCCATCTCGTAGTCCTCCTGGTCTTGGTCTCGTTGCACCGAAATGGAAACCTTTGCCTGATGCCTCAGTACTCCGTGGCTGCGCTTGCCCCCTTTGCACCAAAGAGGAAAGGAGGACGCTGCAGGGGCTGGCACCCGCCTGGCGCCCTGAGTCGTCATGGCTTGCGTCACGGGCACCTCGCGAGGTACCCCGCCCTGATCTCTCCGCCTCCTCGTGAGCCAGCCTGACGAGGCCGTGCCTGAGGAAGCTCCGCGTCGTCCGCCCCGCGAGGCTTGGCCCCTCGCGAGGGTCTTGGGTTTGTGTTGGTGAAGATGGGCCGTGCTGGGCCCCCCTTTGAGCCACGCCGCAGGCCGCAGGCAGGCAAGTCTGGGGACCCCCGTTCCCAGAACGCCGACGAAAACTATATGATTTTGTAGGGATGAACTTTCTTTGGCCATGTTATTTTGAGAAGACATAATTGTTTAGTTAGTATGCTTGAAGTATTATTGTTTCTATGTCAATATTAAACTTTTGTCTTGAATCTTATGGATCTGAACATTTATGCCTAAATAAAGAAGAATTACTTAGAGAAATATGTTAGGTAGCATTCCACATTAAAAATTCTGTTTTTATCATTTACCTACTCGAGGACGAGCAGGAATTAAGCTTGGGGATGCTGATATGTCTCGAACGTATCTATAATTTTTGATTGTTCCATGCTATTATATTATTAACCTTGGATGTTTTATATGCATTTATATGCTATTTTATATGTTTTTTGGGACTAACCTATTAACCCAGAGCCCAGTGCCAGTTTCTGTTTTTTTCCTTGTTTTAGAGTATCGCAGAAAAGGAAAATCAAACGGAGTCCAATTGACCTGAAACTTCACGGAACTTATTTTTGGAAGGAAAGCAACCCGGGAGACTTGGAGTCCACGTAAGGGAAGCAACAAGGAAGCCACGAGGCAGGGAGGCGTGCCCACCCCCTGGGCGCGCCCTCCACCCTCGTGGGCCTCTCGTGGCTCCCCTGACATATTCCTTCCTCCTATATATACCCATATAGCCTAAAACGATCGGGAAGCACAATAGATCGGGAGTTCCGCCGCCAGAAGCCTCCGTAGCCACCGAAAACCAATCTAGACCCGTTTCGGCACCCTGCCGGAGGGGGAATCCCTCTCCGGTGGCCATCTTCATCATCCCAGTGCTCTCCATGACGAGGAGGGAGTAGTTATCCCTCGGGGCTGAGGGTATGTACCAGTAGCTATGTGTTTGATCTCTCTCTGTCTCTCGTGTTCTTGAGGTGATACGATCTTGATGTATCGCGAGCTTTGCTATTATATTTGGATCCTATGAAGTTTCTTCCCCCCTCTACTCTCTTGTAATGGATTGAGTTTCCACTTTGAAGTTATCTTATCGGATTGAGTCTTTAAAGATTTGAGAACACTTGATGTATGTCTTGCCATGTGTATCTGTGGTGACAATGGGATATCACGTGATTCACTTGATGTATGTTTTGGTGATCAACTTGCGGGTTCCGCCCATGAACCTATGCATAGGGGTTGGCACACATTTTCGTTGTGATTCTCCGGTAGAAACTTTGGGGCACTCTTTGAGGTCCTATGTGTTGGTTGAATAGATGAATCTGAGATTGTGTGATGCATATCGTATAATCATACCCACGGATACTTGAGGTGACATTGGAGTATCTAGGTGACATTAGGGTTTTGGTTGATTTGTATCTTAAGGTGTTATTCTAGTACAAACTCTAGGGCTGTTTGTAACACTTATAGGAATAGCCCAACGGATATATTGGAAAGAATAACTTTGAGGTGGTTTCGTACACTACCATAATCTCTTCGTTCGTTCTCCACTATTAGTGACTTTGGAGTGACTCTTTGTTGCATGTTGAGGGATAGTTATGTGATCCAATTATGTTATTATTGTTGAGAGGACTTGCACTAGTGAAAGTATGAACCCTAGGCCTTGTTTCAACGCATTGCAATACCGTTTACGCTCACTTTTACCATTAGTTACCTTGCTGTTTTTATAATTTCAGATTACAAATACCTTTATCTACTATCCATATACCACTTGTATCACCATCTCTTCGCCGAACTAGTGCACCTATACAATTTACCATTGTATTGGGTGTGTTGGGGACACAAGAGACTCTTTGTTATTTGGTTGCAGGGTTGCTTGAGAGAGACCATCTTCATCCTACGCCTCCTACGGATTGATAAACCTTAGGTCATCCACTTGAGGGAAATTTGCTACTGTCCTACAAACCTCTGCACTTGGAGGCCCAACAACGTCTACAAGAAGAAGGTTGTGTAGTAGACATCAGTTGATCACGTTAATATGATGCTTCATAGGAGCTGCGGCCGAGGTGGAGTCCCTCCAGGAGGCTCTGAGCGAGGCCCAGAAGAAGGTGGAGAAGGAACAATCCACCCGCAAAAAACACGAGTCAAGGGTCGGGGAGGTTCAGTAGGAGCTCGAGGACACCGTAAAGAAGTGCGATTCCTTGGAGCGCAAGATTGCAGACCAAGAGTCTGAACTTTCTAAGGCCTGCCAAAGCGCACAAGAGGCCGGGGTTGAAGCTCAGGGCACCCTCCGGGAAGTCCAGGAGTCCAAGAAAATTGCGGCGGGTAAGACCTTTATTATGTAGAGCAAATTTGTGAAGAAAAGGTACCTCTTACTGACCCGGATTTGGAGTTCTCCAGGTGCGTTTGCGGATCCACCTCGCAGTGTGGCTGATGCTGCGCAGTTCTTCCGAGCCAAGGAGGGGAGCTCATCAGAGAAGTTGTTCTGGTCACAATACCTTGCGCCAGAGCATCCGATGGCCCTCAACGATCAGCTGAAACAGCTATCTGAACTGCATAGGGTGGCCGGATTGGCCATGGAGGATTTAATAATCCGTCTATGGCCTGCCGAAGCCGTACCCAGCAGCCACTTCGGGCTCGTGAAGCGGCTAGTCGATGCCTGCCCCCGGCTTGATGCCATAAAGCGACCGGTCTGCATCGAAGGTGCGCGGATGGCCTTCGCCCGCGTCAAGGTGCAGTGGGCGAAGATGACCGCCATCAAGCTTGCGACTGAGGGGCCGCCCGAGGGCAAAGGGCACCGCACGCCCGAGCGCTATTTTGATGACGTCCTGGAAGGATCCCGCATTGTAGCGAGCAGTGTGCGAAGGGCATTATCTTTGAATGAATGTATTTGTGTTTATCCAATCCTGTATGATGGAACAAAGCCTATATGTAATATGTTGGTTATTTTTTCAAAAATATTTCCTCCTATGCAGCCGTTTATTTAAATCTGAGAGTTGGCCAATCGTCGGCTTCAGGCCCCACGTAGATAGTACGGGGGTGTTCGGATTGGAACCTAAACACACTTGACCCAAGAGTTTGGCCCCTAAAGGAGGTGTTTAGTGCATCGAACCAGGCAATCAGACTATGTGGCTTTATCACCCTCACTTAGCCATAGGAGTTTGACAAATAGGAGTATAGGCGCAACCCCTAGTTTGTTTATCCGGATGTCCGTGTCAAAGCCAGCGGATCTCGGGTAAGGGGTCCCGAACTATGCGTCCAAGGAGGATGGTAACAGGAGGCAGGGGAAATGATGTTTACCCAGGTTCGGGCCCTCTCGATGGAGGTAATACCTGATACGTCTCCGTCATATCTATAATTTTTTATTGTTTCATGCCAATATTCTACAACTTTCATATACTTTTGGAACTTTTTATACTATTTTTGGGACTAACATATTGATCCAGTGCCCAGTGCCAGTTCCTGTTTGTTGCATGTTTTTTGTTTCGCAGAATATCCATATCAAACGGAGTCCAAACGGGATAAAAACTGACGGAGATTTTTTTTTGGAATATATATGATTTTTGGGAAGAAAAATCCACGCGAGACGATGCCCGAGGGGGCCACGAGGCAGGGGGGCGCGCCCCTGACCCTCGTGGCCACCCCGTAAGGCGGTTGATGCCCTTCTTTCGCCGCAAGAAAGCTAATATCCGGATAGAGACCGTGTCAAAATTTCAGCCCAATCGGAGTTATGGATCTCCGGGAATATAAGGGTAGAATCTGAGAACGCAGAAACAGAGAGAGACAGAGAGACAGATCCAATCTCGGAGGGGCTTTCGCCCCTCCCATGCCATGGAGGCCAAGGACCAGAGGGGAAACCCTTCTCCCATCTAGGGAGGAGGTCAAGGAAGAAGAAGAAGGAGGGGGGCCTCTCCCCCTCGCTTCCGGTGGCGCCGGAGTGCCACCGGGGGCCATCATCATCACCGCAATCTTCACCAACAACTTCACCGCCATCATCACCAACTCTTCCCCCCTCTATGCAGTGGTGTAACCCCTCTCTTACCCGCTGTAATCTCTACTTAAACATGATGCTCAACGCTATATATTATTTCCCAATGATGTATGGCTATCCTATGATGTTTGAGTAGATCCGTTTTGTCCTATGGGTTATTTGATGATCGTGATTGGTTTGAGTTGCATGTTTTATTATTGGTGTTGTCCTATGGTGCTCTCCGTGTCACGCAAGCGTGAGGGATTCCCACTATAGGGTGTTGCAATACGTTCATGATTCGCTTATAGTGGGTTGCGTGAGTGACTGAAACACAAACCTGAGTAAGGGGATTGTTGCGTATGGGATAAAGAGGACTTGATGCTTTAATGCTATGGTTGGGTTTTACCTTAATGATCTTTAGTAGTTGTGGATGCTTGCTAGAGTTCCAATCATAAGTGCATATGATCCAAGTAGAGAAAGTATGTTAGCTTATGCCTCTCCCGCATATAAAATTGCAATAATGATTACCGGTCTAGTTATCGATTGCCTAGGGACAAATAACTTTCTCGTAACAAAAAGCTCTTTACTAAAACTAACTTAGTTGTGTCTTTATCTAAACAGCCCTTACTTTTTATTTACTTGCTCTTTATTATCTTGCAAACCTATCCAACAACACCTACAAAGTACTTCTAGTTTCACACTTGTTCTAGGTAAAGCGAACATCAAGCGTGCATAGAGTTGTATCGGTGGTCGATAGAACTTGAGGGAATATTTGTTCTGCCTTTAGCTCCTCGTTGGGTTCGACACTCTTACTTATGAAAACTGTTGCGATCCCCTATACTTGTGGGTTATCAAGACCTTTTTCTGGCGCCGTTGCCAGGGAGCAATAGCGTGGGGTGAATATTCTCGTGTGTGCTTGTTTGCTTTATCACTAAGTAATTTTTATTTGTTGTTCTTAGTTGTTTTCTATCTTTAGTTATGGGCAGGAAACGCAAAATACCAAAAAAATTAGTTGTACCTACTAAGCCAATGGTTGAAGAACCACTCAAAATCTATCACACTTCTGAAGCTTATTACTTGGATCATCTTCGATCCCTATGTGCTCGTGCTGAAACCCCGACTAGCTTAGTTGAGGGCAAATCTTTAGATGAGCATGCTTGTTATGTGCGACACCAAATATCTCAAAAAGGGAAAAATTTACTAGGTCAAATTCATCGTTTGCAATGCTATGTTTGGAATTTATGCGAAATATATGATACTTGTTGTTCTGAAAACCCTAAGAAACACCTTCCCTATCAATGTGAGTTTAGTGATAATGGAATCGTATCTTCGTATGCTAAGGGTGTTTATAGTTACTATGATGTACAACAAATTGAAGAATTTATTGCTTTTAAGGGTGCTTATGAAATTGCTTCTTTGATTGAAACATATGATGCTACTCTTTACAAATCTGAAATTTTTGACATACTTAAATATTGCTATGATAATTATGCTTCTAATGCCTATGTAGAACCATATATTGAGGACTACCCCGCTGTCCAAGAAGAGACTAATATTTTGCAGGAGTCTATGGAAGAAGAAATTGATGAAACTGTGAACTCATTGGATGAAAAAGATGAGGAGGAGAGTGAAGAACAAAAGGAGGAAGAGCGGATTAGCTACCCGTGCCCACCTTCTAATGAGAGTAACTCTTCAACTCATACATTGTTTAATTTCCCTTCGTGCTTACCGAAGGATGATTGCTATGATGATTGTTATGATCCCGTTGATTCTCTTGAAATATCCCTTTTTGATGATGCTTGCTATGCTTGTGGCCAAGATGCCAATATGAATTATGCTTATGGAGATGAACTTGCTATAGTTCCTTATGTTAAACATGAAATTGTTGCTATTGCATCCACGCATGATAGTCCTATTATCTTTTTGAATTCTCCACCACACTATATCGTAGAAGTTTGCACTTATTAAGGATTATATTGATGGGTTGCCTCTTACTATTACACATGATGATTTTGATGAATATAATATGCATGTGCTTGCTGCCCCTACTTGCAATTATTATGAGAGAAGAACTATATCTCCACCTCTCTATGTTTCCAATACAACAAAATTGCAAGAAACTGTTTATACTATGCATTGGCCTTTACCATGTGTGCATCAATTGTTCTTTTATGACATGCCGATGCATAGGAAGAGAGTTAGACTTTGTTGTTACATGATATATGTTACTTTGTGCTCACTACTAAATTACAAATCATTGTTAATTAAAATTGGCTTTGATATACCTTGGGATCGGGGTGGATTCACTACTTGAGCACCATATGCCTAGCTTAATGGCTTTAAAGAAAGCGCTGCCAGGGAGACAACCCGGAAGTTTTAGAGAGTCATTTATTTCTGTTGAGTGCTTTCATATAGTTTAAAAACAACAAAAATAAAGAGGGGAACCCAAAACTTTTTCAACAAGGAAAGTGAAAGTGAGAAAGACAAGCATTGTTGAAGTGGGAGAGCTCCTTGAACTTTGTTCATGCTCACTGAAACTTTGTGAATCTTGATTATAGAACCTTTTCAACAAAAATAATTATCCCCTTGTACAATTCCATTGTATTATAAAAATAATGTGCCAAGGTTTGCCTTTAGGATGTTTACATTTGCTTGATGGTTTGTACGGTGCAGGACAGAAACTTTGGCTGTAGTGCACGATTTTACATTTTTATCTGGAAAGTCAAATGGTTCTGATTCTTTTTGCACTGTCTTCCTATACAAATTGTTTACTTTTCCTAATTTTGGTAGAATTTTTCAAGTATCATAAGTATGGTGAATGTTCAGATTATTACAGACTGTTCTGTTTTAGACAGATTCTGTTTTGATGCATAGTTTGCTTATTTTGATGAAACTATCAATTTATATCAGCGGATTAAGCCATGAAAAAGTTATACTACAGAATAAACAATGCCAAAACAAAATATGAATTGGTTTGCAACAGTACTTAGAGTAGTGATTTGCTTTATTATACTAACGGGTCTTACCGAGTTTTCTGTTGAAGTTTTGTGTGGATGAAGTGTTCGATGATCGAGAAGGTCTCGATGTGAGAAGAAGGAAGAGAGGCAAGAGCTCAAGCTTGGGGATGCCCAAGGAACCCCAAGTAAATATTCAAGGATACTCAAGCGTCTAAGCTTGGGGATGCCCCGGAAGGCATCCCCTCTTTCTTCAACAAGTATCGGTATGTTTTCGGATTCGTTTCGTTCAGGCGATATGTGCAATCTCGGAGCGTCTTTTGCATTTAGTTTTCATTTTTCTTTTATGAACAATGATGGTATGAGGTAGTCCTTGGTTGATTTATAGAATTCTCTATGCACTTCACATATATCTTTTGAGTATGGTTTTATAGAATGCTTCATATGCTTCACTTATATCATTTGAAGTTTGGATTGCCTGTTTCTCTTTACATAGAAAACCGCCGTTTGTAGAATGCTATTTTGCTTCACTTATACTTGTTAAAGTGTGGGCATACCTTTTGTAGAAATAATTAAACTCTCTTGCCTCACTTATATCTATTTAGAAAGATGACAGGAACTGGTCATTCACATGGTTAGTCATAAAATCCTACATAAAACTTGTAGATCACTGAATATGATATGTTTGATTCCTTGCAATAGTTTTGCAATATAAAGATGGTGATATTAGAGTCATGCTAGTGGGTAGTTGTGGATTGTAGAAATACTTGTGTTGAAGTTTGTGATTCCCGTAGCATGCACGTATGGTGAACTGTTATGTGATGAAGTCGGAGCATGATTTATTTATTGATTGTCTTCCTTATGAGAGGCGGTCGGGGACGAGCGATGGTATTTTACTACCAATCTATCCCCCTACGAGCATGCGCGTAGTACTTTGTTTTGATAGCTAACAGGCTTTTGCAATAAGCATGTGCGTTCTGACTAATGTTGAGTCCATGGATTATACGCACTCTCACCCTTCCACCATTGCTAGCCTCTCTAGTACCGCGCAACTTTCGCCGGTACCATAAACCCACCATATACTTTCCTCAAAACAGCCACCATACCTACCTATCATGGCATTTCCATAGCCATTCCGAGATATATTGCCATGCAACTTCCATCATCATCATATACATGAATTGAGCATCATTGTCATATTGCTTTGCATGATCGTAAGATAGCTAGCATGATGTTTTCATGGCTTGTCCATTTTTGATGTCATTGCTACGCTAGATCATTGCACATCCCGGTACACCGCCGGAGGCATTCATATAGAGTCATACTTTGTTCTAGTATCAATTTGTAATATCGAGTTGTAAGAAAATAAAAGTGTGATGATCATCATTGTTAGAGCATTGCCCTAGTGAGGAAAGGATGATGGAGACTATGATTCCCCCACAAGTCGGGATGAGACTCTGGACTTTAAAAATAAATAAAAGAGGCCAAAGAAGCCCAAATAAAAAAAGAGGCCAAAGAAGCCCACCACAAAAATAAAAAAAGAAAAGAAAAAAATGAGAGAAAAAGAGAGAAGGGGCAATGTTACTATCCTTTTACCACACTTGTGCTTCAGAGTAGCACCATGTTCTTCATATAGAGAGTCTCTTGAGTTATCACTTTCATATACTAGTGGGAATTTTCATTATAGAACTTGGCTTGTATATTCCGATGATGGGCTTCCTCAAACACCCGAGGTCTTCATGAGCAAGCAAGTTGGATGCACACCCACTTAGTTTTCAGTTTGAGCTTTCATACACTTATAGCTCTTAGTGCATCCGTTGCATGGCAATCCCTACTCACTCACATTGATACCTATTGATGGGCATCTCCATAGCCTGTTGATACGCCTAGTTGATGTGAGACTTTCTTCTCCTTTTTGTCTTCTCCACAACCACCATTCTATCCCACCTATAGTGCTATGTCCATGCTCACGCTCATGTATTGCGTGAAAGTTGATAAGGTTTGAGAACGTCAAAAGTATGAAACAATTGCTTGGCTTGTCATCACGGTTGTGCATGATTTGAATATTTTGTGTGGTGAAGATGGAGCACAGCCAGACTATATAATTTTGTAGTGATAACTTTCTTTGGCCATGTTAATTTGAAAAGACATGATTGCTTTATTAGTAGGCTTGAAGTATTATTGCTTTTATGTCAAATGATAGACTATTGCTTTGAATCAGTCGTGTCTTAATATTCATGCCATGATTAGATATGTGATCAAGATTATGCTAGGTAGCATTCCACATCAAAAATTATCTTTTTTATCATTTACCTACTCGAGGACGAGTAGGAATTAAGCTTGGGGATGCTGATACGTATCCGTTGTATCTATAATTTTTGATTGTTCCATGCCAATATTCTACAACTTTCATATATTTTGGCAACTTTTTATACTATTTTTGGGACTAACATATTGATCCAGTGCCCAGTGCGAGTTCCTGTTTGTTGCATGTCTTTCGTTTCGCAGAATATCCATATCAAACGGAGTCCAAACGGGATAAAAACTGGCGGAGATTTTTTTTGGAATATATATGATTTTTGGGAAGAAAAATCCACGCCAGACGATGCCCGAGGGGGCCACGAGGCAAGGGGCGCGCCCTAGGGGGGCAGGCGTGCCCCTGACCCTCATGGCCACCCCGTAAGGCGGTTGATGCCCTTCTTTTGCCGCAAGAAAGCTAATATCCGGATAGAGATCGTGTCAAAATTTCAGCCAAATTGGAGTTACGGATCTCTGGGAATATAAGAAATGGTGAAACGGTAGAATCTGAGAACGTAGAAACAGAGAGAGACAGAGAGACAAATCCAATCTCGGAGGGGCTTTCGCCCCTCCCACGTCATGGAGGCCAAGTACCAGAGGGGAAACCCTTCTCCCATCTAGGGAGGAGGTCAAGGAAGAAGAAGGAGGAGGGGGGCCCTCTCCCCCTCGCTTCCGGTGGCGCCGGAGTGCCACCGGGGGCCATCATCATCACCGCAATCTTCACCAACAGCTTCACCGCCATCATCACCAACTCTTCCCCCCTCTATGCAGCGGTGTAACCCCTCTCTTACCCATTGTAATCTCTACTTAAACATGGTGATCAACGCTATATATTATTTCCCAATGATGTATGGCTATCCTATGATGTTTGAGTAGATCCGTTTTGTCCTATGGGTTATTTGATGATCGTGATTGGTTTGAGTTGCATGTTTTATTATTGGTGCTGTCCTATGGTGCTCTCCGTGCCGCGCAAGAGTGAGGGATTCCCACTGTAGGGTGTTGCAATACGTTCATGATTTGCTTATAGTGGGTTGCGTGAGTGACTGAAACACAAACCCGAGTAAGGGAGTTGTTGCGTATGGGATAAAGAGGACTTGATGCTTTAATGCTATGGTTGGGTTTTACCTTAATGATCTTTAGTAGTTGCGCATGCTTGCTAGAGTTGCAATTATAAGTGCATATGATCCAAGTAGAGAAAGTATGTTAGCTTATGCCTCTCCCTCATATAAAATTGCAATAATGATTACCGGTCTAGTTATCGATTGCCTAGGGACAAATAACTTTCTCGTAACAAAAAGCTCTTTACGAAAACTAACTTAGTTGTGTATTTATCTAAACATCCCTTACTTTTTATTTACTTGCTCTTTATTATCTTGCAAACCTATCCAACAACACCTACAAAGTACTTCTAGTTTCATACTTGTTCTAGGTAAAGCGAACATCAAGCGTGCGTAGAGTTGTATCGGTGGTCGATAGAACTTGAGGGAATATTTGTTCTGCCTTTAGCTCCTCGTTGGGTTCGACACTCTTAGTTATCGAAAACTGTTGCGATCCCCTATACTTGTGGGTTATCAATACCCTACGTCCTGCTTGATTGATCGTGATGCTATGAGTATTACAAGAGTTGATCTACCACAAGATCGTAGAGGCTAAACCCTAGAAGCTAGCCTATGGTATGATTGTCTATTGTCCTACGGACTAAATGCTCCGGTTTATATAGACACCGGAGGGGGCTAGGGTTACACAAAGTCGGTTACAAGGGAGGAGATCTACATATCCGTATTCCTAGCTTGCCTTCCACGCCAAGGAGAGTCCCATCCGGACACGGGAGGAAGTCTTTAATCTTGTATCTTCATAGTCCAACAGTCCGGCCAAAGGATATAGTCCGGCTGTCCAGAGACCCCCTAATCCAGGACTCCCACAGTAGCCCCTGAACCAGGCTTCAATGACGATGAGTCCGGCGCGCAGATTCGTCTTCGGCATTGCAACGCGGGTTCCTCCTCCGAATACTCCATAGAAGATTTTGTACACAAGGATAGTGTCCGGCTCTGCAAAACAAGTTCCACATACAACCGTAGAGAGAATAATATTTCCAAAAATCTAATCTGCTGACACGTTTGACAGCACGACATCATGCCACGGCCCAGTCTTTATTCGAACCGTTTTTCTCAACTAGCATTGCACATATCGCGAGGCGGTTTTCCTGACATGTCTTGTTGAAGCAGGGATCGTGTCCCCCTTATTACGGGATTCTCATCAATACGGACGTGGGTAACCGAATCGTGCCTGTTGGTATGACTCCTCAATCTTAGGCAAGTCCCAAACGGCCACGAGGAGGACGCTTGATATTCACCCTCTTTATAAAGAGGCCAAGGCCTGTCCTTTTTTCCCTCTCGTGCTCAATCAAATCCTTCCCCTGCCTCGAGTTCCAACACCCAAGGCTCAGGTCAAGTGCTTCGGACCTTCAACCATGTCCGGATCCAACCTCCAAGGTTGGTGGATGCCTTCCTCTGTCACAGAGGAGGACATCAAGAAGCTGAGAGAGGCCAGGTATCTGACCACTGAAATCTCGCACAGGCTGCCTGCCCGAGGGCAGGTCATCCCCACTCCCAAACCCAACGAGAGTGTTGTGTTCATCTCTCACTTCCTCCGAGGGCTAGGCCTCGCTCTGGATCCCTTTGTTAGGGGGCTCATGTTCTATTATGGGTTGGATTTCCATGATCTGGCCATGGATTCCCTCCTTCACATCTCGTCGTTCATCGTCGTGTGTGAGGCCTTCCTCCGCATTACCCCACACTTCGGCCTGTGGCTCAAGACTTTCAATGTGAAGCCGAAGATGATCGAGGGGCGTCACGCAGAGTGCGGAGGTGCCGTAATAAGCAAAAGCGCTGATGCTCCATGTCCAGAGGGTTCCTTCCCAGAGGTGTCTAGTTTATGGCAAGGGGAGTGATTTTACATCACAGCTCCCCGGAGTACCAAGTGGGTAGCCGCCCCAGCCTTTCGCTCGGGCCCTCCACCACAACTGACGTCATGGATCTACAAGGGGCTGAAGTGCGGGCCAGTAAATGACGTGCCGATATTGCAGAGTTGCATCCGAGATCTCCTTGAGAGAGATGTCAGCCTGGTCATGGTAATGCAAGTCATGCTAGTTCGTCGAGTCCAGCCTTGCAAACGTCGACCCCTCCGTATGTGGGAATTCAACCCAGAAGGACCGCGAACTATTCAGCACTTCCTCGGCATGACGCTCGAAGAGATGTACAAATTGTTCTTCGGACCCGAAATAAAGTGTCCGGACACCACCGAGGATGCGGGTCTGAGCTATAATCATCCCGATACCCAAGTAAGTAATCCCATGGCCGAACACGGTCTTTTTATTTATCATAACATCATTATGAAAAGTCGCTCTTTGACCCGGACTGGATAGCAAAGGCGAAGATGATCAGGTGTTCGTCCCCCCTTCTCGAAGGTTCAGCAAATCCAGTACTAGCCAGGATGCTCGAGCTGGCACCTTATTAGGCGCCCTCAGGGGAAGATAAAGGGGGGGAATAAAGAGGCTGAAAGCGGGCCTCACTCACTATTCATCCAAATCAGGGGAATTAGCGCCTCCACGAAGGAGGATAACCAGGGAAAAGAATCTGACATTCCCTCTCCCCAAGGAAGGAAGAGGACCACCTCTGAAGACCCGGAAACAAAGGTTTCCAAACGGGGGAAGAAATCTTCGCCAGAGGGTCCTGCCACGGAGGGTACTCTTGCCGCACAGTGCCCGCAAAGGGATCATCCCTCGACCGAGCTGTAAGTAAACAAAAAGTACTTAATAGTGAAAATATCCTACCTTAATTCTGAAGACAATAACCGAAGCTTATATCTTGTAGTTCGGATCGTAGCCCTTCTCGACAGAGTTCGTCTTCGGGGGATCTTCTTCCGGAGATGATGGAGAGCGAAACACCTCCCCCCGCCACCCCGCCTCATGAGGCGGGTGACCCTGAAGTGTCATCGCGGAGGGTTTCTCCTGATCCTCCAAGGCCAGAGTGTAATCCTTTGGCCACCCGAAGTCCTCAGTATTCGGCTCCTAAATAGAGCAACAGAAAGAGTCTGGAACCGTACAGTGTGCGGTCGGACGCACTGAAGGATCTTCTGGAACAAGCGGCCATCTCAGAAGCGCATCGTATGCTAATGGGTACGGTGATTGAAAGGATTTCATCTGCCGAGAGCGGGTTGCATGAAGCTTTTGTGAGTCTGCTGAAAGGCTTTGAGGTACGTGAAATAGTGTATGTTTTTAACAGTACCACACATGTTAGGTGTGCCCTATGCAGATAGTAGCCCCTGAGACTCTGGTTGCCGTCAATAACGGTGGCAAACGGAAGATCATAGTCCCAGTCAATAATCAGGCCACCGTCATGTGCAGGTGGCTGAAGGTCCGGTGGCTAGCCGGACTGATGAGTTTGCCGAGCTAAAGCGGCAACTTGATGTGGCAGATGCCGACATCGTGCTTGTCAACAAGCGGCTTGACGAGGCACAGGGTATGTGATTTCTCCGGTGATCAACACATAGTAAGAGGAGCATGATGCCAGTATCTTTTAATATGTTGTGACTGCAGATGGAGCTGCCACCGTGGAGACCCTTCGGGCGAAACTTGCCCGAGCCAAGGAACAAGCCAGGAATAGTGATGCGACCACTCTAAAGGCGGTCGAAGAGCTGAGGGCCGAACAGGCCGCGCATTGCCAAAGCAAGGAAAGAATAGCCAAGATGGCCGTTGAGTTAAAAGATGCCGCTGACCCTTACCATCTTCTTGAAAAAGAAAGCCGAGCGAAGGCGACGAACCTGGAGAAGGCCATGGTAGCAGCCAAGGAAGCCCGCTCCAAAGTCAGAGCGACGAAGGAGGAGCTGCGTCAAGCTGGAGATATCGCGGCTGGGAAGCCCTTTTTGTTGCGGACTAAGTTCGGAGATCCGAAGTATGCCCCTCTTGATCAACTATGGAGTTCTGCAGATGCATACATGGATTTGGCAGCAAGTGCTGCTGATGCAGCCGAGTACTTTAAGGATCAAAAAGATCGTGAAGTGGAAAAGCTGTTCTGGTCACAGTTCCATGCTCTAGTGCGTCCGCTGCTATTGAATGAGCGAATGGCCGAGTGGGCCAAGCTCCATAGGTTGTCTGGACTTGCCATGAGGTCTGTTGTGGATCATCTGTGGCCGGAAGGGCCAAGGCCGAATAGTTACTTTAGTTTAGTGCAAAAATTCCTTGGTGCTGTGCCACACATCGACGCTATGAAGAGGTCGGCGTGCATAGAGGGTGCGCGGATGGCACTTGCCCGTGTCAAGACATACTGGGGAGAGATGGAAGCCACCACTATTGCAACACAGGGTTCGGTCGTGGGCCGAGTAGCTGCCAAGCACTACTTTGAAGAAGTCCTTGAAGGCGCTCGTTCGATAGAGGCTCAGTGCTCGAAGAATATTATGTTCTAGTGACATGTATTCCCATTGTAAAAACAATGTTTTATTGAAATATAAAGGCTGTGTTTATACTTTTTCCTGAAAGTATTATGACGCCTCTTGTGCGGCCGTTTATGTATATATGTATCTAACCTGAAAGTTTGCAGTCGTCGGCTTCAGCCCCCATGCATATAATGCGAGGGTGTTCGCAAAAAACGCGTATTCACACTTGATCCAACGTCTTGGTCCATGAAGGAGGTGGTAGCGCAGCGAACGAGGCAATCGGACTATATTGCTTTAACACTTTCACTTAGCCACAGGAGTTTGACGGTGGGACTACTATATAGCCCCTGGTACTTCCGCGCTCGTACAAATACGGGGCGCGTACGTACATGACCGGGAAACGGCCCTTCGTTAATGCGGAGGAATCCCGAAGATTCCGCTAAGTCATCGAGTGGTTGACCAGTCTCGCGCTTTATCATGACAGTCAGTTTTCAGCTTTCTCTACTGAGGTGCTCATCCGGATGAACCAGGGCACAATCGTAGTAGTTCTCCCAGTGCTACCTTAGCCGATATAGTGGAACGTAAGGTACCAAAACATGGGAGCCGGGCAAACCCAACATTTGACCAAAGACATGATTCGGAGCTGATGCATATAAGGCCAAACCCACGACGCCGAACACTCCCTAAGGTATTCGGTCTTTATAACATATGCCGGGCTGAACAATGCCCTTAATAATAAATCCCGAGTGTCTAGGTACGTGCAATATCCTGACGTGGTCACATGCCAATAACGTCAGCATCCTTCTCGGTTGTATTTAGTATCCGGTGGATGTGAACAACAAGAGACAGTAAAAAAGGTTTACGCAGGGTCTTAATCTGAAAAGAAACCTTTGAGCGGGTCCCTGCTACACGTCTGCACCTGTGTCTCCTTTGTGTCGTGTCCTGGACGGGTGTAGCACGATTGTCATCTGTAAAAGAGAAGAACTTAGGTGAAAGTTGTCGTGCCAGAAAATTGGTTATTATCAATAAACCATTAAAATTCAAGATAAGTCAAGTTGAGCCGAACTAGCCCTGATTACACGTGGGAAGCCCCTACTACCGTCTATGGGGGTTTAACCATCAAACCAATCTCATGTATATGTGGTGATGCGCCGAACTCGTCTAACCGTGTTCGTGGTCTTGATGACCTGTCATTTATTCTGGTTGGTGAGGCCGTCTAGTGTTTGGCTGTTAAAGCTGCCGCACATTCTTCCGCGCGTAGAGAACGCTCAATATTTCCACTAACTGTGATGGTGCCACGTGGACCGGGCATCTTAAGCTTGAGAGAAGCGTAATGCGGTACTGCATTAAAACGAGCGAAAGTCGCTCTTCCGAGTAGTGCTTGATAGCCACTTCGGAATGGAGCGATGTAGAAAGTTAACTTTTCGCTTCGGAAGTTGTCGGGAGAACCGAATACAACCTCTAGTACTAGAGAGCCTGTACAGCGGGCCTTTGGGCCTGGTATTACTCCCTTGAAGGTAGTATTACTGTGGCTTATTTTTGTCGGGTCTATCCCCATTTTGCGGACTGTGTCCTGATATATCAGATTTAGACCACTGCCGTCGTCCATAAGGACTCGTGTGAGATGGTATCCGTTTATTATTGGGTCTAACACCAAGGCAGCCAATTCTTCATGCCGGATGCTTGTTGCGTGATCCCCGCGATCAATAGTGATCGGGCAGGCCAACCAGGGGTTGAACTTAGGGGTGACGGGCTCTATGGCGCGTATATCTTGGAGTGCATGTTTGCTTCTCCTCTTCATCACATGGATCATGTTTACTGTTTTAACCTCTGGTGGGAATTTTTTCTGTCCTCCAGTGCTTTGCTGGCGAGGTTTGTCCTCGTCTTTGCTTGGTGTCTCCCCCCCTTGTGTTCGGCGTTTAGCTTACCGGCTTGCTTGAAGACCCAGCATTCTCTGTGGGTGTCATTTGCAGGTTTATCGGGGGTGCCATGAATCTAACATAGTTTGTCAAGAATCTTGTTTAGGCCAGACGGTCCATCTTTGCTGCCTTTGAAAGGCTTTTTCCGCTGACCTGGTCGAGAGCCCCTAAATCCGGCGTTTACCGTCGTATTATCTGGGCTATCTTCTTTATTTCGACGCTTGTTTTTATTGCGTCGTGGTTTTCCATTGCCGTCCCTGACTTCGGATGTGCTTGGGTCACTGGTGCTACTGCGGGCTAACCAGCTATCTTCGCCCGCGCAAAAGCGGGTCATGAGGCTTGTCAGGGCTGCCATTGTTCTCGGTTTTTATTGGCCGAGGTGTCTGGTGAGCCATTCGTCTCAGACATTGTGCTTGAAAGCTGCTAAGGCCTCGGTGTCCGGGCAGTCAACGATTTGGTTCTTCTTAGTGAGAAATCTGTTCCAAAGCTGTCGGGCTGACTCTCCGGGCTGCTGAATTATATGACTTAAATCGTCTGCATCCGGAGGTAGGACATAGGTCCCTTGAAAATTAGCCCGAAAAGCATCCTCGAGCTCCTCCCAACTTCCAATTGAGTTTTTGGGGAGGCTTTTCAACCAGTGCCGAACTGGTCCTTTAAGCTTGAGGGGCAAGTACTTGATGGCATGGAGATCGTCTCTGCGAGCCATATGGATATGGAGGATAAAGTCCTCAATCCAGACCCCAGGGTCTGTGGTCCCGTCGTACGCCTCTATGTTCACTGGTTTGAATCCTTCTGGAAATTCGTGGTCCAGCACCTCATCGGTGAAACATAGGGGGTGTGCGGCATCCCTGTATTTGGATGTACCATGGTGTTCGAACGGTTGTCGTATTCGGTTTTGATTTTGTGTCAGAGCGCGCTTCCTAGATCCATAGATGGATCTGGTCGTACCAGATTTTTGGCGCAAGTCCTCACGTATATCATGTGTTGACTTATGTGTGGCCTTGTTAGCCTCTCTATCGCGGTCACAAGGTGGTTGATCCGGCCGGTTGGCCGTTTCATTTTTCCGATCTAAGGCTTCATCATCGAATTCAGGTAATAGCTTGCGCTTTGGATAGCTCTTTGTGTGGTAACTTCCACCATACTTTTCTTCGTTGTCGAGCACTTCGTTCCACCTGCTGTTGAGCATATTTTGTGCGGCCTTAAGCCTTTGCTTCTGCTTCTTCAGACTCCTCGTTGTGGCAATAAGCCTTCTGCGGAGGTTCTCTCGCTCCAAGTGCGTTTCTGGGATGATGTGTCCATCTTCGTCCGGACTGTTTTCCTCCCCAGAGGGGGTTTGATGAGGTTTATCCTCGGCAACGCCGTGTTCGGACGTCGGATCCATACTATGTTCGCCATTTGCAGCTTCATCATGCTCTACCGCTGGGTCGATGTGGTCGTCGTTTCCTCTGGAGTTGACTGGAGTGTTATTTTCGTTTGCGTTGTTATCGCTGTTTTTGCTATGGTGGGACTTAGAGCGGCGCCGCTGACGTCGGCGCTTGGGTTGCTTCTTGGAGGGGCCATCCTCCGCTGTCTCTTCGCCATTGCCTTCTTTGGGTGTATCCACCATGTATATGTCATGTGATGAAGTGGCTGTCCGGCGCCCTGTGGGCACTGGTTCCTGTTCGTCTACTGCATCGTCATCCATGCCATCGATGTCTTCGGAGTCGAAATCGAGCATGTCGGTTAAATCGTCGACAGAGGCTACTAAGTGGGTGGTGGGTGGGCAGCGAATTTCTTTGTCGTCCGCATCCCATTCTAGCCGGACATACTTCGGCCAAGGTTCTCCTGACAAGGAGAGATACCTTAATGAATTTAGCACATCACCGAAAGGCGAGTGCTGAAAGACATCCGCGGAGGTGAACTCTATGATCGGTGCCCAATCGGATTCGATAGGCACGGATGCAGGCGGCTCGAAGTCCGTGGCCGGGGACGAATCCAGTGGTTCAGCAACACGGCTCTTGTAAGGGGTGAAGTCAGTATCTGGCTCCATCGCCACTGAGAGTGTGGCCTCCATGGTGGGGTCTATCTCTCTGTCCTCGGATGGCACGGTTTGCTCCGGATTGAAGGTCGGAGTAGTTGCAGATGCGATCTCCCGAACACTGTCCGACAACAGAGTTATGTCGTGCTCGTCGTGATTGTGTGGCACACCTGACATGGGCTCGAATCCGTCGAAGATCAAGTCTCCGTGGATGTCGGTAGTGTAGTTTAAGTTCCCGAACCTGACCTGATGGCCAGGGGCGTAGCTCTCGATCTGCTCCAGATGGCCAAGCGAGTTGGCCCGCAGTGTGAAGCTACCGAATATGGAGATCTATCCAGGGAGGAAAACCTCACCCTGGACCGCATCGTTACCGATGATCGAAGGAGCCATCAAGCCTTACGGTGACGGCACAGTGGAACTCTCAATGAAAGCACCAATGTCGGTATCAAAACCGGCGGATCTCGGGTAGGGGGTCCCGAACTGTGCGTCTAAGGCGGATGGTAACAGGAGGCAGGGGACACGATGTTTACCCAGGTTCGGGCCCTCTCGATGGAGGTAATACCCTACGTCCTGCTTGATTGATCTTGATGATATGAGTATTACAAGAGTTGATCTACCACGAGATCGTAGAGGCTAAACCCTAGAAGCTAGCCTATGGTATGATTGTCTGTTGTCCTACGGACTAAACCCTCTGGTTTATATAGACACCGGAGGGGGCTAGGGTTACACAAAGTCGGTTACAAGGGAGGATATCTACATATCCGTATTGCCTAGCTTGCCTTCCACGCCAAGGAGAGTCCCATCCGGACACGGGACGAAGTCTTCAATCTTGTATCTTCATAGTCCAACAGTCTGGCCAAAGGATATAGTCCGGCTGTCCAGAGACCCCCTAATCCAGGACTCCCACACCGGACTAGGGGCTGTAAACACCTGATCGGGTGGAAGCGGATCCGTCACGTAATGCAGAAAAAATCGCAAGAGATTTTAGCCATCGAATAGCTGACTAGCTCTCGCCGCATCATGACAGTCAGTTTTCGGCTTTCTCTACTGAGGTGTTTATCTGAATGAACCAGAAACACAATCGCAGTAGTTCTCCCTTTACTACCCTAGCTGATAAAACGGAATGTAAGGTAGCAAGCACAGGAGCCGGGCAACCCAACTATTGACCAAAGACATGATTCGGAGCCGATGCATATAATGCAATATTCGGGGCGCTGAATTGTACTGTAAAAAGTGTTCGGACTTGTTCCCAACATATGGAGCACAAAGGAGCCCCTGGCGGGTTAAGTCGTACCAAAGTGTACGCATGCAATTAAAAAAGGTTTAAATATAATGAAGGAGTAAGCTGGTGCCACATATGTTGGGCCGCAAATTGTTTCCATTATAATCTGATTGATACATCAAAACGTATTTGTACAAATAATGTGATAAGCAACAAGGCTATTTAACATGCCGAGAACAAGGGGAAGCTGCGTGCGGGTCCTTCAAACAGGCAAAGTGATCGTCAAAAAGATCATCTAAATGTTTCTGCCACACGTCTATACTGCTTGCCTCCTTGGTATGTTTATCCTTGAAAGGACCGATGATGAGGCCTTCGTGAGGGTCCTGTGGAAAAGAAACCTGAAAAAAAGAAAAAAAGGGAAGTATGAGTGCCCGGATACGGTCTAGCCGTATTGTGGACCATGATCGAGTTATGCCTCTGTCTTTGCCCATGGTATTTTTAGTGCATAGTTATTTATGCGCGGTACATACGCCGCAGTTCGGTCGGGACTGAGAGGGAGGCCGAATTGCTAGTCCGACTCCTGACGAGCTGGACTGTCATGCTGCGGAGTAATCCAGACTCGTTTAATAGTGTTCGGGGGCTTGGCCGTCGACTTGATGTTTTGCTTGATAAGGCCGCCCTGTACTTCCGCTGCCAGGGCCGTGGTGTGTTCCTCGGTATGGAGGGAGCGTTCCATGTTTCCGTTGACTGTTATGACACCGTGTGGCCCGGGCATCTTATGTTGGGGATCGTTGCAGAAATTTAAAATTTTCTACGCATCACCAAGATCAATATATGGAGAAACTAGCAACGAGAGAGAGAGAGGGGGTGCATCTTCATACCCTTGAAGATCGCGACACGGAAGCGTTACAAGAACGCGGATGAGGGAGTCGTACTCGTGGCGATTCAGATCGCGGTTGATTCCGATCCAAGTGCCGAACAACGGCGCCTCCGTGTTCAACACATGTGTAGCCTGATGACGTTTCCCACTCCTTGATCCAGCAAGGAGATAGGGAGAGGTTGGGCAAGACTCCGTCCAGCAGCAGCACGATGACGTGGTGGTGTTGGAGCAGCGTGGTACTCCGACAGGGCTTCGCCAAGCGTCGCGAGAGGAGGAGGAGGTGTTGGGGAGGGGGAGGGCTGCGCCTTGGATGTGGTGCGGCGGCCCTCTCACCTCCCATCTATTTATAGGGGCAAGGGAGAGGGGGGCCGCCCCCCTCCAGATGGATCTAGAGGGGGGCAGCAGCCAAGGGGGAGGCTTGCCCCCCAAGCCTAGGGGGCGCTCCTTTTAGGGTTTCCCAAAACCCTAGGCGCATGGGCCCTAGTGGGTTTGGCGCCCAGCCCACCTAGGGGCTGGTTCCCCTCCATATTCAGCCCATAGGGCCTTCCGGGGCAGGTGGACCCTCCCGGTGGACCCCCGGAACCCTTTCGGTGGTCCCGGTACAATACCGATAAGCCCCCGAACACTTCCGGCGACCGAATAAGGACTTCCCATATATAAATCTTTGTCTTCGGACCATTCCGGAACTCCTCGTTATGTCCGGGATCTCATTCGGGACTCCGAACAACATTCGGTAACCACGTACAAACTTTCCCTATAACCCTAGCGTCATCGATCCTTAAGTGTGTAGACCCTACGGGTTCGGGAATCATGCAGACATGACCGAGACATCTCTCCAGCCAATAACCAACATCGGGATCTGGATACCCATGTTGTCTCCCACATGTTCCACGATGATCTCATCGGATGAACCACGATGTCGAGGATTCAATCAATCTCGTCCACAATTCCCTTTGTCTACCGGTATAGCACTTGCCCAAGATTCGATCGTCGGTATACCGATACCTTGTTCAATCTCATTACGGAAAGTCTCTTTACTCTTTCTGTAACACATCATCCCGTGACCAACCCCTTAGTCACATTGAGCTCATTACGATGATGTCTTACCGAGTGGGCCCAGGGATACCTCTCCGTCATACAGAATGACAAATCCCAGTCTCGATTCGTGCCAACCCAACAGATACTTTCGGAGATACCCGTAGTGCACCTTTATAGCCACCCAGTTACGTTGTGACATTTGGCACACCCAAAGCATTCCTACGGTATCCGAGAGTTGCACAATCTCATGGTCTAAGGAAAAGATACTTGACATTAGAAAAGCTTTAGCAGACGAACTACACGATCTTGTGCTATGCTTAAGATTGGGTCTTGTCCATCACATCATTCTCCTAATGATGTGATCCCTTTATCAATGACATCCAATGTCCATGGTCAGGAAACCGTAACCATACATTGATCAACGAGCTAGTCAACTAGAGGCTCACTAGGGACATGTTGTGGTCTATGTATTCACACATGTATTACGATTTCCGGATAACACAATTATAGCATGAACAATAGACAATTATCATGAACAAGGAAATATAATAATAACCATTTATTATTGCCTCTAGGGCATATTTCCAACATCTTAAGTTTGAGATAGGCATAGTGTGGCACCGCCTTGAAGCGAGCAAATGCGGTTCATCCGAGCAGTGTGTGATAGCCACTGCGGAACGGGACGATGTCGAAGATCAAGCCTTCGCTTCAGTAGTTGTCCGGTGATCCGAAGACGACTTCCAATGTGATTGAGCCCATGCAGCGGGCCTCTACACCTGGTATTACTCCTTTAAAGGTTGTTTTGGTGGGCTTGATCCTTGACGGATCGATGCCGATCTTGTGGACTGTGTTCTGATAAAGCAGGTTAAGGCTGTTGCCACCGTCCATGAGGACCCGCGTGAGGTGGAATCCATCAATGATTGGGTCGAGGACCAGTGCGGCTGAGCCACCGTGACGAATACTGGTCGGATGGTCCCTGCGATCGAAAGTGATCGGGCAAGATGACCATGGATTGGATTTTGGGGTGAGTGGCTCTATCGCATAAACGTCCCTGAGTGCGCGTTTGTGCTCCCTCTTGGGGATATGAGTGTCGTATATCATGTTCACTGTTTTGACTTGGGGGGGGGGTTCTTCTGTCCCCCTATGTTCGGTTGACGGGGCTCCTCGTCATTGTCTTCACTTGGCGACCCCTTCTCCTTGTCCTCGGTATTTAGCTTATTGGCCTGTTTAAACACCCAACAACTTCTGTTGGTATGATTGGCGGGTTTATCGGGGGTGCCGTGGATCTGACATGGTCGATCGAGTATTCGGTCCAAGCTGGATGAGCCCGGATTGTTTCTTTTGAATGGCTTCTTCCACTGACCAGACTTGGAGCCACTGAATCCGGCGTTGACTGCCGTGTCATCGGTATTGTCACCATTGTTTCGACGCTTGTGCGTGTTGCATCGGGGCTTGCTGTTTCTATTTCTGGATTCGGAGGGGCCAGGTTCACTTGCAGTGTTGCTGCTACGGGCTAGCCAACTATCTTCACCCGCGCAAAAGTGGGTCATAAGTGACGTGAGGGCCGTCATGGACTTCGGCTTTTCTTGGCCAAGGTGTCGGGCGAGCCATTCATCGTGAATGCTATGCTTAAAGGCCGCTAGGGCTTCGGCATCCGGACAATCGACGACCTGGTTCTTTTTAGTTAGGAACCTAGTCCGGAATTTCCTGGCCGACTCTCCGGGTTGTTGAACTATGTGACTTAAGTCATCGGCGTCCGGAGGTCGGACGTATGTACCCCGGAAGTTGTCGTGGAAGGCGTCTGATGACCCACAAGTATAGGGGATCTATCATAGTCCTTTCGATAAGTAATAGTGTCGAACCCAACGACGAGCAGAAGGAAATGACAAGCGGTTTTCAGTAAGCTATTCTCTGCAAGCACTTAAATTATCGGTAACAGATAGTTTTGTGATAACGTAATTTGTAACGGCTAACAAGTAACAAAAGTAAATAAGGTGCAGCAAGATGGCACAATCCTTTTTGTAGCAAAGTAAAAGCCTGGAAAACTCTTATATAAAGGAAAGCGCTCCCAAGGACACATGGGAATTATCGTCAAGCTACTTTTCATCACGTTCATATGATTCGCGTTCGGTACTTTGATAATTTGATATGTGGGTGGACCGGTGCTTGGGTACTGCCCTTCCTTGGACAAGCATTCCACTTATGATTAACCCCTATTGCAAACATCCGCAACTACAAAATAAGTATTAAGGTAAACCTAACCATATCATGAAACATATGGATCCAAATCAGCCCCTGACGAAGCAACGCATAAACTAGGGTTTAAGCTTATGTCACTCTAGCAACCCATCATCTACTTATTACTTCCCAATGCCTTCCTCTAGGCCCAAGCAATGGTGAAGTGTCATGTAGTCGACGTTCACATAACACCACTAGAGGAAAGACAACATACATCTCATCAAAATATCGAATGAATACCAAATTCACATGACTACTTATAGCAAGACTTCTCCCATGTCCTTAGGAACAAACGTAACTACTCACAAATCATATTCATGTTCATAATCAGAGGGGTATTAATATGCATAAAGGATCTGAACATATGATCTTCCACCAAATAAACCAACTAGCATCAACTACAAGGAGTAATCAACACTACTAGCAAGCCACAGGTACCAGTCTGAGGTTTTGGGACAAAGATTGGATACAAGAGATGAGCTAGGGTTTTAGAGGATATGGTGCTGGTGAAGATGTTGATGGAGATTGATCCCCTCCCGCTGAGAGGATCGATGGTGATGACGATGGTGATGATTTCCCCCTCCCGGAGGGATGTTTCCCCGGCAGAACAGCTCCGCCGGAGCCCTAGATTGGTTCCGCCAAGGTTCCGCCTCGTGGCGGCGATGTTTCGTCCTGAAAGCTTGCTTATGATTTTTTCTCGAACGAAAGACTTCATATAGTAGAAGATGGGCACGGAGGCCTGCCAGGGGGCCCACGAGATAGGGGGCGCGCCCCCACCCTCGGGTTAATTCTTTCGCCAGTATTTTTTATATATTCCAAAACGTGCTCCCGTGAAGTTTCAGGACTTTTGGAGTTGTGCAGAATAGGTCTCTAATATTTGCTCCTTTTCCAGCCCAGAATTCCAGCTGCCGGCATTCTCCCTCTTCATTTAAACCTTGTAAAATAACAGAAAAAGGCATAAGTATCATGACATAATGTGTAGTAACAGCCCATAATGCAATAAATATCGATATAAAATCATGATGCAAAATGGACGTGTCAACTCCCCCAAGCTTAGACCTTGCTTGTCCTCAAGCGGAAGCCGATAACAAAAAATATGTCCACATGTTTAGAGATAGAGGTGCCGATAAAATAAAATACGGACATGAGGGCATCATGATCATTCTTATAACAGCAACATATATATACATTGTCATATGATTTCTCATGCCAAAGTAACAATTCATTCACAATTTCAAGTATGAATCAGAAACTTCATTGAAAGCTAACAAACTATAATCTCAGTCATTGAAGCAATTTCAATTTATCATAACATCGGAAAGAGTCAATATAAGAGCTTTTCAGCAAGTCCACATACTCAACTATCATTTAGTCTTTCACAATTGCTAACACTCAGGCAATACTTGTGGGTATGGAGTTTTAATCGGACACAGAGAAAGATAGGGGCTTATAGTGTTGCCTCCCAACCTTTTACCTCAAGGGTGAAGTCAACAATAATAGTTCATGCTAACTTACATCCAATTGGATATATGTATCAGGATCTTTCCAACACAATGTGCTTTCCAAAGGCTAAAATGTAAAAAGGAAAGGTGAAGATCACCATGACTCTTGTATAAGGTGTAAGACAAAAGTAAAAAAAATGGCCCTTCACAGAGGGAAGCAGAGGTTGTCATGTGTTTTTGTGGTTAGATGCACAAGATCTTGATGCGAAAGAACGTCACTTTATATTGCCACTTGTGATATGGACCTTTATTATGTAGTCCGTCGCTTTTATTTCTTCCACATCACAAGATCGTATAAAGTTTATTTTCTCCACACTAATAAATCATACATATTTAGAGAGAAATTTTTATTGCATGCAACAATGACAACTTACTTGAAGGATCTTACTCAATCCATAGGTAGATATGGTGGACTCTCACGGCAAAGTTGGGTTTAAGGATGTTTGGAAGCACAAGTAGTATCTCTACTTGGTGCAAAGAATTTGGCTAGCATGAAGGGGAAAGGCAAGCTCAACATGTTGGATGATCCATGACAATATACTTTATTTCAGATATAAGAAAACATAACCCATTACGCTGTCTTCCTTGTCCCACATCAACTCTTTAGCGTGTCATATTTTAATGAGTGCTCACAATCATAAAAGATGTCCAAGATAGTATATTTATATGTGAAAACCTCTCTTTCTTTATTACTTCCTATTAATTGCAACGAAGACCAAAACTATGTTTGTCAACTCTCAACAACTTTTATTCATCATACTCTTTATATGTGAAGTCATTACTCTCCATAAGATCCATATGATCTCTCTATTTCCTTTTTTTATTCTTTCTCTTCTCTTTCTTTCTCTTCTCTTTTATTTTTATTCCCTCAAGATCATAGCAAGATAATCAAAGCCCTTGACTCGAAACTAATCTTTATTATATATAGCTCACGGACTCGATTACATAGAAGGATCATAAGGCAAAACTCAAAACTAGATCATATTAAAACTTTATTATACTAGATCAAAATATTACTAAAAGGATCGAACTAAGAAAAATGGTAAAGATAATAGTGTGATGGTGATACGATACCAGGGCACTCCCCCAAGCTTGGCAGTTGCCAAGGGGAGTGCTCATACCCATGTGTTTATATATCTTTCCTCGGGGGTGGTGATGGTGGAGTTGTTGATGATGTAGGCTTGTCGTCCGTCTTCCAAGGCATAGGCTCACCATCGTAAAAGGATGATCGAGTCTCCGGGATCCTAAAATCTGTAGCCAAACTCATCCTATTGAATCTATATTCATACTCATAATTTTGGTTTTGCAGGTCATAGATCTGGGCTTGGAGGCACTCAATTTCTCGTGAAGCTTGAAGATGGCCTCCCCAATGTTCTTGGCATCCAGCTTGTGGTTGTTGGTGAACTCCGTGATCATTATATGATTGGCGTCGAGTCCATGTTCCACCATCTCCTGGAACTTGAAAACTAAATGCTCCATTGCCTCAAGACTTGTCTCCATGCTTCCGGTCCTCCTTGGTCCCTCAACATCACGGATGTGCAGCAACCCCTCACGCATCTCAATGGTTTGAGGATGTCGCGGCACTTCTGCGAGGTAGGGGTTGATGACCTTCTCGAAGAACTTGTCCTTGGGGGCACTTGGAGACGTCATGGTGATCTAGATCTGTCAGAAAAACATCTTGAAACAAAAACAGAGGATATTTGTGTGGTACGGTAATCAAAACCTTCGGGAGATTATATAATGAATTTTTACCGACCAAAAGAAGTATCGTGCAAGAAAACGGAGTCCAGAGGGCACACGAGGTGCCCACAAGGCAGGGGGCACACCCTCCACCCTCGTGAACACCTCGTGTCCTTCCTGGACTACTTATTCTTTTCCTATTTTCTTAAATATTCCAAAACGGAGAAAAATTGCCATCAGAACTGTTTTGGAGTCAGTTTACTTTCTGTACCACATACCTCTTCCTTTTCGAAGTCTGAAATGTTTTGGAAAGTGTCATTTATGTATTCCTCCGGGGTTACGATTTCAATAACATTAGTTTCAACATTTATAGGATTACCTGAGATATAATGTTTGATTCTTTGACCGTTCACCACCCTCAGATTTGTGCCTTTGAAGTTGTTGATTTTTATGGCACCGGAACGATAGACCTCCTCGATAATGTAAGGACCTTCCCATTTAGAGAGGAGTTTGCCTACAAAAAATCTTAAACGAGAGTTGTATAGCAAAACATAATCACCTACATTAAACTCACGCTTTTGTATCCTTTTATCATGCCATCTTTTAACTTTTTCTTTAAACAGTTTGGCATTTTCATAAGCCTGGGCTCTCCATTCATCAAGTGAGCTAATGTCAAAAAGCCTCTTCTCATCGGCAAGTTTGAAATCATAATTGAGCTCTTTAATGGCCCAATATGCCTTATGTTCTAGTTCGGGAGGTAAGTGACATGCTTTTCCATAAACCATTTTATACAGAGACATACCCATAGGATTTTTATATGCAGTTCTATAAGCCCACAATGCATCATCAAGTTTCTTAGACCAATTCTTTCTAGATCTATTAATAGTCTTTTGCAAAATTAACTTAAGCTCTCTATTACTTAGTTCTACTTGACCACTACACTGTGGATGATATGGAGATGCAATTATATGATTAACATCATACTTAGCAAGCATTTTACGAAAAGCACCATGAATAAAATGTGAACCACCATCAGTCATTAAGTATCTAGGGACTCCAAAACTCGGAAAAATAACTTCTTTAAGCATCTTAATAGAGGTGTTATGATCAGCACTACTAGTTGGAATAGCTTCTACCTACTTAGTAACGTAATCAACAACAACTAAAATATGTGTATACCCATTAGAGGAAGGAAACGGTCCCATATAATCAAAGCCCCAAACATCAAATGGTTCAATAACAAGTGAATAATTCATAGGCATTTCTTGATGTCTACTAATATTAGCAATTCTTTGACATTCATCACAAGACAAGACAAACTTACGGGCATCCTTGAAGAGAGTAGGCCAATAAAAACCGGATTGAATACCTTATGTGCAGTTCTATCTCCAGCATGGTGTCCTCCATAAGCCTCGGAGTGACACTTGCGTAGGATCTGTTCCTGTTCATGCTCGGATACACAACGTCTAATAATACCATCTACTCCTTCTTTATAAAGGTGTGGGTCATCCTGGAAGTAATGTCTTAAATCATAGAAAAACTTTTTCCTTTGTTGGTATGTGAAACCAGGTGGTATAAATTTAGCAACAATGTAATTAGCATAATCATCATACCATGGAGCAGTACGAGAAGCATTTATGACAGCTAATTGTTCATCAGGAAAGCTATCATCAATAGGTAGTGGGTCATCAAGAACATTCTCTAACCTAGACAAGTTGTCTGCAACGGGGTTCTCAGCTCCCTTTTTATCAATAATACGCAAATCAAATTATTGTAGTAGGAGAACCCATCTAATAAGTCTAGGTCTATCATCTTTCTTTTCCATAAGATATTTAATAGCAGCATGATCAGTGTGAACAGTTACTTTAGAATCAACATTATAAGGTATGAACTTATCACAAGCAAATACAACCGCTAAAAATTCTTTTTCAGTAGTAGCATGATTTCTCTAGGCACTGTCTAGAGTTTTACTAGCATATTGGATAACATTTAATTCTTATCAACTCTTTTTCCTAGAACAGCCCCTACAGCATAATCACTAGCATCACACATAATTTCAAAGGGTATATTCCAATTAGGTGGCTGAACAATAGGTGCAGAAATCAAGGATTTCTTAAGTATTTCAAATGCTTCTACACAATCATCATCAAAGACAAATGGACCGTCTTTTTGTAAGAGATTAGTCAGAGGCCTAGAAATTTTAGAGAAGTCCTTAATGAACCTCCTATAAAAACTGGCATGACCAAGGAAACTTCTTATACCTTTAATGTCCTTAGGACACGACATCTTTTCAATAGCATCAACCTTAGCTTTATAAGTTGGTGCTCTATTGGCAAGCTTAATTGTAACATCAATTTCCTCTATCTTAGCACGCGCAATATCATGCATAATTTCTTTGTATAAGGAATGATGTATTGCACTTGCACTAGCACCCATATCACATAAGCCATGATAGCAATGATCTCCTATTTTAACAGAAATAACAGGCATGCCTACAACAGGTCTATGCTTATTTTTAGTGTCAGGTCTAGCAATTCTAGCAGCTTCATCACAGAAGTAAATAACATGCCCATCGATATTATCGGCCAAGAGATCTTTAACCATAGCAATACTAGGTTCAACTTTAATTTGATAAGGGGGTGTAGGTGTTCTAGTATTACTCTTACGAATTTAGCATGATCCTTTATTCTAACAGGGAAAGGTGGTTTCTCAATATAAGCAGCAGGAACAACAGGATCAACATTATAAGTGATAGTCTTTTCTTCAACTTTAATAGGTGCAAGTACTTTTACTTCAATGGGAGGATTATATTTAAACCACTTCTACTTAGGGAAATCAACATGAGTAGCAAAGGATTCACAGAAAGAAGCTACTATCTCATAGTCAAGTCCATATTTAGTGCTACATTCACGGAAAACATCCATAAAAGATTTAACACAATCAAACTTAGGTGTTATACCTGACTCCTTACCTTCGTCGAGATCCCAATCTTCAGAGTTGCGTTTAATTCTTTCCAATAAATCCCATTGGAATTCAATAGTCTTCATCATAAAAGAACCAATACAAGAAGTATCGAGCATGGAGCGATTATTGAGAGAAAGCCGAGCATAAAAGTTTTGAATAATAATTTCTCTTGAGAGCTCATGATTGGGGCATGAATATAACATTGACTTAAGCCTCCCCCAAGCTTGAGCGATGCTTTCTCCTTCGCGAGGCTAAAAATTATATATAAAATTACGATCATGATGAACCAGATGCATAGGATAAAACTTCTGATGAAATTCCAATTTCAATCGGTTGTAGTTCCATGATCCCATATCATCACATAGCCTAAACCATGTCAATGCCTTTCCCTTCAAAGATAAAGGGAAGACCTTCTTCTTGATAACATCCTCGGGCATACCTGCAAGCTTAAATAATCGACAAACTTCATCCACATAGATTAGGTGCAAATCGGGATGTAATGTTCCATCACCTGTGAAAGGATTAGCTAGCAGTTTCTCTATCATACCCGAAGGAATTTCAAAGTAAACATTTTCAGTAGGTTCATTAGGTTGAGGAGCAACTCTTTGCTCTACTGTTCGGGGTGAAGATATCGTGAACAAGCCCCTCAAAGGATTATGTTCCATAGTAACAGGTGACAGTAAATTTCAGCATAGTATATAAATTTTTCCTTACCAAATTCCACCTACCAAAGGCGCTTCACTCACCGGCAACGGCACCAGAAAAGAGTCTTAATGACCGACAAGTATAGGGCTTCTATCGCCGTCCTTTTGATAAGTAAGAGTGTCGAACCCAACAAGGAGCAGAAGGAAATGACAAGCAGTTTTCAGTAAGGTATTCTCTGCAAGCACTAAAATTATCGGTAACAGATAGTTTTGTGATAAGGTAATTTGTAACGGGTAACAAGTAACAAAAGTAAATAAGGTGCAGCAAGATGGACCAATCCTTTTTGTAGCAAAGGACAAGCCTAGACAAACTCTTATATACAGGAAAACGCTCCCGAGGACACATGGGAATTATCGTCAAGCTAGTTTTCATCACGCTCATATGATTCGCGTTCGTTACTTTGATAATTTGATACGTGGGTGGACCGGTGCTTGGGTACTGCCCTTCCTTGGACAAGCATTCCACTTATGATTAACCCCTATTGCAAACATCCGCAACTACAAAATAAGTATTAAGGTAAACCTAACCATATCATGAAACATATGGATCCAAATCAGCCCCTTACGAAGCAACGCATAAACTAGGGTTTAAGCTTATGTCACTCTAGCAACCCATCATCTACTTATTACTTCCCAATGCCTTCCTCTAGGCCCAAGCAATGGTGAAGTGTCATGTAGTCGACGTTCACATAACACCACTAGAGGAAAGACAACATACATCTCATCAAAATATCGAATGAATACCAAATTCACATGACTACTTATAGCAAGACTTCTCCCATGTCCTTAGGAACAAACGTAACTACTCACAAATCATATTCATGTTCATAATCAGAGGGGTATTAATATGCATAAAGGATCTGAACATATGATCTTCCACCAAATAAACCAACTAGCATCAACTACAAGTAGTAATCAACACTACTAGCAACCCACAGGTACCAATCTGAGGCCTTGGGACAAAGATTGGATACAAGAGATGAACTAGGGTTTGAGATGAGATGGTGCTAGTGAAGATGTTGATGGAGATTGACCCCCTCCCGATGAGAGGATCGATGGTGATGATTTCCCCCTCCCAGAGGGAAGTTTCTTGGCAGAACAGCTCCGCCGGAGCCCTAGATTGGTTCCGCCTCGTGGCGACGGTGTTTCGTCCCGAAAGCTTGCTTATGATTTTTTCTTGGACGAAAGACTTCATATAGCAGAATATGGGCACCGGAGGCATGCCAGGGGGCCCATGAGACAGGGGGCGCGCCCCCACCCTCGTGGCCAGGGTGTGGGTCCCCTCTGGTTAATTCTTTCGCCAGTATTTTTTATATATTCCAAAATGTGCTCCCGTGAAGTTTCAGGACTTTTGGAGTTGTGCAGAATATGTCTCTAATATTTGCTCCTTTTCCAGCCCAGAATTCCAGCTGCCAGCATTCTCCCTCTTCATGTAAACCTTGTAAAATAAGAGAGAAAAGGTATAAGTATTGTGACATAATGTGTAGTAACAGCCCATGATGCAATAAATATCGATATAAAAGCATGATGCAAAATGGACATATCAATGTCTTCCAGGTCCTCCCAGCTGCCAATGGAGTTTTCTGGCAGGCTGTTTAACCAGTGCCGAGCTGGTCCCTTGAGTTTTAGCAGGGGGTATTTGATGGCGTGAAGATCATCGCCGCAGGCCATATGAATATGGAGGAGAAAGTCCTTAATCCATACTGCGGGATCCGTTGGTCCATCATATGATTCGATATTCACGGGTTTAAACCCTTCTGGGAATTCATGTTCCATTACTTCGTCAGTGAAGCAGAGGGGGTGTGCGGCGCCTCTATGGCGGGCCACGTCGTGACGTAGCTCGGATGGAGTCCGTCTGCGGTTTTTGGCCCATGCATGATTATGGCTGTCGTGCCTAGCTAGATAGCCGTCCTTGTGCGTCGGAGCACGCCCCCGTGATCCGTAGATCGATCTGGTCTGGCCTGCTTTGTTTTCCAAATCACGCCGCAGGTCGTAAGTATATTTCTGAGCTGTTGTGTCTCTACCTTTACGGCGAGGTAGTACGAGCTGGTATTCGGCTTGAGTTGTCATTTTGTCATGGCCACATGGTGGTCGGTCGGCTGCGTTATGCGCCGATGGTACGGGCACCAGCGCCTCGTCGTCGAATTGTGGTAGCAGCTTATGCTTCGGGTAACTCTTGGTTGGGCGCTCGAGGACGTATTCCTCGGCTGCCAGGACATTAGTCCACCTGTCGTTGAGCAGATCTTGGTCAGCTTGGAGCTGCTGCTGCTTCTTTTTCAGGCTCCTTGTAGTGGCTATTAGCCTGCGCCTAAAGCGTTCCTGCTCAAGGGGTTCCTCAGGTACGATAAAGTCTTCGTTGCCGCCTCCTCCGAGTCTTCATTTATAGCCTGGTCATCGGGGCTAATTTGCCCATATTCTCGATCGTCCTGTTCGGAGGTTGGCTCGACGGGGTCTTCTTGGTCTTCGGCATCGTCCGGAGTGTTGTTATCTCCGGTGCCAGTATTGTTGTCTTTTCCAAAGCGTGATTTAGAGCGGCGCCGCTGATGTCGTCGCTTTGCTTGAGTCTCAGGAGGTATATCCTCAACTGGATTTTTCTCGTTGTCGCTGTTACCCTCTTTGGGTGTGTCCACCATATACACGTCATACGAAGAGGTGGCCGTCCATCGTCTGGTAAACGATGTGTTTTGGGCCTGCTCTTCTCCGGCATCGTCGTCCATACCGTTAATGTCTTCGGAGCCATAATCGAGCATGTCGGTTAAGTCCTCGACAGTGGCTATGAAGTGGGTGGTGGGTGGGACGTAAAATCCCCCGCTCTCAGCCCCTAGTCCGGGCTGGGTGTAGTTCGGAAGTTGCTCCTCTGTAATGATGGGGGATCGCATTAAGTCTAGAGCCTCGCTTAAAGGTGAGGTTCGGTCAGGGAGAAGAGAGTTCGTGGAGTGCGACGAGAAGAGACACTACAAGAAATATGTCAACTAGTGACCTTCTGTCAGTGACCCTGGAAGAATTGGTCATAGATCTATGACCATTTCAGACCAATTGGTCAAAAGCTGTCCGGGGGCTCCAAACCCTAAACTATAACGACCATTTTGGTCAGAAAGGTCGCAATTTCCTTACATGAAATGGTCATAAAGCAGAATGCACTGGTCTGCTGCCTTATTTCTAGCTGATCATGACCAATATAGATGGTCATAACCTTGTAAATTGTGGTGGGTTGCTATGACTAGGCGCCACCTCATCAGTTTTGCCTATGTGTCATGTCCATGTGGCAGTTTTTGCCCTAGGCTGTGAAGCAACCTATATTTCTGTCATTCCCAAAATTCCCAAAATTCCCAAAAAATTCTCATAAATTCTTTGGGTCATATATTCGTCAAATATGTAAAAAAAAACCTTCCTTGCCTAGTTCAAAAATATTCATTTTCCTATTTTGTTCAGAACAACAGTTTGTGAAGGAAGTACCACTTTGGCATGTCCAAATAGTATCCATTTTCTACAGTTCTTTCCTATGCCCAAATAACCATCCTCCACCAAACGCCAGCTCAATCCATTCATTATTTTGAGCCTAGCTTCAACATTCGTATTTATGTCCAGTGTGGTACTTTGCAAAGCAAGTACCACCTAGGCTCCTCCTTTTGAGCTGAAAATTTGTGAAGACGGTCTTCTTAGTAACTGATCATCCTCAGCCAAAACTCACGCCCATTAGCCATGTACATTTCCCGTACCGTTAATCAAACACTTGGCTGCTAATTCATGTTTGAGCATCGATCGGTCTCCACGTGAGAATCTTATGTTGTAATTTTCTTCCTAGCACCTACCTAGGGAGTGCCCAACCCACTAGACATGCCTAGGCCGCCCAGAACACATGGCAACGCCACGGCCACGCGGTGACCTCGCGGCGGGCATGCGAGTTTACGCGCTCTAGAGTTGGGGCCCTCGGCCACCGCCCAAACCTCAACGTATCGCCACCAAACCATGTATTTATGGTTAAATAGGTACTTATGTAACTAGAAATTATTTTTGGAAAAAATAAATAGCAAATTATGAGGCAGCCGCAGTTCAAATTTGACCCGCTTCCAACTGAATCGACGGGAATTTGTCTTTTTCACCAGAGGTGGACCAAAACTTTTTACACCCAACCATTTTGTCAATTGTGCATTAAATATGTCCTAGTATTTTAGAAAATTGATTTGGTCCAATTTTGCAACAATTATTTAGGAGGTCCTTCACAAAAAACCTCCTTTTGGGCACTCGAAAAATGGAAAATGGTTTTTTCGTCCAAAGAAAATGAAAACTTCCTTAGGCAACATTGTTTGCCTTTCCAATATGCACCCTTGTGCACACTATGAGATTATTTGAACAAACTATGCCATGAATGTGGCCATAAGATTGATCATTTGGCTTGAAAGCCATTGATCTCCACACGTGATAGCTCGTTTCTGAGAACACTTTTTTAAAATAATTGCCGTATTACAAGTTTATTATTTTTCCTGGGAACTTGGCCACATATAATGACACAATGCGAAGGTTTCCCAATTTTTTGATTTTTTTTTGAATTTTTTATGACTGTTTCAAAATGCGGTCAAAGCGGCAGGAATGACCGTTCCTAGCTAGTGGTTGAATCTTGGATTTTTTTTGGTGTTTCTATGATTGAATAGATACTTATGTAGGTAGAAATGATTTTTGGAAAAAATAAATAGCAAACTACAAGGCAGCTACAGTTCAAATTTGACCCGCTTCCAGCTGAATCGACAGAAATTAGTCTTTTTCACGAGAGGTGGATCAAAACTTTTTACACCCAATCATTTTGTCAATTGTGCATTAAATATGTCCAAGTATTTTATAAAATTGATTTGGCCCAATTTTGCAATAATTATTTGGGAGGTCCTTCACAAAAAACCCTCCATTTGGGCACTCGAAAAATGGAAAATGGTTTTTTCGTCCAAAGAAAATGAAAACTTCCTTAGGCAATATTGTTTGGAATTCCAAGATGCACCCTTGTAAACAATATGAGATCATTTGAACAAACTATGCGATGAATGTGGCCATAAGATTGATCATTTGGCTTGAAAACCCTGAATCTTCACGCGTGATAGCTCATTTCCAAGAACACTTTTTAAAATAATTGTCGTATTACAAGTTTATTATTTTTCCTGAAAACTCGGTCACATATAATTACACAATGCGAAGGTTTCCCAATTTTTTGAATTTTGTTTTGAATTTTTTATGCCCGTTTCAAAATGCGGTCAAAACGGCGGACATGACCGTTCCTAGCTAGTGCTTGAATCTTGGAATTTTTTGGTGTTTCTCTTATTAAATAGATACTTATGTACCTAGAAATGATTTTTGGAAAAAATAAAGAGCAAACTATGAGGTAGCTGCAGTTCAAATTTAACCCGCTTCCTACTGAATTGGCGGGAATTTGTCTTTTTCACCAGAGGTGGATCAAAACTTTTGACACCCAACCATTTGGTCAATTGTGAATTAAATATGGCCTAGTATTTTAGAAAATGATTTGGTGCAATTTTGCAACAAATATATGGTAGATCCTTCACAAAAAGAACTCATTTCGAGCACTCGAAAAATGGAAAATGGATTTTCTGTGCAAAGAAAATGAAAAGTCCCTTCAGCAACATTGTTTGGAATTCCAATATGCACCCTTTGTGCACAATATGAGATCATTTGAACAAACTATGCCATGAATGTGAACATAAGATTGATCATTTGGCTTGAAAGCCATGAATCTTCACGCATGATAGCTCATTTCTAAGAACACTTTTTTAAAATAATTGTTGTATTACAAGTTTTTTATTTTTCCTATCAACTTGGTCACATATAATGACACAATGCGAAGGTTTTCCAATTTTTTGATTTTTTTTGAATTTTTTGTGCCCGTTTCAAAATGCGGTCAAAACGGCGGGAATGACCGTTACTAGCTAGTGGTTGAATCTTGGAATTTTTTGGTGTTTCTCTTGTTAAATAGATACTTTTATACCTAGAAATGATTTTTTGAAAAAATATAGAGCAAATTATGAGGCAGCTGTAGTTCAAATTAGACCCACTTCCAGCTGAATCGGCGGAAACTTGTCTTTTTCACCAGAGGTGGATCAAGACTTTTGACACCCAACCATTTGGTCAATTATGCATTAAATATGTCCTAGTATTTTAGAAAATTGATTTGGTACAATTTTGCAACAATTATTTGGTAGGTCCTTCACAAAAAAAACTCATTTTGGGCACTCGGAAAATGAAAAATGATTTTTTCGTCCAAAGAAAATGAAAACTTTCTTAGGAAACATTGTTTTCCATTCCAATATGCACCCTTGTGCACAATATGAGATCATTTTAACATATTCTCGTTCAAATTTTCCCCGCTTCCCACTGAATGGGTGAAATTTGTTTTTTTATAAGAGGTGGATCAAAAGCTTTTGACATGTAACTATTTGGTCAATTTTACATAAAATGTGGTCTAATATTTTTGAAAAATGGAGTTGTGCTATTTTGGAACAAATATTTGGTAGCTTCTTCACAGAAAAAACCATTTTATGCACTCGAAAAATGGAAAATCATCTTTTTGTGCAAAGAAAATGAAAGCCGTCGAGCTATGGCATCGTTTGCCATTCTAAGATGCACACTTATGAAAAAACGAGATCATTTTGACAAACTATGAAATTGTTATGTTTACAAATTCAAAATTTTAAGATTCAAGTGCGAGATAGCCGGCCAATGAGACGCGAGGAACTGCTTTCACGCGGATCACCAAATTGGACGCAATCTGAGCCATCCATCACACATCCATCCAACAGTGGAGCTACTCCCAAGAATCAAAAACCCTAATCCACCCACCCACCCTTCCCTCGATCCCCAGATCCTCACCCGCCGCCCCCCCCACTCACCCACTCCCTCGCTCCCCTCGGTCCCCCAGATCCATCCTCTCCTCTCCCGCAACCCCAAACCCGGCCACGCCGCCGATCGCCACTCCCCCAAACCGAGCCCCAGCCCCGCCGGCGACCTCCTCCCCCACTCCTCGACTGCCCGACAACATCCTCTACTTCATACCTGCCGGCCGACTAACCAACCTTCTCCTCCTCCTCGTCTCCCCACGATTCAATTTGGATCCCCCTCCGGTGAACCAGCCGCCGGCGACCGCCTCCACTCCGCTGCCGGCGCCACCTCCCCTCCCTTCACTGGCTGGAGATCCACTCGAGCTCCCCTCCTCCAATTCCGCCGCCGTCGCCGTCGCCGACCCCCAACCCCACCCCCACCGGCTACCGTCTCCACCAACTCCATCACCACCAGCGACCTCCCTCCCTCCCCAGATGGATGGATGGATGGACGAGGACGACGGCAGCGGCGCCGGGTCCGCATCCACCATCTCTCGGTGGGGGCCGGAGCCTCCTGATGCGGTGGCCTTGTCTCCGACCAAGGCCGGTTCTTCCTCGATCTTCCATGACGTGCATCTCCTCTCCGGCCATGGTGGGTGAGCGTGAATCCCTCCTCCCTTGTCTTGTCTGTTTCCTCCCTCCCTCTGATTCCTTTTGTCTGCCTGTGTGTGATTTGTTTTGTGTCCGATCTGATCTGTAGAAGCTGCTGTTGCTGCTGCAGGTGGAACCAGAAGAAGCAATCCCCCCTGACGGACGTGGCTGCAGCACATCTCAAGTGGTGAGCGCCTCCCCATCTCAAGTGGTGTTCTACCCGCCCCCCTGCACATCTGATTATATTTGATTTGATTGATGTGCACATAAACACACACGATTCTTCCGGACACAACTTGGTGATGTTGATTGCTTTGGTTTGGTTCAGTTTGACACAATCCGAATGTATCTGATTGCTATCGTGTTGTTCGTTGCTTGCTTGAGCAGAGCAAAATCATCCTGTTGAGAGCTCGTTGATTGCTATCCTACTGATCCGCCGCCTCTTCGGTAACACAACCGTAAGTCCTCGACCATCTTCCTTTCTTCGGGGTGCCTGCTAGCTGCCTAGATCGTGTCTGAATTCCAGCGTGTGTGCAGGTGGAGATGGTGGTTCTGGAGGGGCACAGCGTCGCGGAGGCGCTGGCCAGGTACGCAGCAGAGTCCGGTGTCCACAACCTGGTGCTCGGATCCGCAACCTTGAGCTACTTCCGGAGGTATATACTGTATTTTCGTCTTCAGAAAAGGCCAGGATTTCACTTTTGAGAACCCAACGAATCTGGATAGTTGTTGTTACTTGCTGCGCTTTTCCCCAAAAGAGGAACCAGAAATGTAAGTTAGTGTAGGAAGCAGAAAGGGGTGAGTCCCTTTTGTGGATCGTGACTTGCCTCACTCTCATGTTACACATTTGGCATCAGAAAGGTTGATAGATGCATCCACTGATCCACGTACATACACACTTAGTTTCTGTTTATAGAGACTGAACTATGTTCGGAAGAAAATACTATAGGATAGTTTGTAAAGTGTGTGTTCTTAAGATTTGTAGGAGCAACTACAGTCCTGTTCATGCTGATTGGTCCCTGTTATGCACCTGCTTGATTGTCAGCATATGCATCTGGTTTTGTTTTATATTTGAATTTTGTGCCCTATTTAGTTAGTCCTAATGGTCTCATCTCTTAGGAAGATTCTAGCTAACTGAAAGGGCCTTCCTTAATTATTCTCTTTTACAAGGTTGAGAGTAGCTCAAAATGATACTAACACATACGTACATTCTCATTCTTACCTCTGCTCTCATTAAATATTTGCCATGTATTTAATGTGTGTGTGTCTGGAGTAAAGTTGTGGTTTGTGCTTCTCCTTTGTAACATGATGAAACAAGCACCTGTAGCGTCTGAGTTAGTGGGTGTTTTTCTACATGGTAAAGCTTCTTTGCCATGTATTTCATTAGGATGTGAACAATCTACTACATGCTCACAAAACTATTGACTTCACTTTTTTGTTTCTTTGCTGTCAATGTTTGCCAAGCTATTTAAATGACAATGACAAACTGAAATCATGAATACTCATATAGAAACTATATGGTAATAACTATACACGTTATCGTCGAGTTTGCTGTGTGATTATAGAATGACATGGTTGGCTAATTAAGCCCTATCCGTGTATCTTTTAGAATTTGCTTCATTGGTAGCACATTCAGATATATTAATTAATTTTGTGCATGTTGGAGAATTTAGACGACGATAACAAATTGTAATCATGAATACTTGTATAGAAACTTGCACGACCATCTTGTTTAATTTTGTGATATTCCTCCATACTAGGAGCTAATCAGCTGCACTGATATTCAGCTTTCATTGGCAGTTTTAATTTCACTGAAATCATCTTTTCTTTTCTATGCTCATGTTCAAGCCTGGTAGTATTTTTTTCCAAATGGTCTGTTTACTTGATTTATCTGTTGTTAGATTTTGCTCCATCAGCTTTCATGATGTCCTTCTACATATATATGTTGGTTGTAATCTTCTTGAAGAATGCAAGTACTTGATATTCCATTATGTTCTTGTAGGTGAATGGAACTCCGTTGAGGACTTCTACCCATGTTGAAGAGCAGCTAGATTTTGTACTGGCAGAGCGGTCTATTTGTAGATCCCAATATTTATGATTGTGTGGATCTGGGTGAAGTTTGAAGTTCCTGGGTATGCAAGATTCGATGGTTAAACTGGCTGATGTGATGTGAATGAGTGTATGGAAACTGGTTGTTGTGATGTGAATGAGTGTATGTAGTTTCACGTGTTCTGTTTTGTATAGCATATTGTAATAAACTTCTTTTAGCTGTTATTTGAAGATTTTCATATGCTTTCTCTCTTTTGTCTGTTTGATATATACATATATATTGCTTATTAATAAGCTGTGAAAAATCTGACATTTGGGACCCATCTGTAAACTGGAGCTGGGAAAAAAGCTGGAAATACAAAATAAATTTACTGCAAAATGTTGTGCGCTAGAAAATAAAAAGGCCAAATATAGGCCACGTCCATGTAGCTAACTGAAATTAACATAATATACATATATTAAAAGGGCTTGCCTAAAAAATAATACATGGGCTGAATTACTGTGTCAGACCCATGTAGCTAATAAAAGCACAGGAAAAAAACATTAAAAAGGCTGAATTGTTGGGCTAGGCCCAGGTAGAAAATCGAATTGGGCCGGGCTGATTCTTGTGCCACATTAGATTGCCACGTCGGATGCCTACGTGGCCTGGGGAGGCTGCTAGTGACCAAAACAAAACAATAGGCATATTTTGGTCGTAAACGTCTACGACCTTCTCACAGAAAAGGTCGCTAATTTCAGTTTATGACCGCCACCTTTTGAACTTCTGTTTTTGGTCACAAAAAGGTCACAAATGAAAAACAATGACCTTTCAGTGACCAATAGTCAAGGTCACAAGTTGACATATTTCTTGTAGTGAGAACTCTTTGGCCGATCTCACACGATGATGACTTCGAGGGTTTGGGGCCAGTGTTCGGAGAGGAGTCCGGCTTCATGATGATTGTCGGTGATGCTGCTTCCTCCGGCTCTCCCATACTAGGCTTAATAGCCGCAGAGAGTCCAGCGGGCTTGGGAATCCCGTCTTCGGACCTGGAGACGCGCTCCAGATTTAAGGCCAGAGCGGAGGTAGGGGCCGTGAACCCGTAGAAGATCAAGTCTCCTCGGATATCAGCGACATAATCCAGATTTCCAAAACTAATCTGGTGACCTGGGGCATAGCTGTCGATCTACTCTAGATGGCCAAGCGAAGCCGCCGAACACAAAGATCTGGCCGGGGGGAAAGACCTCCCTCAGGGAAGCTTTGTTGTAGATGACTGATGGAGCCATCGAACCTTCTGGCGATGACACGGCGGAACTCTCAATGAAAGCACCAATGTCAGTATCAAAACCGGCAGATCTCGAGTAGGGGGTCCCGAACTGTGCGTCTAAGGATTGATGGTAACAGGAGACAAGGGACACAATGTTTTACCTAGGTTCGGGCCCTCTCGATGGAGGTAATACCCTACGTCCTGCTTGATTGACTTTAATGAGTATAGGGGTTACAAGAGTTGATCTACCACGAGATCGTAATGGCTAAACCGTAATTGTCTAGCCTATATGATTATGATTGCCTCTATGGACTAAACCCTCCGGTTTATATAGATAGCGGAGGGGGCTAGGGTTGTACAGAGTCGGTTTACAGAGAAATTAATATCCACATCCGCTCGCTAAGCTTGCCTTCCACGCCAAGGATAGTCCCATCCGGACACGGGAGGAAGTCTTCTATCTTGTATCTCCATGGCCCATTAGTCCGGCCCACGTCACATAGCCCGGACGCCCGAGGACCCCTTCATTTAGGACTCCCTCACCAGCGGCCACCACGACGAGGAGGGAGTAGTCCACCCTCGGGGATGAGGGTTTGTACCAGTAGCTATGTGTTTAATCTCTCTCTCTCTCTCTCTCTCGTGTTCTTGAGATGTCAAGATCTTGATGTATCGCGGGCTTCTTTAATATAGTTGGATCATATGGTGTTTTCCCCTCTCTATCTTGTTGTGATGAATTGAGTTTTTCCCTTTGAGATTTTGTTGTTATCGAATTGAATAGTTTTATGGATTTGAGAACACTTGATATATGTCTTGCAATTGAATACTCGTGGTGTCAATGGGGTATCGTATTGATTCACTTGATATATGTTTTGGCACAATACTCGTGGATTCCTGAGGTGACATTGGGGTAATCTATGCATAAGGGTTGATGCACGTTCTTGTCTTTGTTTCTCCAGTAGAAATCTTGGGGCACTCTTTGAAATTCTTTGTGTTGTATTGAATATTATGAATCTATATTTGCTTTGGTGTTATTTTAGTACGAACTCTTGGTTAGATCGATCGGAAAGAATAGCTTCGTGTTATTTTAGTACGAACTCTAGGATAGATTGATCCGAAAGAATACCTTTGACGTGGTTTCATACCCTACAAATAATTTTGTCTTATGTTCTCCGCTAGATAGGAACTTTGGAGTGATTCTTCGTTGCACATTGAGGGACGGTTATATGATCCAATTATATTAGCACTGTTGAGATATTGCACTAGTGAAAGTACGGACCCTAGGCCTTGTTTTTAAGCATTGCAAAACCGTTTTTGTGCCCGTTTACTATTTGCTACCTTGCTGTTTTTATTTATTCAGATTATAAAAATATATTTCTACCATCCGCATTACACTTTTATCACCATCTCTTTGCCGAACTAGTGCACCTATACAATTTTCCATTGTATTAGGTGTGTTGGGAACACAAGAGATTTCTTGTATTTGGTTGTAGGGTTATTTTAGAGAGACCATTTTCATCCTATGCCTCCCACGGATTGATAAACCTTAGGTCATACACTTGAGGGAAAATTGCTACTGTCCTACAGAACTCTGCGCCTGGAGGCCCAACACGAGTCTACAAGAATAAAGTTGCGTAGTGGACATCAAGCTCTTTTCTGGCGCCGTTTCCGGGGAGGTGTGTGCATGAAGGTATATCTTTAGATCTTGCAATTGAATCTTTTAGTTTCTTGTTTTACCACTAGTTTGGTTTGTAAAAGAAAACTACAAAAAATGGGATTGAAGTTGCATCATATTGTTCATCTTTATAATGTCTTCCATGAGAATGATAGAAAGGAAAATTGTGCTCAATTGATAGAAGAAGAATTCTATAAAATGTTTGACAAAAAATCTTTGAATGATGAGCATGATTGCAATGTTTTTGGTATGAATTCTTTGAATATCCATGATGCTACTGAAAATTATTATAAGGGAGGAACTTATGCTTGTGGGAATTGCAATAATATCAAGTTTCCTCTCTATGTGTTGAAAGTTTTGAAGTTATGCTTGTTTTTTCTTCCTATGCTAGTTGATTCTTGTTCCCATAAGTTGTTTGCTCACAAAATCCCTATGCATAGGAAGTGGGTTAGACTTAAATGTGCTAGTCATATGCTTCATGATGCTCTCTTTGTGTTTCAATTCTTATCTTTTATGTGAGCATCATTGAAATCATCATGCCTAGCTAAAAGGCATTAAAGAAAAGCGCTTGTTGGGAGACAACCCAACACTTTTACCTACTATTTTTGTGTGTTCGAATGATTAGGCTACTGTATTAATCATGTTTTATATTTTTTGTTTCAATAAAGTGCCAAGTAAAGCCTTTGGGATGGTCTATGGTTATAAACAGAAGCTTTTGCACTCAGGAAAACAATTCTTGTTTTTAGTAGAAGCGTGATAAAATATAGATTATTTCTGCAGAAGATTAATAGAGAAATTTTCCAGCTTTTCCTATTTTTTCAGAATTTTTGGAGTAGTAGAAGTATGGTTGGAGTACAGATTACTACAGACTGTTCTGTTTTTGACAGATTCTGTTTTCAATGCATAGTTTGCTTGTTTTCTAGTTTCCATGGCTTATATTGCTCAATATAAATTTTGTGATACGGTAAAGTAGGAATTGTGTGGAAACAATTATTAATCTTGTCTTTGACAGTACCAAAGTGAAATGGTTTGCTCTTTATCATACTAACCTATCTCGCGGAGTTCCGTTAAGTTTTGTGTGATTGAAGTTTTCAAGTTTTGGGTGAGATGTCGATATGAGGAGAATAAGGAGTGACAAGAACCTAAGCTTGGGGATTCCCAGGGCACCCCAAAGTAAAATTTAAGTAAGATCCAAGAAACTAAGCTTGGGGATGCCCCGAAAGGCATCCCCTCTTTCGTCTCCAATATTATCGGTTTCCTCACTTGGAGCTATGTTTTCATTCGTCACATGATATGTGTTTTGCTTGGAGTGTCATTTTATTTGGTTCGAATTTTCTTTCTGTTATTTAGAATAATGTTTTTCATCTTTTATTTCAATAAAAATGTCAAGTATAGCCTTTGCCATGCTTATCTTGCAAGTATATGAGTTGCTGTTTCAAAACAGCAAGTTTATCGATGTTGTAAAAATTCCCTAGAAAAGTCAGAATATGATAAAATGTTGAAACTTTCTGCAAAATAAGATTTGATAATTTTTCTACAATGTGGTAAATTTTCATAACTTTTGGATTTAGGGAAGTATTGATACTCTTGCATTCTTTACAGGCTGTACTAGTTTGGCAGATTGTTGTTATGTTTGCATATGTTTGCTTGTTTAATGATTCTATATGAGGATAGGAGTATTAAATATGCTGAGGCATTTCGTATGCGATGTTGAATAATAATTTTAGTGATTTTCTACAGTAAATAATGATAAGGTTTTTGCATTGGTTTATACTAACTTATCTCACGAGTTCTTGTTGAGTTTTGTGTGGATGAAGCTTTTGAGATTTAAGAAAACCGTGAAATGAGAAGAATTAAGGAGAGACAAAAGCTCAAGCTTGGGGATGCCCAAGGAATCCCAAGATAATATTTCAAGAATTCTCAAGCATCTAAGCTTGGGGATGCCCCAGTAGGCATCCCACCTTTCTTCATCAACAATTATCGGTTAGTATCGGTTGAGCCTAAGTTTTTGCTTCTTCACATGAGTTGTGCTATTCTTAGAATGTCATTTTATTTTCATTTTTCTTGATGTTTTAATAAAATACTTAGATCTGAAAGTTTTTAAATAAAATAGATTCCTCAAATAGTTGCCAGGGAGGCTAGGTAAGCGGCATTCACATCCCGTCAACGAAGCTCTTTTCTATGGAATTGCTCTAGTGCTTCACTTATATATTTTTTAGCACAGTGTGCTTTAGTATTTTTGAAGAAATTCTCTCTTGCTTCACTTAAATTAATCTGAGAGAAAAAAATATTATGCTCATGATCTTCATTTATATATTTTTGGAGTAGCTTATCATTTACTCTTGTGTTTCACTTATATCCTATGAGTAAATTGTTGAATAAATTGAATGTCATGAAGTTGAAGTCATATCATGCCTAGTGGTTGGGGTGGGCATAAAAACCGATGAATGGAACACCGAACCGAAGCCGAAATCAAGAAAACCAAATTTTCGGTTTTTGTCACTTGTATAAATAATTTTGGTTTTTACTTCTAATAACCGAATTACGTTCAGTCAGTTCGGTTGTTAGTCCAGTTAGTCGAAATACTACCGAACAACCTAGCGCAGAACTACATGGAACTCGCTCCCAAGTAAAACAAACGTCTCTCTCCAGTTTTCTGGATGCTCCGGGTGGAACTCCTCCCACCATGTTAAGTGTTCAAGCCTGCCAAGGCAGACAGCCCACTAGACTGTGTGTAAGACATCACTTCTGTGGACCATGGGCCTTTGTGCATGGAGGTTAGCTCTCGTGTATGAGCGTGCGAGCAGCCAACCAGCGAAATTTTAGTCCCACCTCGCCTGGCTAAGGAGAGAAGGCAGTTTTTCCTGGCTATATAAGAAGGTGCAGCCGCTATACTATGACTAGTTGGTGATGCATGGTCCATTCGGTAAAACCAAAAACCGTACCGAATTAATTGGTTAACCAAATTTTCATTTAGCTCTTTTGAGTTGTTAATTTCGGTTGTTAGTTTAGCAAACCGAATTTAAAAATAAACCGATTGGTAGAAACCGAAATTTTGGTCTATACCAAATGCCCACCCCTACCTAGTGGTAGCTTCACATTGGGTTTAGAAAGTGAAATCTTTTGAGGCTTGACAATCACAATATTGGTCATACAAGCAGTCCACGAATAATTAGTATAAGGAAGAGAACTTTTACATATAAATACACTATCATGGAAATCTTTTGTGATTGTGAGCCCCCATCAAAATACTATATGCCAAAATTGTTGACGTTGGACAAGGAAGACAATGTAATGGTTTATGTTTGTTCATATTCACATAGAAGTTATATTGTCATAGATCCTTCAACATGTGGTGCTTGCCCCCCATCTTTGCTAGCCAAAAATTCTGCACCAAGTAGAGATACTACTTGTGCATCCAAAAACCCTTGAACCCAAATCTTATTTTTCAAGAGTCCACCATACCTACCTATGGATCGAACAAGATCCTTCAAGTAAGTTGTCATCGGTAAAATAAGGCAATAAAAATTTCTTCTAAAAGTGTGAGATCATTTAGTGTAAGAGAAAATTGAGCATTGTACGAACTTGTGATGGTGAAGAATAAAAGCGTCAGACTGCATAATAAAGGTTGCCATCACAAGGGGCAATATAACATGACGTTCTTTTGCACTAAGGGGTTGAGCATACAAACAAATAAGCGCATGGCAACCTCTGCTTCCCTCTGCGAAGAGCCTCTCTTTTACTTCTATGTATTTACTTTTATGCAAAGAGTCAAAGTTCTTCTCTCTATTCCTCTTTATTTTTCTCTTTTGGCAATCATCATGTGATGAGGAAAGATCTAGGTGCATATATCCAGTTGGATATGGGTAGCATGAGTTATTATTGTTGACATCACCCTTGAGGTGAATACGTTGGGAGGCAAAACAATAAGCCCCTATCTTTCTATGTGCCCGGTTGAAATGTTTTGCTCATGTGTACGCGGTGAGTGTTAGCAATCATGGAGGACTATATGATGGTTGAGTATGTGGAGCTCTTAGAGCAACTCTAGTAGACCCTGCAAAAACTTGACCCGCAAAACGCGTTTGCGGTTTCACGAAGATCGCGTTTGCAGGTCGAAAACTAGCGCGGCTAAACAAAAACCGTATCTAAAATTGCATAATTTCAAAAAACACTGCGCAGGAGAAATTTCACCTTGTTGACGCGAGTAGTTCATCACATACTACATAGATTTTACAGGACCAACACACTACAAACATAGTTCATACTACATACTACGTTAATACTAGTACTAGAGGGGGTCGGATCTGACGGCGGCGAGGTCGCGGCAATGGATGACGCCGTGGAAGAGAAGGACGCTCAGTCCTCCTCGCCGGAGCTGCACAGGTCAACGTACTTCACCCTCTGCTCATCGCGGATGCGGCGCCACTCCTCGTCCTTCTCCTTGGTGGTGAGGTTGGCGGCGACCACGTGCCGCCACTGGAGGTCTTCGAGCTCCTCGGCGTGGCGCCGGCGCTCCGCCTCCTTGCGCACGCTTCGCTCGGCGATGGCGGCCACAACAGCGTCGACGTCGGTGACATAGTCTTCCGGCCCGACGACTCCGCGGCGGCTGAGCGGAGCGGGCTCCTCCTTGACGGGGATGAAGTCGAACTCATCCGGCTCCTCCTCGTCCTCCAACCACTCCCTCTTCATGGGGAGAAGGCCCGCGCCGGAGGAGGATGAGCTCCCGGCGTATAAAGGTATCACGGAGGAGAAGGACGCGCGCCAGCGGTTGTACTCCTCCGTCTCACTCCGCCGGAAGCTCGCCGGCGGCGACAGGTCGCGGTTGGTCCACTTCTGGGCCATGCGCTTCCTCACGTCGTACGACCGGACACGCCGCTCGCACTCCGGGTCGCTTCCGCCACTGGATCTGCTGTCGGAGCCGCGTCCGGAGCTCCACATGCGGCCCCACATGGCGGCTGGAGGCGCGGAGGTGGTCGCCGACGGCGAGAAATGTGGAGAAGGGGATGGGGAATCGCGTGGCTCGGCGGCGGCGGGGGATAGGGTTTCGACCCGCAAACAAGCCACGGAACCGTAGATATAGCGGTCAGGGCATGCGGTTTGCGGGCCGCAGCAAATTTTTTTGCGGGTCGGGTGAGTATGCGGGTTTTGTTCTGGCCAGAAAATTTGGCCGAGCCCACATACTCGCCGGAATTTTGCGGGTATGCGTGTTTTGCGGGGTCCGCTAGAGTTGCTCTTACTTAGACTCTGTTGAATAAGTTGAATTATAATTGCTTGGTGACTCAGAACAAAGGTTTTTGAGTTTCAAGAGAATTCATTTTTGAACCTTAACATGTGAATTGGTTGCTACTTTAACATGAGAAGTTTTATAAGAAAGAATTGTTGTTATGATGCTAGGAAAAGTGACTGAAACTGTCATTGATCAAACTTGTGCACTTTGCTAGCATTCACACTTCATAAATTATTTCTTTTATCATTTACCTACTCAAGGATGAGTAGGAATTAAGCTTGGGGATGCTGATACGTCTCCAACGTATCTATAATTTATGAAGTATTCATGCTGTTATATTATCATTCTTTGATGTTCTACAATCATTTTATAGCAACTTTATATCATTTTTTGGGACTAACCTATTGACCCAGTGCCCAGTGCCACTTGTTTTTTGCTTGTTTTTTACATAGCAGGAAATCAATATCAAATGGATTCCAAACACTGCGAAACTTTTTGGAGATTTTTTATGGACCAGAACACCCAGGATGGCCACAGCAGCACCTAGGGGGTGCCCCGAGGGGGCACAACCCACCAGGGCGCGCTTGGGGGCCCAAGAGCGCCCAGGTGGGCTATGCCCACCTCGGTGGCCTCCCGCACCCCCTCTTTACCCTATAAATTCCCAAAAATTCCAGAAACCCTCAGGGTTAACCTAGATCAGAAGTTCCGCCACCGCAAGGTTCTGTAGCCACCGAAAGCCAATCTAGACCCCATTCCGGCACCCTGTCGGAGGGGGAAATCATCTCCGGTGGCCATCTTCATCATCCTGGCGGCCACCACGATGAGGAGGGAGTAGTACACCCTCGGTGCTGAGGGTTTGTACCAGTATTTATGTGTTTAATCTCTCTCTCATGTTCTTGAGATGTCACAATCTTGATGTATCACGGGCTTTGTTAATATAGTCGGATCATATGGTGTTTTCCCCTCTCTATCTTGTTGTGATGAATTGAGTTTTTCCCTTTGAGATTTTGTTGTTATTGGATTGAATACTTTTATGTATTTGAGAACACTTGATGTATGTCTTGCAATTGAATACTCGTGGTGACAATGGGGTATCATATTGATTCACTTGATATATGTTTTTGCACTCAACTCACAGATTCATGAGGTGACATTGGGGTAATCTATGCATAGGGGTTGATGCACGTTCTTGTCTTTGTTTCTCCGGTAGAAATCTTGGGGCACTCTTTGAAGTTCTTTGTGTTGGATTGAATATTATGATTCTGAATTTGCTTTGGTGTTATTTTAGTACGAACTCTTGGTTAGATCGATCAGAAAGAATAGCTTTGTGTTATTTTAGTATGAACTCTAGGATAGATTTTTTTAGAATCAAACTCTAGGATAGATTGATTGGAAAGAATAGCTTTGAAGTGGTTTCATACCCTACAAACAATTTTGTCTTATGTTCTCCGCTAGATAGGAACTTCAGAGTGATTCTTCGTTGCACGTTGAGGGACGGTTATATGATCCAATTATATTAGCACTGTTGAGAGATTGCACTAGTGAAAGTACGGACCCTAGCCCTTGTTTTTAAGCATTGCAATACCATTTTTGTGCCTGTTTAGTATTTGCTACCTTGCTGTTTGTATCTATTTAGATTATAAAAATATATTTCTACCATTCGTATTACACTTTTATCACCATATCTTCGCCGAACTAGTGCACCTATACAATTTGCCATTGTATTAGGTGTGTTGGGGACACAAGAGATTTATTGTATTTGGTTGCAAGGTTGTTTGAGAGAGACCATCTTCATCCTACGCCTCCCACGGATTGATAAACCTTAGGTCATCCACTTGAGAGAAAATTGCTACTGTCCTACAAAACTCTGCGCTTGGAGGCCCAACACGAGTCTACAAGAATAAAGTTGCGTAGTAGACATCAACTATATGTAAACCCTAATACTCCTGGTGTCTATAAAAACCAGGGGACTTAGTCCGTAGAGGCTAGAGAACAATCACCATCGTACTAGTTTAGGGTTTAGTCATCCGATCTCGTGGTAGATCAACTTTGTAATCCCCATATACATAAGAAATATAATCAAGAAAGACGTAGGGTATTACCTCTTAGAGAGGGATCTAACCTGGGTAAATATCGTGTCCCACATCCCTCGTTCCCTATCGACCCAACATCCACAATTCGGACCCCCTACCCGAGATCCACTGGTTTTGACACCGACAATCGGGGTTGTTTATGATAAATACTTTGTGTTAAGAAGATGGAGCATGATAATGCTATATGATTTTGTAGGGATATCGTTCATACTTTGAAAGACATGATTGTTTATTGGTATATCTTAGTATTATTGTTTTTATGTCAAACTATAACTATTGCTTTGAGTCATTTGGATCTTAATATTCATGCCACAAAAGAGAGATGATGAACATGTTAGGTAGCATTCCACATTAAAAATTATGTTTTTATCATTTAACTACTCGAGGACGAGTGGGAATTAATCTTGGGGATGCTTGATATGTCTCCAGCATATCTATATTTTTTAATTGTTACATGATATTATAGTATCAATCTTGGATGCTTTATATGCATGTATATGCCATTGTATATCATTTTCTGGGACTAGCCTATTAACTTAGTGCCAAGTGCCAGTTGTTGTTTTTTCTGCCTATTTTTGGTTTTCCAAAATATCAGTACCAAACGAAGTCCAAATGCCACGAAACATTTTGAAGATATTTTTCTAGACATAAGAGACCATGGAAGCTTCCGGAGAGGGCAGAAGATAAAGGAGGGGCCCACGAGGCACCTGGGCGTGCCCAGGGGGTAGGCACGCCCAGGTGGCTTGTGGGGCCCATGAGCATCTGTTTGACCTAATTCCACCTCAATAAATTCACTAAAATTGGGAAACCAACAGAGAGCCATACAAAATACTTTTTCCGCCGCCGCAAGCTTGTGTTCTTGAGAGATCCCATCTGAAGGCCTTTTCCGGTACTTCGTCGGAGGGGGAATCCACCACGAAGGAGCTCTACATCAACCTTGTTGCCCTTTTGATGATGTGTGAGTAGTTTACCATAGACCTACGGGTCTAGAGTTAGTAGCTAGATGGCTTATTCTCTCTCTTTGATCTTCAATGCAATGTTCTGCTCGATGTTCTTGGAGTTCTATTCGATTTAATCACTTTTTGCAGTGGGTTTGTTGCGATCCGATGATTTGTGAGTTTATGATCAGATTACCCATGAATATTATTTGAGTCTTCTCTGAACTCTTTTATGCATGATTATTATAGCTTTGTATTTCTCTCTGATCTATTGATTTGGTTTGGCCAATTAGATTTATATTTCTTGCAATGGGAGAGGTGCTTTGTGATGGGTTCAATTCTACGGTGAGCTATATCCCAATGACAAAAGGGAGAAGACGCTTATTTGTATTGTTACCATTAAGGATAAAAGATGGGCTTTATTCATGGGTGAGTTTACTTCGTGTACATAAATTCATCTTGCTTAAGGCGTTATTCCGTCCATTGTGAACTTAATACTCTAGATGCATGTTGGATAGCGGTCCATGTGAGGAGTAATAGTAGTAGATGCAGGCAGGAGCAGGTCTACTTGTCTCGGACGTGATGCATGATAACCCACAAGTATAGGGGATCATTTGTAGCCTTCTTCGATAAATAAGAGTGTCAAACACAACGAGGAGCTAAAGGTATAACAAATATTCCCTCAAGTTCTATCGACCACCGATACAACTCTACGCATGCTTGACGTTTGCTTTACCTAGAACAAGTATGAAACTAGAAGTACTTTGTAGGTGTGATAGGATAGGTTTGCAAGATAATAAAGAGCATGTAAATAAAATCTAGGGGCTGTTTAGATAAAGAAACAACTAAGTTAGTTTTAGTAGAGAGCTTTTGTCAACAAGAAAGTTATTTGTCCCTAGGCAATCGATAACAAGTACCGGTAATCATTCTTGCAATTTTATATGAGGGAGAGGCATGAGCTAACATACTTTCTCTACTTGGATCATATGCACTTATGATTGGAACTCTAGCAAGCATCCGCAACTACTAAAGATCATTAAATTCGTGAAACCCAACCATAGCATTAAGTATCAAGTCCTCTTTATTCTCATACGTCATACCGCACCTACTCGGGTTTAAGTTTTTGTCACTCTCGCAACCCACCATAAGCAAACCATCAACATATTGCAACAACCTACAGCAGGGCCCCCTCATGTTTGCACGAGACGGAGGGCACCGTAGGACGACACCATAAATAAAATATACAATCATACCCACCAAGATCACGATTAACCCACAGGACAAAACGAATCTACTCAAACATCATAGGATAACCATAGATCATTGGGAGATAATATATGGAGTTGAGCACCATGTTTAAGTAGAGATTACAATGGGGGGAAGAGGTGTTACTATTGGGGAACGTAGTAATTTCAAAAAAAAATCCTACGCACATATAGGATCATGGTGATGCATAGCAACGAGAGGGGAGAGTGTGTCTACCTACCCTCGTAGACCGAATGCGGAAGAGTTAGTTCAACGCGGTTGATGTAGTCGTACGTCTTCACGATCCGACCGATCCAAGTACCGAATGTACGACACCTCCGAGTTCTGCACACATTCAACTCGATGATGTCCCGCAAGCTCCGATCCAGCAATGCTTCACTGGAGAGTTTCGTCAGCACGACGGCATGGTGACGGTGATGATGATGCTACTGACGCAGGGCTTTGCCTAAGCACCGCTACGATATGATCGAGGTGGATTATGATGGAGGGGGGCACCGCACACGGCTAAGAGATCAATGATCAATTGTTGTGTCTATGGGGTGCCCCCTGCCCCCGTATATAAAGGAGCAAGGGGGAGGAGGCGGCCGGCCAGGGAGAGGCACGCCAAGGGGAGTCCTACTCCCACCGGGAGTAGGATTCCCCCTTTTCCAACTTGGAGTAGGAGAGGGAAGGAAGAGGAAGGAGGGAGGAAGGAAAAGAGGGGGTCGGCCCCCCTCCTGTCGGCGTTCTGGGAACGGGGGTCCCCAGACTTGCCTGCCTGCAGCCTGCGGCGTGGCTTAAAAGGGGGCCCGGCATGGCCCATCTTCATCAACACAGACCCAAGACCCTCGCGAGGGGCCAAGCCTCGCGGGGCAGACGACACGGAGCTTCCTCAGGCACGGCCTCATCAGGCTGGCTCGCGAGGAGGTGGAGAGATCAAGGCGGGGTACCTCACAAGGTGCCCGTGACGCAGGCCATGACGACCAAGGGCGCCAGGCGGGTGCAAGCCCGTGTAGTGTCCTCCTTTCCTCTTTGGTGCAAAGGGGGGCAAGCGCAGCCGTGGAGTACCGAGGCATCAGGCAAAGGTTGCCATTTTGGTGCAACGAGACCAGGACCAGGAAGACTGCAAGATGGAGGTCATCGTGGAGCCCAAGACGGCGTCACCACCAGAGCTTTGTGCAGGCGAAGACTACTTTTGTCAGGGTAGCTAGTACTAGCTGTCCCCCTTCAAATTAGCCCGCCATTGTTGGCTCCCTTCCCGCTCGATATTTGGTAAGAGGACCAGGGCCTCTATAAATAGGACCAGCCACCCACAGAAGAGAGGGGTTCGGAGGGGTTCGGAGGGGTGAAGAGGAGAGGTTCGATAGGAGGTTGAATCGGAGAAAGACAATCAGAGAGAGAGAGAGAAGGGTGGCTGAACTCCTCCCAGCAGTTAATTGCCCCAGCCAAGAACAGACCCTCGCGAGGCTGTTCTTCCTTGTATCATTCATCATCATCAGCCCAAGGGGCAATCCACCACACCACACACTGGAGTAGGGTATTACACCACAACGGTGGCCCGAACCAGTATAAACCCTGTGTCTCTTGTGTTGTTCTTTCCATAGCTTAGATCTTAGCGAGGCGGAGGGGTGCAGGTAGGTAGGAAGCGAGATCTCCATGCGCACCCCAGTGTTCGAACCTCAAGGGTCTGCCGGAACCCGAAATCCGACATTTGGCGCGCCAGGTAGGGGTGCACCGGAGTTTTCTCTTCCGCCACCGCCACGGCCTGCCTCGCGATGAGTAGCGCGTCGCCCGCTCCGGCCGGTGGCGCCAGGGGGCTCCGAGCCCTGGCCCCAGCCCTGCAACGGGTATGGTGGCTGGACGAGTTCAAGCCAACGACGCCGTCGCGCTACGGCGGCGCGACAGATCCGCTGGGCTTCTTGCTGGCGAGCGAGGAGGCCCTCCTCGAAGCTGGAGGTGACGATAGGGTCATGGCCAACTGGCTCCCCATGGCCCCCACCGGCGCTCCGCGCACATGGCTGCTCCACCTGTCGGCAGCCTCCGTGGCCTCTTGGGAAGAGCCCCGCGGCCTCTTCCCCGCCCATCGCGCTACACCAACACCCCCGGTCGTCTCGGCCCTCCTGGGCGGCTCGCAGGCGCTGCCTACAAGTCACCACGTCAAGCCGTTCATCCGCCCGGTCAGTGTCGCTTCCACGCGGCAGGGGGCTCTCCCGGACCGGGCGGCGCCAAAGGCCGGCCTGACCTTCAGCTCGGAGGACCACCCTCCCAACTCTGCCTGCTCGGGTGCGCTTCCCATGCTGTGCACCCCCACCATCTGCCAGGTGGCCGTCACCAGAACACTCATCGATGGCGGTGCGGGCCTCAGCATGCTCTCAGTCGAGGCCTTCGACCTCCTCCGCATACCCCTGGAACGGCTGCAACCCAGCCAACCCTTCTCAGGCGTTGGGGGCGGATCATCCAGCTCCTTGGGACAGATCCGGCTCCCATTAACCTTCGGCACCTACAACAACTTCCGTACGGAGCTGGTCGACTTCGACATCGCCCCCATCGGCCTCCCCTACAACGCCATCCTCGGCTACCCAGCGCTGGCCCAATTCATGGCCGCGACGCACCCGGCGTACAACCTCATGAAGATGCCCGGGAGCAGCGGTGCCCTCACCGTGCACGGGGACACTGGAGACGCGCTGCGGGTGCTCAAGCCCGCCTTCAAGACGGTGGCGTCGGCATGGCCCGCCGACTTGGAGACCCCCGAGCCCAAGGGGGCTGCACCCGCCAAGAAGAAACAGTTGTTCACCCAGGACAAGGCAGAAACCAAGCAGATACCCATCAATGAGGACGGGTCCACCAACGCCACTTTCACCATAGGCGCCAACCTCGAACCCGAGCAGGAGGAGGCCTGGTCGGGTTCTTGCGCGCAAACAAGAAGGTATTTGCTTGGGAGCCTGACCAGTTGGCAGGGATCCCTAGGAGAGTAATCGAGCATCACCTCAATGTGTGCCCCAATGTGCGCCCTATGAAGCAGAAGAACAGGCGGCAGTCCACAGAAAAGCAGGCCTTCATCGTCCAAGAGACCCGCAAAATAGAAGCCGCTGGGGTCATTCGCGAGGTCCGATACCCGGATTGGTTGGCCAACCCTGTCGTTGTGCCAAAGAAGGGAGGGAAGGAGCGCATGTGTGTCGACTTCACCAACCTCAACAAAGCATACCCGCAAGATCCGTTCCCGCTTCCCCGCATCGACCAGATCGTCGATTCCACCGCGGAATGCGACCTGCTATGCTTCTTGGATGCCTTTTCTGGGTATCACCAGATCAAGATCAAGCTCTTGGGTTTCCTCGTGTCCCACCGAGGCATCGAGGCTAACCCGGAAAAGGTCAAGGCGGTGGAAGACATGAGCCCGACAAAGACCCTCAGAGAAATGCAGAAGCTCACCGGGCGCGTGACCGCGCTAGGGCGCTTCATCTCCAAGTTGGGGGAACGAGCGCTGCCCTTCTTCCAGCTAATGAAGAAAAAGGGGCCCTTTGAGTGGACTGAAGAGGCCGACAAGGCATTCCAGGATCTCAAGAGATACCTGACCAGCCCACCGGTCATGGTGGCTCCGCGCCCTCAAGAGCCCCTGGTGCTTTACCCCTCCGCCACTCTGTACTCCGCCAGCGCAGCCCTGGTGGCGGTTAGAGAGGAGCGTCGAATCAAAACCGCAGCAGCAGCCCGGGACAAGGCAAAGCATGAACAAGGAAGACCCGCAGAAACCGCCACCGCGGCTGAGGAGGATCAGCTGCCGTAGAGGAGTGCACCGGAGGCGGAAGAGGCTCCTCCCCCAGATGGCCAGCCTCAGGAGGCCTCGTCGCCTCAAGAGGCGCCATGATCTCCGAAGGGAGCCACCAGCACTGATGCGCCCAACCTCGTAGAGCACCCGGTGTACTTCGTCAGCACGGTGTTCCGGCATGCGAGGGCACGGTACCCCATGCCTCAGAAACTCCTCCTCGCGCTACTGGTGGCCTCGCGAAAGCTGCGGCACTATTTTCAGGGTCACCCCATCAAGGTTGTCTCATCATACCCCCTACAGAGAGTGCTCAGGAGCCCTAACTCAGCTGGAAGGGTCGCTGAGTGGAACATAGAACTGCTAGCGTTTCAGCTCGAATTCAGCACGACCAGAGTCATCAAGGGAGCAGCGTTGGCGGATTTTGTGGCAGAATGGATGGAGGCGCCAGGCCTCAAGGCCGACGAGGATCGGTCCCTATCCCCAGGAAGCGAGGCGCCAGAAGGCTGGGTCATGTACTTCGATGGGGCGTTCTCCAGGCATGGCGCTGGGGATGGGGTGATGCTTATATCGCCCACTCAGGACAAGCTCTATTACGCTGTGCAGCTCTGTTTCCAGCAAGGTGAAAAGATCTCCAACAACATAGCGGAGTATGAAGGTTTAATAGCGGGCTTGAAGGCTGCAGCTGCCCTGGGGGTGAAACGCCTCACCATCAAGGGCGATTCGTAGCTCCTTGTCAATTTCTCCAACAAGGTGTACGAGCCGAATGATGAGCACATGGAAGCCTACCTTGCGGAGGTCCGCAGGATGGAGAAGCAGTTCTGGGGGTTGGACTTGCAGCATGTGCCCCGTGGCACCAATCAGGAGGCCGACGACATCGCCAAACGGGCGTCTAGACGGTTACCTCAGGAGCCTGGCGTTTTCGAGGAGCGGCTCTTCAAGCCCTCAGCCCTGCCGTCATTATCAAACACGGCTCAGCCCCGGGAGGAACTCCCCCAGCCACCTGCCTCAGGAGCTCCGGCCTATGGCCCGGCCTCAGGAGCACGCCTGCTCCCGACGATGGAACCTCAGGAGGGATGTTGGATCACGGAGCTCCGGAGTTACTTAACACAAGGGACCCTGCCGGAGAAGGAGGAGGAAGCGGAGCGAGTGGCACGCCTGGCCACGGCATACTGCATCAAGGATGGAGAGCTCTACCGGAAGCGACCAAACGATGTATCCCTGCGCTGCATCTCCAGGGAGCAAGGGAAGGATCTGCTGGAAGATATACACGGCGGAGACTGTGGACATCATTCATCATCACGGATCCTCATCGGCAAGGCGTTCCGCAGTGGGTTTTATTGGCCCACCACGCTCAATGACGCCATCGAACTAGTGAAAGCTTGTGAGGCCTGCCAGTTCCACGCCAAACAGATCCATCAGCCAGCAGGAGGCCTGCAGACTATACCCCTTTCGTGGCCATTCGCAGTCTGGGGGCTGGACATCTTGGGCCCATTTCCTCGGGCGCCAGGGGGCTACCGCTACCTCTACGTTGCCGTGGACAAGTTCACCAAGTGGGCTGAAGTAGAGGCTGTCCGCACCATTCCTGCGGGTTCCGCGGTCAAGTTCATCAAGGGCATCATGAGCCGGTTCGGGGTGCCGAACCGTATCATCACGGACAATGGTTCGCAGTTCACCAGTAACCTCTTCAAAACATACCGTGCTAACCTTGGAACGCAGATATGCTACGCTTCGGTGGCGCACCCCCGAAGCAACGGCCAGGCCGAGCGAGCCAACGCGAAGGTCCTGAGGGGCCTCAAGACCAGGACGTTCAAGAAGAAGCTGGAGGCCTGCGGCAGAGGTTGGTACGACGAGCTTCAGTCTGTGTTGTTGTCCATCCGCACAACCGCGACCAAGCCGACTGGAGAGACCCCGTTCTTCCTGGTCTACGGAGCCGAAGCGGTCCTCCCTCACAAGGTCAGATGTCGCTCTGCGCGGGTCCTGGCGTTCGACGAGGCGCAGCAGGACGCCATGCGGGGGATGGACCTCGTGCTGGGGGAGGAACGTCGCCGAGAAGCCGCGCTACGAGCGGCGAGGTACCAACAAGCACTGCGGCGATATCACTGCCGCAACATCCGCCCCAGAACTCTCGAGGTAGGAGACCTCGTGCTCAGGCGGGTTCTCTCCAGGGAGGGGCTGCACAAGCTCTCTCCCATGTGGGAGGGCCCGTTCAAAGTTGTTCATGTTTCCAGGCCCGGCTCCGCGCGCTTGGAGACTCAGGAGGGGGTGCCAGTCTAGAACGCATGGAACATCCAGCACCTCTGGAGGTTCTACCCCTAAAAAGGCCCGGAGCCTGTGAAGAAGGCGAATGCCTGTGAAGCCATCGCGTTTTGGAAAAGGCCCGGAGCCTGTGAAGAAGGCGAATGCCTGTGAAGCCATCGCGTTTTGGAAAAGGCCTGGAGCCTGTGAAGAAGGCGAATGCCTGTGAAGCCATCGCGTTTTGGAAAAGGCCCGGAGCCTGTGAAGAAGGCGAATGCCTGTGAAGCCATCACGTTTTGGAAAAGGCCCGGAGCCTGTGAAGAAGGCGAATGCCTGTGAAGCTGTCGCATTTTGGAAAAGGCCCAGAGCCTGTGAAGAAGGTGAACGCCTGTGAAGTTGTCGCATTTTGGAAAAGGCCCGGAGCCTGTGAAGAAGGCCAATGCCTGTGAAGCTCGCCACCCGTGACACTCTCACGTAATAATGAGTTGGGGCTGTACACGCCCCGGAGTCTCAGGAGCGCCGGCCTCAGGCCCTGGGGCTCCCTCCCACGCCCAGTGGAAGCACTTAGCTCCGCGCTAGTGAGAAGACGTCGAAGACTAGATTAGGTGCCGGACGCGGCTTTTCATTTGCTTTCCGCAGTTGGCTTGCTCCTTCTCATTTGAAGTTTTATTGAAGTTGTTGCCATCTTTGGCTTGTGGTTCTTCGACTTTTCGCTCTCCCACCTTGATTTCTCTTTTGCAAGGCCTCGCGAGGGAGGGGGACAACTGAGCACCCTCGCGAGTGTTCCTATCCTAGTCATTCAAAGGTTTCGCGACTTGGGTCCATTACAGGAGAACCCCTCCAGTCCGTGCCCCACGGGCACCGCGACACGAACACAGGGCCTGGGTCGGTCGCCCCCCACGGCTGGGGCCGGGAACTACCCACGCGCGGGCATGTAGCCGGAAGGCACGATAGCGGAAGCAAATGATGATTAACGGCAATAACCCAAACACGCCCCTGCGGGGCTCCACACTACTATCTTTTTGCATAGGAAAAAGGAAAAGAAAGAACAAATCAGGCGCAACTCGCCTCACACCGGCCTGCAGGGAGGACTCGAGCCGCCCATAGGGCTCAGGCACACTCCCTCTCGCGCTTCACCGGGGCGCGACGGCGGGCAGGCATGCCACCACCTCCCAAGCAGATACGATGGCGTGGAGGCTGACCGCGGCCACCGCTGGAGGAGCCGCCGCTTGAAGAAGAACCGGAGAAGCTTGAGGAACCCTGAGCGCCGCCAGTCACCCGAGCGCTGTCCTCTCCATCGTCGTCGGAGCTGGGTTCCCGGCCGCGGTCGTCGTCCTCAGGGCAGCACCCCGCGCGGCGACCATCCTCCCCAAACACCCTCACATAGAGGGTGGCATCACCGTCAAACTTGAAGTGCAGGTTGCATCGACGCCTCAGGCCGTGCGCACGGGCAAACGTCTGCCAACCGCGGGCCAAGGCCAGGCTCCCAGCTGCGGAGAACTCGAGTGAAGCCCATGAGGCCTGGCTGTAGCAGCCGTCAGCCTGGAGCCAGAGGCCGCCCGGGGCGCCGGCCGGGAGCTCGCCGAGGAGGAAGCGAGGAAGTGGAAGCCGGGTGCTAGTCGGCTCCGCCGACCACACAACAAACTCCGGCAGCACCTCTACAGCGCGAAAGCGTGGCCTAGGGGGACGCGCGACCGAAGCACACCCCCTAGCCGCAGCAGTCCGACTGTCACCATGCTGGGAATCGTTTCCGCGGCCGCGGGGAGCTGCCGTGGAGACCACAGGATGCTTGCGAGGGCGCCCTCGGCCGCACTTGGGCGGGGAAGAGGCAGGCTCTACCCGGTGAGACTTCCCCTTCTCTGCGGCCGAGAACCTCCTCGATGGGGCCATGAAGAAGAAGGAGAAGCAAGGGAGAATGAACTGGAAGGGCGCGCGCCAATCCGTACTTATAGCCGGCGAAGGCCAACCGTCGGCCCCCACTATCACAGGTAATCATGACCCGCTTTGCATGCATGGACTTGTCCAATCCGTGCAGTTGCCGAGGCGCCATGGGGAAGTGGAGACGCCCACGTCCAATCAACCGCCACGCGGCGCCCAAGACCGCAGGCTGTTAGGGCCCCCGGCGCTTCGCTCTTGCCCTTCCGCCTCCCTGCACGGCCAAGTCCGGGCGCGCCTTGGGCCCGGGGGCTACTGTCGGCGTTCTGGGAACGGGGGTCCCCAGACTTGCCCGCCTGCGGCCTACGGCATGGCTTAAAAGGGGGCCCGGCATGGCCCATCTTCATCAACACAGACCCAAGACCGTCGCGAGGGGCCAAGCCTCGCAGGGCGGACGACACGGAGCTTCCTCAGGCACGACCTCATCAGGCTGGCTCGCGAGGAGGCGGAGAGATCAAGGCGGGGTACCTCACGAGGTGCCCGTGATGCAGGCCATGACGACCAAGGGCGCCAGGCGGGTGCCAGCCCGCGCAGTGTCCTCCTTTCCTCTTTGGTGCAAAGGGGGGCAACCGCAGCCGCGGAGTACCGAGGCATCAGGCAAAGGTTGCCATTTCGGTGCAACGAGACCAGGACCAGGAAGACTGCAAGACGGAGGTCATCGTGGAGCCCAAGACGGCGTCACCACCAGAGCTTTGTGCAGGCGAAGACTACTTTTGTCAGGGTAGCTAGTACTAGCTGTCCCCCTTCAAATTAGCCCGCCATTGTTGGCTCCCTTCCCGCTCGATATTTGGGAAGAGGACCAGGGCCTCTATAAATAGGACCAGCCACCCACAGAAGAGAGGGGTTCAGAGGGGTTAAGAGGAGAGGTTCGATAGGAGGTTGAATCGGAGAAAGACAATCAGAGAGAGAGAGAAGGGTGGCTGAACTCCTCCCAGCAGTTCATCGCCCCAGCCAAGAACAGACCCTCACGAGGCTGTTCTTCCTTGTATCATTCATCATCATCAGCCCAAGAGGCAATCCACACCACACACTGGAGTAGGGTATTACACCACAACGGTGGCCCGAAGTAGTATAAACCCTGTGTCTCTTGTGTTGTTCTTTCCATAGCTTAGATCTTAGCGAGGTGGAGGGGTGCAGGTAGGTAGGAAGCGAGATCTCCGCGCACCCCAGTGTTCGAACCTCAAGGGTCTGCCGGAACCCGAAATCCGACACCTCCCAATTCAGATTGGACTTGGGGGGGCGCGCCACCTCCCTTGCTCCTTTCCTATCCTTTCCACTAAAGCCCAATAAGGCCCATATACCTCCCGGGAGGTTCCGATAACCTGCCGGTGCTTCGGTATATTCCCGATCTCACGCGGAACCATTCCGGTATCCAAATATAGTCGTCCAATATATCAATCTTTACGTCTCGACCATTTCAAGACTCCTCGTCATGTTCGTGATCATATCCGGGACTCTGAACTACCTTCGGTACATCAGAACACAACAAATCATAATACCGATCGTCACCAGACTTTAAGCGTGCAGACCCTACGGGTTCAAGAACTATGTAGACATGACCGAGACACGTCTCCGGTCAATAACCAATAGCGGAACCTGGATGCTCATATTGGTTCCTACATATTCTGCGAAGATCTTTATTGGTCAAACCGCATAACAACATACGTTGTTCCCTTTGTCATCGGTATGTTAGTTGCCCGAGATTCGATCATCGGTATCTCAATACCTAGTTCAATCTTGTTACCGGCAAGTCTCTTTACTCGTTCTGTAATACATCATCCCGCAACTAACTCATTAGTTACAATGCTTGCAAGGCTTATAATGATGTGCATTACCGAGTGGGCCCAGAGATACCTCTCCGACAATCGGAGTGACAATTCCTAATCTCGAAATACGCCAACTCAACAAGTACCTTCGGAGACACCTGTAGAGCACCTTTATAATCACCCAGTTACATTGTGACGTTTGGTAACACACAAAGTGTTCCTCCGGTAAACGGGAGTTGCATAATCTCATAGTCATAGGAACATGTATAAGTCATGAGGAAAGCAATACCAACATACTAAACGATCAAGTGCTAAGCTAACGGAATGGGTCAAGTCAATCACATCATTCTCCTAAAGATGTGATCCCGTTAATCAAATGACAACTCATGTCTATGGTTAGGAAAGACAACCATCTTTGATAAATGATCTAGTCAAGTAGAGGCATACTAGTGACACTCTGTTTGTCTATGTATTCACACATGTATCATGTTTTCGGTTAATACAATTCTAGCATGAATAATAAACATTTATCATGATATAAGGAAATAAATAATAACTTTATTATTGCCTCTAGGGCATATTTCCTTCAGTCTCCCACTTGCACTAGAGTCAATAATCCAGATTACACAGTAATGATTCTAACCCCCATGGAGCCTTGGTGCTGATCATGTTTTGCTCGTGGAAGGGGCTTAGTCAACGGGTCTGCAACATTCAAATATGTATGTATCTTGCAAATCTCTATGTTTCCCACCTGGACTTGATCCCGGATGGAGTTGAAGCGTCTCTTGATCTGCTTGGTTCTCTTGTGAAATCTGGATTCCTTTGCCAAGGCAATTGCACCAGTATTGTCACAAAAGATTTTCATTGGACCCGATGCACTAGGTACGACACCTAGATCGAATATGAACTCCTTCATCCAGACTCCTTCATTCGCTGCTTCTGAAGCAACAATGTACTTCGCTTCACATGTAGATCCTGCCATGTCGCTCTGTTTAGAATTGCTCCAACTGACAGCTCCACCGTTCAATATAAACACGTATCCGGTTTGCGATTTAGAATCGTCCGGATCAGTGTCAAAGCTTGCATCAACGTAACCATTTACGATGAGCTCTTTGTCACCTCTATAAACGAGAAACATATCCTTAGTCCTTTTCAGGTATTTTAGGAACATATCAACGTAACTATCAAAACGTTTATTCCAACTCCGAGAGGCTTGCACCAGTCCATAAATGGATCGCTGGAGCTTGCACACTTTGTTAGCATCTTTTGGATCGATAAAACCTTCAGGTTGCATCATATACAACTCTTCTTCCAGAAATCCATTCAGGAATGCAGTCTTTACATCCATTTGCCAAATTTCATAATCATAAAATGCGACAATAGCTAACATGATTCGGACAGACTTAAGCATCGCTACTAGTGAGAAGGTCTCATTGTAGTCAACTCCTTGAACTTGTCGAAAACCTTTCGCAACAAGTTGAGCTTTGTAGACATTAATATTACCATCAACGTTTGTCTTCTTCTTGAAGATCCATTTATTTTCGATGGCTTGCCGATCATCGGGCAAGTCAACCAAAGTCCACACTTTGTTCTCATACATGGATCCCATCTCAGATTTCATGGCCTCAAGCCATTTTGTGGAATCTGGGGTCATCATCGCTTCGTCATAGTTCGTAGGTTCATCATGGTCTAGTAACATGACCTCCAAAACAGGATTACCGTACCACTCTGGTGCGGATCTTACTCTGGTTGACCTACGAGGTTCGATAGTCACTTGATCTGAAGTTTCAAGATCATCATCATTAGCTTCCTCACTAATTGGTGTAGGTTTCACAGGAACCAGTTTCTGTGATGAACTACTTTCCAATAAGGGAGCAGGTACAGTTAGCTCATCAAGTTCTACTTTCCTCCCACTCACTTCTTTCGAGAGAAACTCTTTCTCTAGAAAGAATCCATTCTTAGCAATGAATGTCTTCCCTTCGGATCTGTGATAGAAGGTGTACCCAACAGTTTCCTTTGGGTATCCTATGAAGATACATTTCTCCGATTAGGGTTTGAGTTTATCAGGTTGAAGCTTTTTCACATAAGCATCGCAGCCCCAAACTTTAAGAAACGACAACTTTGGTTTCTTGCCAAACCATAGTTCATAAGGCGTTGTCTCAACGGATTTTGATGGTGCCCTATTTAACGTGAATGCAACCGTCTCTAAAGCATAACCCCAAAATGATAGCGGTAAATCAGTAAGAGACATCATAGATCGCACCATATCTAGTAAAGTACGATTACGACTTTCGGACACACCATTACGCTGTGGTGTTCCGGGTGGCGTGAGTTGTGAAACTATTCCGCATTGTTTCAAATGTAGACCAAACTCGTAACTCAAATATTCTCCTCCATGATCAGATCATAGAAACTTTATTTTCTTGTTACGGTGATTTTCCACTTCACTCTGAAATTCTTTGAACTTTTCAAATGTTTCAGACTTATGTTTCATTAAGTAGATATACCCACACCTGCTCAAATCATCTGTGAAGGTGAGAGAATAATGATACCCGCTGCGAGCCTCAATATTCATCGGACCACATACATCAGTCAGTATGTATGATTTCCAACAAATATGTTGTAACACCCCGGATGTAATTTACCCAATATGTACTCCAACTCTTGCCGTTTCCGGCCTTAAGTTATTTTATTTTCTCGGGTTCGGGTATTTGCCTCCGTGTGTGGTTGTCGTTGTCATGCATCTCATATCATGTCATCATGTGCATTGCATTTGCATACGTGTTCATCTCATGCATTCGAGCATTTTCCCCGTTGTCCGTTTTACATTCCGGCGCTTCGTTCTCCTCCGGTGGTCAATTCTACCTTTCTTTCGTGTGTGGGGATTAAACATTTCCGGATTGTATCGAGACTAGCCAAGCGGCCTTGGTTTACTACCGGTAGACCGCCTGTCAAGTTTTGTACCATTTGGACTTCGTTTGATGCTCCAACGTTTAACTGAGGGACCGAAAAGTCCTCATGTGTGTTGCAGCCCAACACCACTCCATTTTGGCCCAAAACCCACCAAAACCTTCTCCATCATCTAGAGCGTTCGATCACGATCGCATGGCCGAAAACCACACCTCATTTGGACTTTCCTAGCTCCTCCTATGCCTATCTAAAGACCCCCCCCGAAAATCTCCTTCTTCTCCCCCCTAAACCTAAAAATATCTCCTCCTCCGCCGCCGGACACGTCCGACGGAGCCGGACGTTGTCCGCCGCCCGCATCCAACCGCGACTTGCCACGTGGCGGCCACGTGCCCACATCGCCGCCGGCCCGGGCAGGCCCTCCAAGGCCATCGGGGGGCGCCGCCCTTCGCCCGCCGATCCGCTCCGCCCGCCGCCCGGCTCCCTTGCCGCGCCGCCGTGAGACCGCGCCGGCCGCAGCCCTAGTCGCCGGCCGGAGCGAGCCCGCCGCGCCTCCTCGTTGGTCCGGCTCCGGCGCCCTGCCGCCCGACGCGGTCGGGCCTCGCCGCCGCCCGACTGCCGCCTCCTCGCCTCCCCTCGTCGGCCCCGGCAACTCCGGCGAGTCCCTCCTCCTCCGGCCGCCACGTTCTTTGTCCCCGGCCAACCTCGTGCACCGCGCATGAACAGTGCCGCGGGATCTCAGATCCGGATTCAAAAAACCCTAGGGTTGACTTAGTTATTTTTCCAAGTCTGCCGTTTATTTTGCATATTTCATCATGTTGTATCTCCGCATTCGTAGCTCCGTTTTGGGCATATAGCATATCAAAATGTTCGTCTCAGAGAGCACATCATTTCATCTCATTGCATCATTTTCATTTGAATTCATCTTGATGCCCGAAATGCTGTTAGAAGAGTGCTATTTGAGATAATTGTCAGATCTGCTGCTCCAATTAGATATTTGTCATTTTTGCCATGATTAATGTGTGCATGATATGCCCATGAGCTCTTCATGTGTTTTGTTATATGTTTTTCCATCTTTCCAGAGGTGCAACCCATGTATTTTTGTGATGTGTGTGGTGACTAGCACAAGCTTGCAAAGTGGAGCATTCGTTAATGCTGATTTCAGGGACTTAGCATTTCCACTAAGTCCTTGACCTGTTTATCTCATATGGCCATATGTTCATGTTGTTTCCTAGTGATCCGTGCCTCTTTTGAGGATGATCAGTAAGGATGTTTTGTTAATCTTGTAGTGCTCTATCCATCCATGTCTTTGTTTGCAATTATGGAGCACCCTAGCTTTAATCAATCGAGCTCTACTTTTGTCATTTCATGAATCTGGGCAGATTGTCTACTTGTTAGCGATTTTGCCGAGGATGTTGTAGTTGATCCGGGCATGCTATGTTACTGTTCTTGCCATGTATAGCTTGTATTTTGTGTATTCTTGATGGATGTATGCTTAGCTTGTCATGACTTGCTCTGTAGTGAGTGCAAGCTCGTAAACATGCCTACTTGATATCTGTTTTCAGCGTGCTCCAGTTTTCACTAAGTCCGAGAACTGATTATGTTTTTGCCATGTTCACATGCTTGCATATGTATTTTCTGATCCCTTTTGGCTCAAGGTCACTAAGGGACTTTTGTTAAGCTCTTTGAGTAGCTCCATGCCATGCTTTACTTTGCCAAGTTCAGGTCCTGTAGCATATAGTTTTCCTGATCCAAAGTGTGCTACCTGATCTGAAATTCCAGACAAGTGTTAATTTCACTAAGTCTGAAATCTGTTTACCAAATGCATTTTTGCCATGCTTGTTTGAACCTGTTACTGGATGATTTGGACGTAGCTCACTGCTAGTCTTTTGTTAAGCATCATGAATGGATTCCTGCCACGTATTTTGATGCCATGTTTTAGTCTCCTAGCATGTTCATCTTGTTGCATTTAGATGGCTACTTGCTGTAAAATCGCAGAACGTGGCCATATTTGAATTGCTTGCCATTTCCAAACCGTAGCTCCGATTCCGGTGTTCTTTATATCATTTTCAAGCGATTTCATCTCATCTTTCCAGTGGCACACTTGGATTTCCAAGTTGGGGCCAGGTTCATGCATTCCTTGCCAAATCTTGCATATGCATCACATATTGCATCCCGCATAGCATACCATCTTTGCATCATGTTGTTTGAGTTTGCATATGGTTGATTGTGTCCTTGTTGCTTGTTTGTCTTGTTTGGGTAGAGCCAGGAGACGAGTTCGCTAACAAGGAGCCCGTTGAGTTTGCTTTCGAGGATCCAGTCAACTCTGACAACTTTGCAGGCAAGATGATCATACCCTCGAAATCACTACTATCTTTGCTTTGCTAGATGCTCGCTCTTTTGCTATGCCTATGCTACGATACCTACCACTTGCTTATCATGCCTCCCAAATTGCCATGTCAAACCTCTAACCCACCATGTCCTAGCAAACCGTTGATTGGCTATGTTACCGCTTTGCTCAGCCCCTCTTATAGCGTTGCTAGTTGCAGGTGAATATTGGAGACCGTTCCTTGTTGGAACATTATTTACTTGTTGGGATATCATTATATTGCCTTGTTATCTTAATGCATCTATATACTTGGTAAAGGGTGGAAGGCTCGGCCTCTCGCCTAGTGTTTTGTTCCACTCTTGCCGCCGTAGTTTCCGTCATATCGGTGTTATGTTCCCGGATTTTGCGTTCCTTACGCGGTTGGCTTATAATGGGAACCCCTTGATAGTTCGCCTTGATTAAAGCTTTTCCAGCAATGCCCAACCTTGGTTTTACCAATTGCCACCTAGCCTCTTTTTCCCTTGGGTTTCCGGAGCCCGAGGGTCATCTTATTTAAACCCCCCCGGGCCAGTGTTCCTCTGAGTGTTGGTCCAACCGAGCGATGTCCGGGGCTACCAGGGGCAACTCTGGGCTGGCCTACCCAACGTCTGGCTCATCTGAGTGTGCCCTGAGAACGAGATATGTGCAGCTCCTATCGGGATTTGTCGGCACATTCGGGCGGTGTTGCTGGTTTTGTTTTAACTTGTCGAAGTGTCTTGAAGAACCGGGATACCGAGTCTCATCGGAACGTCTTGGGAGGAGGGCTATTCCTTCGTTGACCGTGAGAGCTTGTCATGGGCTAAGTTGGGACTCCCCTGCAGGGATTTGAACTTAATGTCCGGTTGTAGATAACTTGAACTTTAACTTAATTTAAAATGAATCAACGGTGTGAGTTACCGTGATGGTCTCTTCTCGGCGGGGTCCGGGAAGTGAACACGGTGTTGGAGTAATGCTTGCGCTGGTTGTCCTCTAGTTTCTCCCTCGCGCTTTGCCTCCTCTTCTCGCTCTCTTTTGCGAACAGGATAGCCACCATATATGCTAGTCGCTTGCTGCAGCTCCACATATTTTCCTTGCCTTACCTATTAAGCTTAAATAGTCTTGATCGCGAGGGTGCGAGATTGCTGAGTCCCTGTGGCTCACAGATTACTTCCAAACCAGATGCAGGGCCTGATGATTCCGCTCCAGATGGTGCCCTCAAGCTCAAGTGGGAGTTCGACGAGGACTCTCAACGATACTACGTGTCTTTCCCTGATGATCAGTAGTGGTGCCTTGTTGGGGTGATTGGGACCGTGTCGCATGTTGGGTTATCTTTTATTTTGGCGCCGTAGTCGGGCCATGAGTGTTTGAATGTTGTAATGCTATTTATGTACTTGATTGACGTGGCGAGTGTAAGCCAACTATGTTATCTCCCCTTTATTATTTATATTACATGGGATGTTGTGAAGATTGCCTAACTTGCGACATTGCTTTCAATGCGGTTATGTCTCTAAGTCGTGCTTCGACACGTGGGAGCTATAGCCGCATTGAGGGCGTTACAAGTTGGTATCAGAGCCTTTCCCGACCTTAGGAGCCCCATTGCTTGATCGTTTTTAGCAGCCGATTTGTGTCTAGAAAAATGTTTTGAGTCATTTAGGAATTATATATCGGAGAGTTTAGGAATTCTTTTTACTTCCCAGTCTCCTCATCGCTCTGGTAAGGCATCCTGACGTAGAGTTTTGACTCTTCTCTTCTCAAATTTCACTAAATTTTTTTTTAGGATAACGCGGGTATCTTGGAATCGTTCTGATGGTTTTGTGACGAGAACATTGTCTTGGTGCCTCCTGTCAGGGGTTTTGTGGCAGTGTCCCGGGGAGTTGAGCTCCGAGGTGTTGTCGTCATAATTTTATCGTTGCAGTTCTGGAATACCTGAGTTTAGTTCGCCGACATCGAAAATCTCTTTTATGCAGTTCGTTGGTGAGATAACCTCGACGCCACCCAGTACTGGGGCGGGAGTTTGGGAGTATCACCATAACTGGTATAACGGATGCTTTTCAAAGGTTGAGGTAGATGGTTTCTGAAGTTTTTCTCGGTTATGTGTTGAAGGATGGATACAGCTGGATGTAGGATTTGCTAGATTTGGGTGAGATATTATGCTTCCCCTGTATCCCCAACACCTGATTGCATAACCGGAAAGGTTCGGGAGTTTCATAGGTGGGAATTCTTGTAGCTCTAGTTCTTCTTCCACAGATATTTGGTTTGAGATTGGGATTTCTTACCGAGTATTCGTTCTTGATCCGTACCTTGTTGATTTATCCCTCTACCTAAATTCGAAGTGGCTTCTCAATTTATGGATATGTGACCATTTCAAGAGGAATGCATTCGTTCATTTTGTTCGGATGTGAAGACTATATGTTGCAATTTTCATTCCGTTGGATTTAGCTTCAATAATTATCTATCAATGTGCTAACGGTGGTCAACCTCTTCAGGATGGCTCCTGCTAAGAGCACCAATCAGAATCAGAATTAGGATCCGCCACCACCTCCACCTCCTCCGGAGGCATGGCAAGCTGTGATGGCCGCAACCAATGCAAACACACAGTTGATCATGCAAATTCTTCAAGAGCGCAATCAAGCGAACCAAGGCAACCAAGGCAACAATCAGAATCACTTTGCTACAGTCAACCAGTTCCTTGCTAACGGGTCAAAGACTTTCAGTAATTGTGTTGAGGCAACTGATGCTGACGATTGGCTCGTGGATTTGTGCAAGCATTTCGAGTGCAGTAACGTCAGGCCTGAGGACTTCGTCAAGTTCGCTTCCTTCCAACTCAAAGATCAAGCTGTAGAATGGTTCCAGCAGTACAAGGATTCCAGAGGTGGACGTGCGATTACCTGGGATGAATTCCGTCAAGACTTCAAAGCTCATCATATCCCTCAGAGCGTGGTTGAAAGCAAGCGTGAGGAATTCCGCAACCTGAAGCAAGGCTCTTTGTCTGTCTATGACTACAACAAGTTGTTCCAGAAGCTCGCCCGCTTTGCCAAGCAGGACATCCCTGATGAGAAGAGCATGATATACCAGTTCAGGGGTGGTCTCAGAGAAGAAATTCAGCTAGCTCTTGTTCTCTTTGAGCCCTTGAGGTACGATGAGTTCTACAACATGGCATTGAAGCAAGAGGCCGCTCAACTGAGGTGTGATGCTTCCAAGAAGCGAGTCAGAGATGATACTCCTTCTTCCTCTACTCAAGTGGCCAAGCAGCAGAAGTATTGGCTTCCTCCTCCTCCGTTCCGTCAGCCGTATCAGCAGAAGAGCAAAGGTGGCAGTGGATCTTCCCACCCACCCAACCCTGGCTTTCAGAACAAGACTTCATCTCAAGCTCCAAGATCGAGTGCTCCATACCACCGTCCGCTTTCAGAGGTCACGTGCAACAAGTGCCAACAGAAGGGTCACTATGCCAACAAATGCTTCAATCAGAGGCGTCTTCCTCCTCCTCCTCCTGTGAGATCGGCAAGTACAGCTATGGTCAAGCATAACACCAAGTCCGCCAAGTTCAACTTGATGAATGCAGCTCAGGCAGAGGACTCGTCATATGTCATCATGGGTAACCTTCCTGTTAACGATATTCCTGCCAAAGTTCTTTTTGACACTGGTGCATCGCATTGTTTCATCTCGAGACCATTTGTTTCTAAGCATGAATTGCCTTTACAAGATTTGCCAAGACAATTATTTGTTGTTTCTCCGGGTAAATTCATGAATGCAAGCGCTATGGCCCCGGATGTTACTATCACATTGGGCGATTACAAGTTTCTCTCTTCTCCGATGGTTCTTGGTAACTCGGATATTGATCTTATTCTCGGAATGGATTGGCTTTCTAAGCACAAGGCGCATCTTGATTGTGCAGCCAGGCAGATTCAATTGACTCATTCGTCTAAGGATGTAATTGTCTTTGCCGCTCGTGATGATACCATCCGTCTGCTTTCTCTCAATGAGAAGGGTGAACTGGATACTATCTCGCAAATTCCAGACGTTTGCGAATATCAAGACGTCTTTCCAGAAGAGCTTCCAAGAATGCCTCCGGACCGGCCAGTTGAATTCATCATCGATCTTGAGCCTGGCACGGAACCAGTGTGCAAGCGTCCTTACAAGCTCGGACCTGAAGAGTTGAAGGAGCTGAAGAAGCAACTCGATATTCAAGAGAGAATGGGTCTCATCCGGCCTAGTTCTTCTCCGTGGGGTTGTGGTGTTCTTTTTGTGAAGAAGAAGGATGGAACGGACCGACTTTGTGTTGATTACCGTCCATTGAACAAGAAGACCATCAAGAACAAATACCCACTTCCCAACATCAATGAGCTGTTCGAACAACTCAAAGGTGCCCAAGCTTTCTCCAAGCTTGATCTCCGTATCGGTTATCATCAGATTCGAATCCGTGAGCAAGATATTCCCAAGACGGCTTTCAGGACAAGCTATGGTTCTTATGAATACACTGTCATGTATTTTGGCCTCGTCAACGCTCCTCCGACGTTCTCTCGCATGATGAATTTCATCTTCAACGCCTACACCAATGACTTCGTTTTGGTCTATCTCGACAACATTCTGGTTTTCTCGAAGAACAAGGTAGATCATGCCAAGCCCTTGCGTTTGGTACTCGATAAGCTGAGGGAACACAAGTTCTACGCCAAGTTCTCCAAGTGCGAATTTTGGCTCGATGAGGTTCTTTATCTTGGTCATATCATCTCTGCCAAGGGCATTGCGGTGAATCCTGAGAAGGTCTCTGCAATTGTGAATTGGGAACCTCCTCAGAACGTGAAGCAACTCCGTAGCTTCCTCGGTCTCGCAAGCTACTGTCGAAGATTCTTTGAAAACTTTTCTAAGATCGCGAAGCCTCTCTCAAATCTTCTCCAGAAGCACGTCAAGTACGTTTGGTCTCCGGAGTGTGACATTGCTTTCAACACTTTGAAAGAGAAATTGATCACTGCTCCAGTTCTGACTCCGCCTGATGAATCCAAGCCGTACGAGGTCTTTTGTGATGCCTCTCTCTAAGGTCTCGGTGCAGTATTGATGCAAGAGAAGAAAGTTGTTGCTTATACCTCTCGCCAGTTGAAGCCCAATGAGAAGAACTCCCCCACTCATGATCTTGAGTTGGCGGCAGTTGTGCATGCTCTTTTGACTTGGAGACATCTCTTATTGGGAAGAAAAGTGGACATTTTCACTGATCACAAGAGTCTCAAGTACATCTTCACTCAACCTAATCTCAACCTCAGGCAAACTCGATGGGTCGAAATGATTCAAGAGTATAATGCGAGTATCGAGTATATTCCAGGCAAGGCTAATGTGATTGCTGACGCTTTGAGCAGAAAGGCTTATTGCAACAGTCTGATTCTCAAGCCTTATCAGCCCGAGCTTTGTGAAGCTTTCCGCAAACTTAATCTGCAAGTTGTTCCTCAAGGTTTCCTCGCCAACCTTCAAGTCTCTCCTACCTTGGAAGACCAGATTCGCCAAGCCCAACTTCTTGATGCTATGGTGAAAAAGGTGAAGATTGGGATTGCCAAGAGTCAACCCAAGTACAAGTGCTACCGCCTTGATGACAAGGATACTCTATTCTTCGAGGATCGTATTATTGTGCCCAAAGGTGACCTTCGTAAAGTGATCATGAATGAGGCTCACAATTCTCTCCTCTCCATCCACCCTGGGAGCATGAAGATGTATCAGGAGCTCAAGCAGGCTTATTGGTGGACTCGAATGAAGCGCGAGATTGCTCAGTTCATGAATGAGTGTGATGTCTGCAGAAGAGTGAAGGCAGAACACCAAAGGCCAGCGGGTCTCCTCCAACCTCTTGCCAGTCCAGAATGGAAGTTTGACCACATTGAGATGGACTTCGTGACTGGGTTTCCAAAGTCCAAACGTGGCAATGATGCTATATTCGTTGTCATCGACAAACTCACTAAAGTGGCTCACTTTCTGCCTATCAAAGAGTCAATCATTGCAGCTCAATTGGCGGAACTCTATACCTCTCGGATTGTCTCTCTACACGGTATTCCACAAGTGATCTCTTCAGTCCGTGGCAGCATCTTTACCTCCAAGTTTTGGGATTCTTTTCAGAAGGCCATGGGCACCAACATCCGCTTCAGTACAACTTTCCATCCTCAAACTAGCGGTCAAGTCGAGCGTGTCAATCAGATTCTTGAAGATATGCTCAGGGCTTGTGTGATCTCCTTCGGCATGAAGTGGGAGGATTGTCTTCCTTATGCTGAATTCTCCTACAACAACAGTTTTCAAGCAAGTTCGGGCAAGGCCCCATTTGAAATTCTGTATGGCAGGAAGTGCCATACCCCTCTCAACTGGTCTGAAACTAGTGAACGTCATCTTCTCGGAAATGAATTAATCATAGAGGCAGAGGAAATATGCAAAGTCATTCGAGATAACCTTAAAGCAGCCCAATCCCGCCAGAAGAGCTACTATGATAGTAAGCACCGTGATTTGGCTTTCGAGATCGGAGATCATGTTTACCTCCGCGTCTCTCCTATGAAAGGTACTCGCCGCTTCGTATCAAAGGGAAGCTTGCCCCCAGATACGTGGGACCTTTCAAGATTGTCAGCAAGAGAGGCGACCTCGCCTATCAACTCGAGCTTCCTTCAAACTTTGCAAATGTTCATGACGTGTTCCATGTCTCTCAGCTTCGAAAGTGCTTCAAGACTCCTGACCGCACCGTCAACTTCAAGGATATTGAGCTCCAAGAAGATCTCTCTTATCGTGAGCACCCAGTTGCTATTCTTGAAGAGACTGAATGCAAGACTCGCAACAAGTCAATCAAATTCCTCAAAGTCAAGTGGTCACACCATTCCGACCGTGAAGCTACCTGGGAACGCGAGGATCACCTCCGTTCTCAATACCCGGCGTTCTTTCAGTCCTAGATCTCGGGACGAGATCCTTTCGTAGTGGTGGAGTGTTGTAACACCCCGGATGTAATTTACCCAATATGTACTCCAACTCTTGCCGTCTCTGGCCTTAAGTTATTTTATTTTCTCGGGTTCGGGTCTTTGCCTCCGTGTGTTGTTGTCGTTGTCATCATGTGCATTGCATTTGCATACGTGTTCATCTCATGCATTCGAACATTTTCCCCGTTTTCCGTTTTGCATTCCGGCGCTTCGTTCTCCTCCGGTGGTCAATTCTACCTTTCTTTCGTGTGTGGGGATTAAACATTTCCGGATTGGACCGAAACTTGCCAAGCAGCCTTGGTTTACTACTGGTAGACCGCCTGTCAAGTTTCGTACCATTTGGACTTCGTTTGATGCTCCAACGGTTAATCGAGGGACCGAAAAGGCCTCATTTGTGTTGAAGCCCAACACCCCTCCATTTTGGCCCAAAAACCCACCAAAACCTTCTCCATCATCTAGAGCGTTCGATCACGATCACGTGGCCGAAAACCGCACCTCATTTGGACTCTCCTAGCTCCTCCTATGCATATTTAAAGATCCCCCTCGAAAATCTCCTTCTTCTCCCCCCTAACCCTAAAAATATCTCCTCCGCCGCCCGGCTCCCTCGCCGCGCCGCTGTGAGACCGCGCCGGCCGCAGCCCTCGTCGCCGGCCGGAGCGAGCCCGCCGCGCCTCCTCGTCGGTCCGGCTCCGGCGCCCCGCCGCCCGACGCGGCCGGGCCTCGCCGCCGCCCGACTGCCGCCTCCTCGCCTCCCCGCGTCGGCCCCGGCAACTCCGGCGAGTCCCTCCTCCTCCGGCCGCCGCGTTCTTCATCCCTGGCTAACCTCGTGCACCACGCGTGAACAGTGCCGCGGGATCTCAGATCCGGATTCGAAAAATCCTAGGGTTGACTTCGTTATTTTTCCAAGTCTGTCGTTTATTTTGCATATTTCATCATGTTGTATCTCCGCATCCATAGCTCCATTTTGCGCATATAGCATATCAAAATGTTCGTCTCAGAGAGCACATCATTTAATCTCATTGCATTATTTTCATTTGAGTTCATCTTGATGCCCGAAATTCTGTTAGAAGAGTGCTATTTGAGATAATTGTCAGATCTGCTGCTCCAATAAGATATTTGTCATTTTTGCCATGATTAATGTGTGCATGATATGCCCATGAGCTCTTCATGTGTTTTGTTATATGTTTTGCCATCTTTCCAGAGGTGCAACCCATGTATTTTTGTGATGTGTGTGGTGACTAGCACAAGCTTGCAAAATGGAGCATTCGTTAATGCTGATTTCAGGGACTTAGCATTTCCACTAAGTCCTTAACCTGTTTATCTCATATGGCCATATGTTCATGTTGTTTCCTAGTGATCCGTGCCTCTTTTGAGGATGATCATTAAGGATGTTTTGTTAATCTTGTAGTGCTCTATCCATCCATGTCTTTTTTTGCAATTATGGAGCACCCTAGATTGAGTCAATCGAGCTCTACTTTTGTCATTTCGTGAATTTGTGCAGATTGTCTACTTGTTAGTGATTTTGCCGAGGATGTTGTAGTTGATCCGTGCACGCTATGTTATTGTTCTTGCCATGTATAGCTTGTATTTTGTGTATTCTTGATGGATGTATGCTTAGCTTGTCATGATTTGCTCTGTAGTGAGTGCATCGAGCTCGTAAACATGCCTACTTGATATCTGTTTTCAGCATGCTCCAGTTTTCACAAAGTCTGAGAACTGATTATGTTTTTGCCATGTTCACATGCGTGCATATGTATTTTCTGACCCCTTTTGGCTCAAGGTCACTAAGGGAATTTTGTTAAGCTCTTTGAGTAACTCCATGCCATGCTTTACTTTGCCATGTTCAGGTCCTGTAGCATATAGTTTTCCTGCTCCAAAGTGTGCTACCTGATCTGAAATTCCAGACAAGTGTTAATTTCACTAAGTCTGAAATCTGTTTACCAAATGCATTTTTGCCATGCTTGTTTGAACCTGTTACTGGATGATTTGGACGTAGCTCACTGCTAGTCTTTTGTTAAGCATCATGAATGGATTCCTGCCACGTATTTTGATGCCATGTTTGAGTGCTGTAGAATGTTCATCTTGTTGCATTTAGATGGCTACTTGCTGTAAAATCGCAGAACGTGGCCATATTTGAATTGCTTGCCATTTCCAAACCGTAGCTCCGATTCCGGTGTTCTTTATATCGTTTTCAAGCGATTTCATCTCATCTTTCCAGTGGCACACTTGGATTTCCATGTTGGGGCCAGGTTCATGCATTCCTTGCCAAATCTTGCATATGCATCACATATTGCATCCCGCATAGCATACCATCTTTGCATCATGTTGTTTGAGTTTGCACGTGGTTGATTGTGTCCTTGTTGCTTGTTTGTCTTGTTTGGGTAGAGCCGGGAGACGAGTTCGCTAACGAGGAGCCCGTTGAGTTTGCTTTCGAGGATCCAGTCAACTCTGACAACTTTGCAGGCAAGATGATCATACCCTCGAAATCACTACTATCTTTGCTTTGCTAGATGCTCGCTCTTTTGCTATGCCTATGCTACGATACGTACCACTTGCTTATCATGCCTCCCAAATTGCCATGTCAAACCTCTAACCCACCATGTCCTAGCAAACCGTTGATTGGCTATGTTACCGCTTTGCTCAGCCCCTCTTATAGCGTTGCTAGTTGCAGGTGAAGATTGGAGACCGCTCCTTGTTGGAACAATATTTAATTGTTGGGATATCATTATATTGCCTTGTTATCTTAATGCATCTATATACTTGGTAAAGGGTGGAAGGCTCGGCCTCTCGCCTAGTGTTTTGTTTGACTCTTGCCGCCCTAGTTTCCGTCATATCGGTGTTATGTTCCCGGATTTTGCGTTCCTTACGCGGTTGGGTTATAATGGGAACCCCTTGATAGTTCGCCTTGATTAAAGCTTTTCCAGCAATGTCCAACCTTGGTGTTACCATTTGCCACCTAGCCTCTTTTTCCCTTGGGTTTCCGGAGCCCAAGGGTCATCTTATTTAAACCCCCCCGGGCCAGTGCTCCTCTGAGTGTTGGTCCAAACGAGCGATGTCCGGGGCTACCAGGGGCAACTCTGGGCTGGCCTACCTGACGTCTGGCTCATCTGAGTGTGCCCTGAGAATGAGATATGTGCAGCTCCTATCGGGATTTGTCGGCACATTCGGGCGGTGTTGCTGGTTTTGTTTTAACTTGTCGAAGTGTCTTGAAGAACCGGGATACCGAGTCTGATCGGAACGTCTCGGGAGGAGGTCTATTCCTTCGTTGACCGTGAGAGCTTGTCATGGGCTAAGTTGGGACTCCCCTGCAGGGATTTCAACTTTCGAAAGCCGTGCCCGCGGTTATGGGCAGATGGGAATTTGTTAATGTCCGGTACTTGAACTTTAACTTAATTTAAAATGAATCAACAGTGTGAGTTACCGTGATGGTCTCTTCTCGGCGGGGTCCGGGAAGTGAACACGGTGTTGGAGTAATGCTTGTGCGGGTTGTCCTCTAGTTTCTCGCTCGCGCTTTGCCTCCTCTTCTCGCTCTCTTTTGCGAACAGGATAGCCACCATATATGCTAGTCGCTTGCTGCAGCTCCACATATTTTCCTTGCCTTACCTATTAAGCTTAAATAGTCTTGATCGCGAGGGTGCGAGATTGCTGAGTCCCTGTGGCTCAGAGATTACTTCCAAACCAGATGCAGGGCCTGATGATTCCACTCCAGATGGCACGCTCGAGCTCAAGTGGGAGTTCGACGAGGACTCTCAACGATACTACGTGTCTTTCCCTGATGATCAGTAGTGGTGCCCAGTTGGGGTGATCGGGACCGTGTCTCATGTTGGGTTATCTTTTATTTTGGCCCCGTAGTCGGGCCATGAGTGTTTGAATGTTGTAATGCTATTTATGTACTTGATTGACGTGGCGAGTGTAAGCCAACTATGTTATCTCCCCTTTATTATTTATATTACATGGGATGTTGTGAAGATTGCCTAACTTGCGACATTGCTTTCAATGCGGTTATGTCTCTAAGTCGTGCCTCGACACGTGGGAGCTATAGCCGCATCGAGGGCGTTACATATGTTGCTCGCTCCATAGTTCCGGAGAACGGCGTTTTAGTCATCTTGCCCATTAGGCATGGTTCGCAAGTACCAAGTGATTCATAATCAAGTGATTCCAAAAGTCCATTAGCATGGAGTTTCTTCATGCGCTTTATACCAATATGACCCAAACGGCAATGCCACAAATAAGTTGCACTATCATTATCAACTCTGCATCTTTTGGCTTCAACATTATGAATATGTGTATCACTACTATCGAGATCCAACAAAAATAGACCACTCTTCAAGGGTGCATGACCATAAAAGATATTACTCATATAAATAGAACAACCATTATTCTCAGATTTAAATGAATAACCGTCTCGCATCAAACAAGATCCAAATATAATGTTCATGCTTAACGCTGGCACCAAATAACAATTATTCAGGTCTAAAACTAATCCCGAAGGTAGATGTAGAGGTAGCGTGCCGACGGCGATCACATCGACTTTGGAACCATTTCCCACGCGCATCGTCACCTCGTCCTTAGCCAGTCTTCGCTTAATCCGTAGTCCCTGTTTTGAGTTGCAAATATTAGCAACAGAACCAGTATCAAATACCCAGGTGCTACTGCGAGCTCTGGTAAGGTACACATCAATAACATGTATATCACATATACCTTTGTTCACCTTGCCATCCTTCTTATCCGCCAAATACTTGGGGCAGTTCCGCTTCCAGTGACCAGTCTGTTTGCAGTAGAAGCACTCATTCTCAGGCTTAGGTCCATACTTGGGTTTCTTCTGCTGAGAAGCAACTTGTTTCTTGTTCTTCTTGAAGTTCCACTTCTTCTTCCCTTTACCCTTTTTCTTGAAACTGGTGGTCTTGTTGACCATCAACACTTGATGCCCCTTCTTGATTTCTACCTCCGCTGCCTTTAGCATTGCGAAGAGCTCGGGAATTGTCTTGTTCATCCCTTGCATATTATAGTTCATCACGAAGCTCTTGTAGCCTGGTGGCCGTGATTGAAGAACTCTGTCAATGACACTATCAACAGGAAGATTAACTCCCAGTTGAGTCAAGTGATTATGATACCCAGACATTTTGAGTATATGTTCACTAACAGAACTATTCTCCTCCATCTTGCAGCTATAGAACTTATTGGAGACTTCATATCTCTCAATCCGGGCATTCGCTTGAAATATTAACTTCAACTCCTGGAACATCTCATATGCTCCATGACGTTCAAAACGTCGTTGAAGTCTCGGTTCTAAGCCGTAAAGCATGGCACACTGAACTATCGAGTAGTCATCACCTTTACTCTGCCAGACGTTCTTAAAGTCATCAGCAGCATCTGCAGCAGGCCTGGCACCCAGCGGTGCTTCCAGGACGAAATTCTTCTGCGCATCAATGAGGATAATCCTCAAGTTACGGACCCAGTCCGTGTAATTGCTACCATCATCTTTCAACTTTGCTTTCTCAAGGAACGCATTAAAATTCAACGAAACAACAGCACAAGCCATCTATCTACAATCAACATAGACAAGCAAAAATACTATCAGGTACTAAGTTCATGATAAATTTAAGTTCAATTAATCATATTACTTAAGAACTCCCACTTAGATAGACATCCCTCTAATCATCTAAGTGATCACGTGATCCATATCAACTAAACCATAACCGATCATCACGTGAAATGGAGTAGTTTCCAATGTTGAACATCACTATGTTGATCTACTATATGATTCACGCTCGACCTTTTGGTCTCAGTGTTCCGAGGCCATATCTGCATATGCTAGGCTCGTCAAGTTTAACCTGAGTATTCTGCGTGTGCAAAACTGGCTTGCACTCGTTGTAGATGAACATAGAGCTTATCACACCCGATCATCACGTGGTGTCTCGGCACGACGAACTTTGGCAACGGTGCATACTCAGGGAGAACACTTTTACCTTGAAATTTAGTGAGAGATCATCTTATAATGCTATAGTCAAACAAAGCAGAATAAGATGCATAAAGGATAAACATCACATGCAATCAATATAAGTGATATGATATGGCCATCATCATCTTGTGCTTGTGATCTCCATCTTCGAAGCACCGTCATGATCACCATCGTCACCGGCGCGACACCTTGATCTCCATCGTAGCATCGTTGTCGTCTCGCCAATATTGCTTCTACGACTATCGCTACCACTTAGTGATAAAGTAAAGCAATTACAGGGTGATTGCATTGCATACAATAAAGCGACAACCATATGGCTCCTGTCAGTTGTCGATAACTCGGTTACAAAACATGATCACCTCATACAACAAAATATAGCATCATGTCTTGACCATATCATGTCACAACATGCCCTGCAAAAACAAGTTAGACGTCCTCTACTTTGTTGTTGCAAATTTTATGTGGCTGCTACCATTCTTACCTACCGTTCTTACCTACGCATCAAAAGCACAACGATAGTTCGTCAAGTTAGTGTTGTTTTAACCTTCTCGAGGACCGGGCGTAGCCACACTCGGTTCAACTAAAGTTGGAGAAACTGACACCCGCCAGCCACCTATGTGCAAAGCACGTCGGTAGAACCAGTCTTGCGTAAGCGTACGCGCAATGTCGGTCCGGGTCGCTTCATCCAACAATACCACCAAACCAAAGTATGACATGCTGGTAAGCAGTATGACTTGTATTGCCCACAACTCACTTGTGTTCTACTCGTGCACATAACATCTGCGCATAAAACATGGCTCTGATGCCATTGTTGGGGAACGTAGTAATTTCAAAAAAATTCCTACGCACATACAGGATCATGGTGATGCATAGAAACGAGAGGGGAGAGTGTGTCTACGTACCCTCGTAGACCGAATGTAGAAGCGTTAGCACAACGCGGTTGATGTAGTCGTACGTCTTCACGATCCGACCGATCCAAGTACCGAACGTACGGCACCTCCGAGTTATGCACACGTTCAACTCGATGACGTCCCGCGAGCTCCAATCCAGCAAAGCTTCACAGGAGAGTTTCGTCAGCACGACGGCGTGGTGACGGTGATGATGATGCTACCGACGCAGGGCTTCGCCTAAGCACCGCTATGATATGATCGAGGTGGATTATGGTGCAGGGGGGCACAACACACGGCTAAGAGATCAATGATCAATTTTTGTGTCTATGGGGTGCCCCCTGCCCCCGTATATAAAGGAGCAAGGGGAGGAGGCGGCCGGCCAAGGAGAGGCGCGCCAAGGGGAGTCCTACTCCCGCCGGGAGTAGGATTCCCCCTTTTCCAACTTGGAGTAGGAGAGGGAAGGAAGAGGAATGATGGAGGAAGGAAAAGGGGGGCCGGCCCCCCTCCCAATTCGGATTGGGCTTGGGGGGCGTGCCATCTCCCTTGCTCCTTTCCTCTCCTTTCCACTGCTACCTCTTGAGCACTGCGTTGGATTTCCCCGAAGAGGAAGGGATGATGCAGCAAAGTAGCGTAAGTATTTCCCTCAGTTTTTGAGAACCAAGGTATCAATCCAGTAGGAGGCTACGCTCAGTTCCCTCGTACCTACACAAAAACAATCACTCAACGCAACCAACGCGCTTAGGGGTTGTCAATCCCTTCACGGTCACTTATGAAAGTGAGATCTGATAGAGATGATAAATAATATTTTTTTGGTATTTTTGGTATAGAGATGCAAAGTAAATAAAGTAAAAGCAAAGTAAAAGCAAAGCAATAGTAAAGTGATGGAGATTGATATGATGAGGAAGAGATCCGGGGGCCATAGGTTTCACTAGTGGCTTCTCTCAAGAGCATAAGTATTCTACGGTAGGTGAACAAATTACTGTTGAGCAATTGACAGAATTGAGCATAGTTATGAGAATATCTAGGTATGATCATGTATATAGGCATCACGTCTGAGACAAGTAGACCGAAACGATTCTGCATCTACTAGTATTACCCCACTCATCGACCGCTATCCAGCATGCATCTAGAGTATTAAGTTAAAAACAGAGTAACGCCTTAAGCAAGATGACATGATGTAGAGGGATAGTTTGATGCAATATGATAAAAAAACATCTTGTTATCCTCGATGGCAACAATACAATACGTGCCTTGCTGCCCCTTCTATCACTGGGAAAGGACACCGCAAGATTGAACCCAAAGCTAAGCACTTCTCCCATGGCAAGAACAACCAATCTAGTAGGCCAAACCAAACTGATAATTCGAAGAGACTTGCAAAGATAACCAATCATACATAAAAGAATTCAGAGAAGATTCAAATATTATTCATAGATAGACTTGATCATAAACCCACAATTCATCGGTCTCAACAAACACACCGCAAAAAGAAGATTACATCGAATAGATCTCCACGAGAGAGGGGGAGAACATTGTATTGAGATCCAAAAAGAGAGAAGAAGCCATCTAGCTACTAGCTATGGACCCGTAGGTCTGAAGTAAACTACTCACACTTTATCGGAGGGGCTTGGATGATGATGTAGAAGCCCTCCGTGATCGATGCCCCCTTCGACGGAGTTCCGGAACAGGCCCCAAGATGGGATCTCGTGGATACAGAAAGTTGCGGTGGTGGAATTAGGTTTTTGGCTCTGTCCCCGATCGTTTGGGGGTACATGGATATATATAGGAGGAAGAAGTACGTCGGTGGAGCTTCGAGGGGCTCACGAGGTAGGGGGCGCGCCCCCTACCCTCGTGAGCACCTCGTGGCTTTCTTGACGGAGGGTCCAAGTCTCCTGGATCTTATCTGATGAGAAAATCACGTTTCCGAAGGTTTCATTCCGATTGGACCGCGTTTGATATTCCTTTTCTTAGAAACCCTGAAACAGGCAAAAAAACAGGGCTCCGATTAATAGGTTAGTCCCAAAAATAATATAAAAGTGAAAATAAAGCCCAACAATGTCTAAAACAGTAGATAATATAGCATGGAGCAATCAAAAATTATAGATACGTTGGAGACGTATCAAGCATCCCCAAGCTTAATTCCTGCTCGTCCTCGAGTAGGTAAATGATAAACACAGAATTTTTGATGCGGAGTGCTACTTGGCATAATTTTAATGTAATTCTTCTTAATTGTGGTATGAATATTCAGATCCGAAAGATTCAAGAAAAAAGTTCATATTGACATAAAAATGATAATACTTCAAGCATACTAACTAAGCAATTATGTCTTCTCAAAATAACATGGCCAAAGAAAGTTCATCCCTACAAAATCATATAGTTTATTCATGTTTCATTTTCGTCACACAAGAATGCTATCATCATGCACAACCCCGATGACAAGCCAAGCAATTGTTTCATACTTTAGTAATCTCAAACCTATAAAATTTCACGCAATATATGAGCGCGAGCCATGGACATAGCACTATGGGTGGAATAGAATATAATGAAGGGGGGTTATGTGGAGAAGACAAAAAAGGAGAAAGTCTCACATCAACGAGGCTAATCAATGGGCTATGGAGATGCCCACCGATTGATGTTAATGCAAGGAGTAGGGATTGCCATGCAACGGATGCACTAGAGCTGTAAATGTATGAAAGCTCAACAAAAGAAACTAGTGGGTGTGCATCCAACTTGCTTGCTCATGAAGACCTAGGGCACTTGAGGAGGCCCATTGTTGGAATATACAAGCCAAGTTCTATAATGAAAAATTCCCACTAGTATATGAAAGTGATAACATGAGAGACTCTCTACTATGAAGATCATGGTGCTACTTTGAAGCACAAGTGTGGTAAAAGGATAGTAACATTGTCCCTTCTCTCTTTTTCTCTCATTCTTTTTTTGGGCCTTCTCTTTTTTATGGCCTTTCTCTTTCTTTTTTTTGGGCCTTCTCCTTTTTTATGGCCTTTCTTTTTTATACCTCACTTGGGACAATGCTCTAATAATGATGATCATCACACTTCTATTTATTTACAACTCAATGATTACAACTCGATACTAGAACAAAGATGACTCTATGTGAATGCCTCCGGCAGTGTACCGGGATATGCAATGAACCAAGAGTGACATGTATGAAAGAATTATGAACGGTGGCTTTGCCATAAATACTATGTAAACTACATGATCATGCTAAGCAATATGACAATGATGAATGTGTCATGATGAACGGAATGATGGAAAGTTGCATGGCAATATATCTCGGAATGGCTATGGAAATGCCATAATAGGTAGGTATGGTTGTTGTTTTGAGGAAGATATAAGGAGGTTTATGTGTGAAAGAGCGTATCATATCACGGGGTTTGGATGCACCGGCGAAGTTTGCGCCAACTCTCAATGTGAGAAAGGGCAATGCACGGTACCGAAGAGGCTAGCAAGGGTGGAAGGGTGAGAATGTGTATAATCCATGGACTCAACATTAGTCATAAATAACTCACATACTTATTGCAAAAATCTACAAGTGATCAAAAACCTTGGCACTACACGCATGCTCCTAGGGGGATAGATTGGAAGGAAAAGACCATCGCTCGTCCCCGACCGCCACTCATAAGGAAGACAATCAAATAACACCTCATGTTTCAAATTTGTTGCATAACGTTTACCATACGTGCATGCTACGGGACTTGCAAACCTCAACACAAGTATTTCTCAATTTCACAACTACTCAACTAGCATGACTTTGATATTATTACCTCCATATCTCAAAACAATCATCAAGCATCAAACTTTTCTTAGTATTCAACACACTCATAAGAAAGTTTTATTATTAATCTTGCAGACCAAGCATATTAGGATTTTAAGAAAATTACCATGCTATTAAGACTCTCAAAATAATCTAAGTGAAGCATGAGAGAACAATAGTTTCTATAAAACAAATCCACCACCATGCTCTAAAATATGTAAGTGAAGCACTAGAGCAAAATTATAAAGCTCAAAAGATATAAGTGAAGCACATAGAGTATTCTATCAAATTACAAATCATGTATGGCTCTCTCAAAAGGTGTGTACAGCAAGGATGATTGTGGTAAACTAATAATCAAATACTCAAATCATAAAAGACGCTCCAAGAAAAACACATATCATGTGGTGAATAAAAATATAGCTCCAAGTAAAGTTACCGATAGAAGTAGACGAAAGAGGGGATGCCTTCCGGGGCATCCCCAAGCTTTGGCTTTTATGTGTCCTTAGATTATCTTGGGAGTTCCATGGGCATCCCCAAGCTTAGGCTCTTTCCACTCCTTGTTCCATAATCCATCAAATCTTTACACAAAACTTGAAAACTTCACAACACGAAACTTAAAGTAGAAAACTCGTGAGCTCCGTTAGCGAAAGAAACAAAAGACCACTTCAAGGTACTGTAATGAACTCATTATTTATTTATATTGGTGTTATAACTACTTTATTCCAACTTCTCTATGGATTATAAACTATTTTACTAGCCATAGATTCATCAAAATAAGCAAACAACACACGAAAAACAGAATCTGTCAAAAACAGAACAGTCTGTAGTAATATGTAGGTAGCACAAGATCTGGAACCCCATAAATTCTAAAATAAATTTATGGACGTGAGGAATTTATATATTAATCATATGCAACAAGAATTAACTAAATATCACTTTCCAATTAAAAATGACAGCAGTTCTCGTGAGCGCTAAAGTTTCTGTTTTTTATAGCAAGTTCAACAAGACTTTCCCCAAGTCTTCCCAACAGTTCTACTTGGCACAAACACTAATTAAACACAAAAAACACAACCAAAACAGAGGCTAGATAATTTATTTATTACTAAACAGGAGCAAAAATCAAGGAATAAAAATAAAATTGGGTTGCCTCCCAACAAGCGCTATCGTTTAACGCCCCTAGCTAGGCATAACAAGCAAGAATAGATCTAGGTATTGCTATCTTTGGTAGGCAATCCGTAAGTGGCTCTCATAATATATTCATATGGTAATTTTATTTTCTTTCTAGGAAAGTGTTCCATGCCATTTTTTAATGGAAATTGAAATCTAATATTCCCTTCCTTCATATCAATAATTGCACCAACCGTTCTAAGGAAAGGTCTACCAAGAATAATAGGGCAAGAAGGATTTCAATCTATATCAAGAACGATAAAATCTATGGGCACATAATTCCTATTTGAAACAATAAGAACATCATTAATTCTTCCCATAGGTTTCTTAATAGTGGAATCCGCAAGATGCAAGTTTAGAGAGCAATCATCAAAATCACACAAAGTTTTGGGAATAGTAGACACACTAGCACACAAAGCATAAAACTCATAATTTTTAATTTTAATTTTAATAGTTGGTTCCTACTCATCATAAATTTTTCTAGGGATGGAAACTTCCAATTCATGTTTTTCTTCATAAGATTGCATCAAGGCATCAACGATATGTTTAGTATATGCTTTATTTTGACTATAAGCGTGAGGAGATTTTAGCACGGATTGCAACAAGGAAATACAATCAATCAAAGAGCAATTTTCATAGTTAAATTCCTTTAAATCCATAATAGTGGGTTTAGCAACATCTAGGGTTTTAATTTCTTCAATCCCACTTTTATCAAATTTAGCATCAAGATCAACAAATTCTTAGAACGCCTTCTAGGTAAAGGTGGATCATATTCAGTCCCATCATTATCAAGATTCATATTGCAAAACAAAGATTTAATAGGGGACACATCAATAACTTTTAGATCTTCATCATTATTTTCATAGGAATCTGGTTTAGCGGCCATCTTATTGACTAAGGTAGCTTGCTATCCGAAATTTCAGCAGTTAATTTTTCAAGATGGGCAATTTGGGATCTTATACCATCAAATTCTTTAGACATATCATCGAGCTCTTTATTCATATAATTCATGAAACTTTTTTGTTCCTTAAGCCCATGTCTAAAGAAATTATTATGCTCAAATTGCACAACCATAAACTTCTTGACGTTGTTTTCGATCTCCTCTAACCTTTTAAGGTGAAGATCACCAAATCTAGGTAGAGCCATCGCGACAAACAAGCAATCCAACACACGAGCAAACAAGAGCAAACGGGCAAAAAAGGCAAATAGAGAGGGAGGATAGAGAGAGAGAGGGCGAATAAAACGGCAAGGGTGAATTGGGGGGAGATGAAAACGAGAGGCAAATGGCAAATAATGTAATGCGGGAGATAGGGATTGTGATGGGTACTTGGTATGTTGACTTTTGCGCAGACTCCCCGGCAACGGCGCCAGAAATTCTTCTGGCTACCTCTTGAGCACTGCGTTGGATTTCCCCGAAGAGGAAGGGATGATGCAGCAAAGTAGCGTAAGTATTTCCCTCAGTTTTTGAGAACCAAGGTATCAATCCAGTAGGAGGCTACGCTCGGGTCCCTCGTACCTACACAAAAACAATAGCTCAACGCAACCAACGCGCTTAGGGGTTGTCAATCCCTTCACGGTCACTTACAAAAGTGAGATCTGATAGAGATGATAAATAATATTTTTTGGGTATTTTTGGTATAGAGATGCAAAGTAAATAAAGTAAAAGCAAAGTAAAAGCAAAGCAATAGCAAAGTGATGGAGATTGATATGATGAGAAAGAGACCCGGGGGCCATAGGTTTCACTAGTGGCTTCTCTCAAGAGCATAAGTATTCTACGGTGGGTGAACAAATTACTGTTGAGCAATTGACAGAATTGAGCATAGTTATGAGAATATCTAGGTATGATCATGTATATAGGCATCACGTCCGAGACAAGTAGACCGAAACGATTCTGCATCTACTACTATTACTCCACTCATCGACCGCTATCCAGCATGCATCTAGAGTATTAAGTTAAAAATAGAGTAACGCCTTAAGCAAGATGACATGATGAAGAGGGATAGTTTCATGCAATATGATAAGAACCCCATCTTGTTATCCTCGATGGCAACAATACAATACGTGCCTTGCTGCCCCTTCTCTCACTGGGAAAGGACACCGCAAGATTGAACCCAAAGCTAAGCACTTCTCCCATGGCAAGAACAACCAATCTAGTAGGCCAAACCAAACTGATAATTCAAAGAGACTTGCAAAGATAACCAATCGTACATAAAAGAATTCAGAGAAGATTCAAATATTATTCATAGATAGACTTGATCATAAACCCACAATTCATCGGTCTCAACAAACACACCGCAAAAAGAAGATTACATCGAATAGATCTCCACGAGAGAGGGGGAGAACATTGTATTGAGATCCAAAAAGAGAGAAGAAGCCATCTAGCTACTAGCTATGGACCCGTAGGTCTGAAGTAAACTACTCACACTTCATCGGAGGGACTTGGATGATGATGTAGAAGCCCTTCGTGATCGATGCCCCCTCTGGCGGAGCTCCGGAACAGGCCCCAAGATGGGATCTCGTGGATACAGAAAGTTGCGGCGGTGGAATTAGGTTTTTGGCTCCGTCCCTGATCGTTTGGGGGTACGTGGATATATATATAGGAAGAAGAAGTACGTCGGTGGAGCTTCAAGGGGCCCACAAGGCAGGGGGCGCGCCCTAGGGGAGCGCGCCCCCTACCCTCGTGAGCACCTCGTGGCTTTCTTGACGGAGGGTCCAAGTCTCCTGGATCTTATCTGATGAGAAAATCACATTTCCGAAGGTTTCATTCCGTTTGGACTCCATTCGATATTCCTTTTCTTCGAAACCCTGAAACAGGCAAAAAAAATAGCAATTCTGGGCTGGGCCTCCGGTTAATAGGTTAGTCCCAAAAATAATATAAAAGTGGAAAATAAAGCCCAATAATGTCTAAAACAATAGATAATATAGCATGGAGCAATCAAAAATTATAGATATGTTGGATACGTATCATCCACTAAAGCCCAATAAGGCACATATACCTCCCGGGGGGTTTCGATAACCTCCCGGTGCTCCGTTATATTCCCGGTCTCACCCGGAACCATTCCGGTATCCAAATATAGTCGTCCAATATATCGATCTTTACGTCTCGACCATTTCAAGACTCCTTGTCATGTCCGTGATCATATCCGGGACTCCGAACTACCTTTGGTACATCAAAACACAAAAACTCAGAATACCTATCGTTACCGAACTTTAAGCGTGCGGACCCTACGGGTTCAAGAACTATGTAGACATGACCGAGACACGTCTCCGGTCAATAACCAATAGCGGAACCTGGATGCTCATATTGGTTCCTACATATTCTACGAAGATCTTTATCGGTCAAACCGCATAACAACATACGTTGTTCCCTTTGTCATCGGTATGTTACTTGCCCGAGATTCGATCATTGGTATCTCAATACCTAGTTCAATCTTGTTACAGGCAAGACTATTTACTCGTTCCGTAATACATCAACCCGCAACTAACTCATTAGTTACAATGCTTGCAAGTCTTATAGTGATGTGCATTACCGAGTGGGCCTAGAGATACCTCTCCGACAATCGGAGTGACAAATCCTAATCTCGAAATACGCCAACTCAACAAGTACCTTCGGAGACACCTGTAGAGCACCTTTATAATCACCCAGTTACGTTGTGACATTTGGTAGCACACAAAGTGTTCCTCCGGTAAACAGGAGTTGCATAATCTCATAGTCATAGGAACATGTATAAGTAATGAAGAAAGCAATAGCAACATACTAAACGATCAAGTGCTAAGCTAACGGAATGGGTCAAGTCAATCACATCATTCTCCTAATGATGTGATCCCGTTAATCAAATGACAACTCATGTCTATGGTTAGGAAACATAACCATCTTTGATAAATGAGCTAGTCAAGTAGAGGCATACTAGTGACACTCTGTTTGTCTATGTATTCACACACGTATCATGTTTCCGGTTAATACAATTCTAGCATGAATAATAAACATTTATCATGATATAAGGAAATAAATAATAAATTTATTATTGCCTCTTGGGCATATTTCCTTCAGTTACACCGCTGCATAGAGGGGGAGAAAGTTGGTGTTGACGGTAGCAAGATTGTTGATGTAGATCGCCGGCACGATCCTTGCCCCGGCGGCACTCCGGCGCCACCGGAAGCAAGGGGGAGAGCCCCCCTCCTTCTTCTTCTTACTTGGCCTCCCCCCTAGATGGGAGGAGAGTTCCCCCTCTGGTCATGGCCAACATGGCCGCGGAGGGGCGGGAGCCCCTCCGAGATTGGATCTCCCTCTCTGTTCTCTTCTGTTTCGCGTTCCCGAGATCTGGCCCTTCATGATTTCTTAAATTCCCGGAGATCCGTAACTCTGATTGCGCTGAAATTTTTACATGATTTTTTCCCATAAATTATCTTTCTCGCGCTAGAAGAAGGGCCCCAACCGACCTTCGAGAAGGGCACAAGACACCTGTGCACGTCAGGGGGTGCCTGGCGCGCCCTGGTGGGTTGTGGGCACTGTGGGCCCCCGTTTGCATTGATTCCACCTCCTAAAAATAAAATATATTCCAAAATAATTCTCCGTAAATATTTATCGCGGTTGGACTTTGTTTGATATGGATTTTCTACAAAACAAAAGCACGCAACAAACAGGAACTGGCACTGGGCACTGGGTAAGTAAGTTAGTCCAAATAAGTCATATAAAAAGTTGCCAAAAGTATGTAAAAGTTGAATAATATTGGCATGAAACAATCAAAAATTATAGATACAACGGAGACGTATCAATGCCTATATACATGATCACTGCCTTGGATATCGTCATAATTATTTGTTTTTCTATCAACCGCCCAACAGTAATTTGTTTACCCACCGTATACTATTTTCAAGAGAGAAGACTCTAGTGAAAACTATGAACCCCAGGTCTACTTTTTTATCATATATAAAAACAAAAATACCTTGTTGTAATTTTTATTTACTTTATTTTATTTTGTGTTTTATTTATCTATCTACCACACTACTAGGAAAAGGCCTACTAATGGCGCACCTAATTTGGCCATTAATGGCGCATTAGGGGTGCGCCATTAGTGCCACGCCATTAGTATATTTTACTAATGGCTCACCACTGGTGCGCCATTAGTATCTGGTATACTAATGGCGGACCTCAGATGCGCCATTAGTATATACAACAGTGCGCCATTAGTATGCCTCCCAGGGGGCCATGTATACCCAGGTGCTTTAGAATACTAATGGCGCACAACAACAAGATGCGCCATTAGTAACTTCGGCATACTAATGGCGCACTGTTTAATGATGCGCCATTAGTATCCTTTGGCATACTAATGGCGCACTGTGATGTGATGCGCCATTAGTATGAATATTAGGTTTTTTTTTAATTTTCTGTTTTTGCACAGGTTACAAAATGTATAATTGGACAAAATATAGACAGCACACATCAACAACAGATTCATCGAATACAATAGAAGATTAGTCTCTGAATACAATTCATCATATTAGTCTCCGAATACAATTCATCATATTAGTCTCTGAATTGAAAAGACCGAACAAAGATAGAACATTATATTACAAGTCTCGAGACCACGAGTAGCGAGTTTGTCTTCACATTACAAGTCGATATCGATCATCTAAACTACCATCACATAGAAGAGAGCTGCGGTCATCACGATGAGCACCATCACGATGAAACTCATCTTCATCCGGTTCCTCCAACGCTCCCTCCCCTCTCCCGCTAGATAGTGGGCGTATCTAGATTCGGCCTCGGCCCTAGTGGTGTACCCTTTGTAACTGTTACCGCTGAATCGGTGAACCTGTCTCCGACACTCCTCCCAGTCGTCGTAGACTCCGGGAACCTTACCCTTGTACACAACATACGACGGCATCGCTATGCACTAGCCAAACGAAACGTTAGTACCAATTCACAGACAATACATACGCAATATATAAGTATGCAACAGAACGGATCGGAAGAAAAAAGCAAGACATTAATAGCATCGATTACATCTAAGTTGAACGACTCTCGAAACCAAAGAGACATACTACAAGTTCATTAAAGTTTAATTACAACATGAGCCAATCGATGTGTCAGAACTAGACACGGCATCACTGCTTTCGACTCAACTCAAGGGACCGGAGCGTGGATGAAGCCGCCGTCTATCGTGGGAGTCATGAAATAAAGGTCGTTGTCAGCCTGCATTTGTAGCATTGTGTCGATGTCACTGTTGGACGGTTGATTTCTGAGGTAGAACTGCCCCGAGGTACGAAGGACATCTTGATGGATGATTTCCGCAAACTCCGACTGGATGCGAAAGAATTCTTGTCTGATGTCCGCGTCCTGGATTGCCGACACGCTCGCGGCCCAATCTTTGAGTTTACTCGGTAGCAGAAGTTGATGATGGTCCCGTACGATCGCCCGCATGTGATGGATGGCGTAGTAGGCACCCTTCTGACCGCCAGGCGGCTGCTTGACGCAGCAGAACATTGTATTGTGGGAGAACACGTGCTTGCCGTACTTACGAATAGGCCTGGTGAAGGTGCCTCCAGATTTGGCGTAGTCGGGGAGAACATCATCAAGAACCTTCTTGACATTTGTGTAGTCTACGTTCGAATGACGGTCCGGGTCGAAATACGTGGCCATGGAATATTTGGGGCTTAGGAGGATGAGCGTGCAATGTGTGTCACTGCAGAAAACACGGAATGTTAAAAGAAAAACGATCGAAATCTAAGAATTCATATGTTACGGGGCGGTTGAGGGGAGGACTTACTCGGGAAAGTAAGGCACGAGGAAGTTATCCTTATCTTGGTTTGCCAGAATGACGCCTTCGAGGTAAGAACTCGCGACTTGCCGGTCCCCAGCGCTGCACAAGATCTTGGCACGCATGTAGAATGGGTCGACTATCACGATGTCCGGGGTCTTGTCGCGAATGATCCGCATCTCCATACTTAGCGAAAATAGCTGAACGAAGGTGTAGTGCAGCGGATGAAGGTTCAACATAGCGTGGATGTCATCAAACCGCAGGACGATCATACCCCCGATGGAGTTATCCACAAAGCCCTTGCCCTCTGGCACCTTGGCCGTGAAAACCGGGTATGCCACATCCTTCTCCAAAGAAAGAACACTGTCATGAAGACTCCGCATAGCACCGATTGCAGCATCGAGCATATTTCTCGGTAGCATCGGCCTACCCGCCACATGTAGCCTCCTCATTAAATCCTCAGGTGAAGGTGGCCTGTCCCGAGCACGGATTGTCGTCGGTGCCGGCTGGCCCGCACCCTTGTTAGTCTTTCTTTTGCATGCCTTCTTCTTCTCCTGTAGTGGGACCGAGTTCTGCTCACAGACCGCCTTCTTGAGTGTGTTGGGGCTGATAACATTTCGCACCTCGCCTATCTGAGGCTCGGTGAAGTCGGCAGCTGGAGGCGTCTCCTGAGAGCTGAACTGCAGACGACGCCTGTTGCAACTTGGCTTCTCCGCGGTACCAGCTAGATCGCGCACGTCTTTTGTTGGGTTGGGTTCTTCAGAAGGAGGCCCCATGAAGTCGCCACCGTACCCATGATCGGCAAAGTACTGATCGACGTTGCCAAATGTATCATCGTCGTCGTTGTTCTGATCCTGTGCCATATGCATGTTTGGATCCAGTGGCATAGGGATGTCCAGCACCGTTGCGGCGGTCTTGCCATGGGGCCGACTTGGCGCCTGCACGTCTGGCGGTGTTGTCTTTGGGGTGGTGTCCCCCGCCCCCAAACGAATCTGGCTCTTCGGCCAAAGCAGGGGCCAGCTCAGGCAGGCGCTGAGGGTCATCACGTCATCATCGTCGGCCCCGACGGGTCGAATCGGAGGTAACAACTCGTCGTAGCCTGGCAGCACCCGAACCAGTTGAACCCTAAACAAGTTGGGTGGCATCTGGGTACCGTGGAACAAGGGGTTGCCCGGTTGAACGATTTTTCCCTTGGCGACATCGACCAACTCGTTGTTCACAAAGTGCAGGAGAGTGCACGGAACGTCGGCGGCGCCCTGCGAAAACATGTAGGGCATCAGGGATGCCCAGTCAAAGGCAAGGAGATGAAGTCCTCGGCCGAGAGAGGCTTAATTAGTTACCGTGATGATGGCGTCGAGCTCGGCTAATGTCGAGGCACCGCCAACGGCGGGCGTGCAGTTGATGGAGGGGCCGCTTGCTGCAGAGGTGCTGGCCGGCGTACACCCGGGTGCATTAAGCTCCCGTGCCGGCGTCGGAGACACCAATGCCGCCTCCGCCGGAGACACCAATGGCCCCGCCATCGCGTTCTGTGAGTTGCTGGCCGTGAAGCTAGGAATCGGGGGCGGCCCCTATTGGCCGCCCGCAATCCACGCACTCAACCCCTGGATCAAGGTAGGCACAATGGCGGTGATCGTCGCTCCGAGTTGTTGTTGCACTTGCTCTTGGACAATCTCCGGAATCCGCGCCACATGTGCCTTGAGTTCTTGAACCTCGCGCGCCTGGCTTTCTGAGCTGGTCTTTTTCTCCTTTCGCCCACCAGTGTTATAGTATGACGACCATTTTGTCGACAAACCTTTGCCGGCCACACGACCAGCTGACGTCGGCTTACTGAGCTTATCCTTGTTCTTCATTACATTCAACGCCCTATTTAGAGTGGTGTCCCAAGGGTTGCTCTTAGTCGACCCCGCGCTACTGCTTTCAGTCGCCTGCGGAAGGAATGTGAACCATTTAGAAATTTGGCTTCATTAATTAGAATGCAACCATATGGAGCTAATTACGCGGGGGTGTATTCCTTACCAGAACAAGCTCAAGCGCCCTGGTCTTCGGATCCGTGGTAAGCTCCTTTGTTTTTGGGTCCTTCTTGTACCGGGCCCTGACAAAGTTCCTGGTCTGCTTGTCACCGTATTTATCGAAGAGGGGCGGTAGGCCTTGCTCGGCACGGTCCGTCTCCTCCTTGTCCCATATAGGCTCCGCCACTCTGTAACCGCCGGGACCGAGTATGTGTTCCCCTAAGTTCAGCTACCGCATTTCTTTCCCCCACTGACTTGATTCGGAGTTTGCGGTGCTCGAGCAATTGATCTTGAAGTCGTTGTAGTCATCTTCGGTGATCGAAGGATTTTTCTCCTTGATCTTCTCATAACTCTCACCTTTCTCGATCATTCTCTTCACATTGCTTTTCCAAGTAGACAGGGCCTTGCTCATCTTCGTGAGGGCAGCATTGTTCACTTTATTCCCTTTGAGGCTTGTGTTTTTAAATTCAGCGGGGAACTTGTATCGTTTGGGCAGCTTCATGAAGAGGAGGTTGCGCAAATTCCCTCGGTCAGGATGCCTCAGGTTCTCGGTGTTGATCAAGACGGTGCTCCGGAGAATGCACCCGAGCTGAAGCGAGTACCCCTTGACTATTCGTTCGGGCGCCGTTGGATTCCCGTCGGAGTCCACTTCAGTAACTTCCTCCTTGAGGCTGCGGAGCACGGTCGGGCGCCGGTCCTTCCGTTGCCTCTTCGGTTAGCTGCCATCTGTGCGTGCGCCGCCATCATCAGTATTGGAATCCTCGGCGGCACCATCAGTGGTGGCATCAGTGGGGTCATCCTCGATGGCACCATCAGTGGTCTCAGGATCGGTGGGGAAGGCGGCGTCCTCATACAAGTGAGGTTGTTCCTCCATCTCCTGGGACAGCTCCCAGAATGCCTTGCCGCCCGAACCCCCGGCCTCATCGTTGTTGGCCATGTTTCTCTCTAAATAGGAACAAAGTTTGGTCAAAAAGTTGGTTATTGTCAAGGAACAAGATCATGGTCTCATCATCTAGGGTTTGTCGACACTGAGGCATCCTAAAAGCTAAGCTTTTATCATTGAGGGTTTTTCGACGCCGAGGCACCCTAAAAGCCTAAGCTTTCATCATTTCGGTTTTTATCGACACCGAGGCACCCTAAAAGCCATGCATTAGTCACAAGTACGCCGGGGCACTTGATCCTACTTAATTAACTACTAAGATACCACGGCCCATGCATTAGTCACAAGTACCCCATATGTCCTATTTTTAGCAAAGTCATGCTAAAATTCACGGAAAATTTCAGCATGACCTTTGCTGAAAATAGGACATATGGAGTACCCGAATTTGCCGGAACGGAAGTTAATCGACATTCCAGCAAACTCAAGGGCCTCTCGGGTGGACAAGGCAAAAAAGGCCTCCATCACAACATGGAAAATACATTGGCATGTGAAGAGGTGAAACAATATATGCAGCTTGCTTTTGCTTTTCAGTGCCAAATTCTAGCTAGTACCAGCAAATTAACATCTAGCAGCAATCATTTTCAAATATATATACACTGGACATTTTAATATTAACCTAAGGAAAAATGAATAGTTAGGTTAATATTAACCCAAGATACATCAACTACTGCACTGTCCTGCCTAATAAAAACAGTCATGCCAGCATATAGTATATAAATCTGAATTTGTGTTTACAAGAAGAGTGCCCATTGCAATGTAAACCTGAGAACACGACTCACCTCAAGTGCAGGATATAGCAGACACCTACTTCTTCAGTCAAGTGCAGTAAAAGACCGTTTGCAAAACCTGTTTAGTCAGAGTTGAACATTACATAAGATGAGAACTCTACATAACTAATATTGGTATGACAGATAGAAAACTGAGAATGGATAAAAAAACTAAGCATGGCAGCAAGATGCTGATGCATCTTCTGTGTCGCCAACTTTCAAAACAGAACCAGAATTCTGTTGATAAATGGAAGCATGAAACTTCAATAACAGAATCTGTGCCAATTGTGGACCCATGTTGTACTGAAAAAGCTTTAAAACAGTTGTGATTAAACATTGTCAAATCTGGTTAATTCCCTTGCATAGTTGGTTGATGATTTAAGTTACGACGATCAACTGGTCAGCAGCAGTTGACTGACAGATGCACCAAATACAACAATTCCAATTGCAATCTCCAAACAAAAACTACCCCAAAAAAAGGTGGCAACATATGAGAACAATAATGGAGCTAAACTACACAGCACATGGCAAGTCCAACATATCAGACTGCCTTCAATTGTTGTTCAAGTGAAAGTGGCCATTGCTTCCTTCTTACTAAGGAGGATACATAACGTTTGTTTGCTTCTTCTGGTATTCCCCCATGGCCCATTACTAAAGGAAGATGATAGAATAACTACACAATCTGTATAGTTCGTTATATGCTAGTGGCACTGAAAGCTTAACAAAAAAATCTGTATAGTTCGTTGTCAGGTATGGTTAATGCCTTAGGTAGTTGGTTGATGTTTATGTTCCGATGATCAACTGGTCAGCAGCGCACGCTAGACTGACAGATGCACCAATACGACAATCTGAACAGTGAGGAACGAACAAAAACTAACCCAAAAAGGCAGCCACAGATCGGAATAATACTTTCGTACTACTTCCAAACCAACTACCTCGAAACGACGTAAGCGCATGCGCGCGAGGGGGAGAGGGGAGAGGAGGAGGGGGAGCTCACGGGGGCCGTAGGGATAGGGCAGTGGGGCGCGGGGAGGATGTCGGGGACGATGACGACGCAGGGGAGGAGGCAACGAGGTCCGGGTGGTGGTGGTGCTCCGGCGACGGTGGTGTGGACGGGGCGGCGTCCGGGCCGCCAGCGACGAGGGCGGCGGGGCGATGGCGTCCAACGAGGTGGGGCGACGGGGAGAGCGGCGCCGACGTCGGGGCCTCAGGCGGCGGTGGTTGGAGACGGGCGACAGGGACGACGGGGCACCGGCGATGGGCGCAGGGGCAGGGCGCCCCAATCCAAATCGCGTTTGGGAGGAGACGAGGACGACGGGGCGGCGTCGGGGCGGCGTCGAGGCGGCGGGGCAGCGGCGTCGGGAGAGGAGAGGGGAAGGGGATCGAGGGCGAGGGCGAGGGAGAGAGAGGGGATAGGTTTGGGCCGGGGAGGAAATATGGATGGGGGCGGCACAATACTAATGGCGCACCACCCCCCGGTGCGCCATAAGTACATCCATACTAATGGCGCACCTCACCCTGGTGCGCCATTAGTATTTTTTTTTTTATTTCTGCTCGAGCCAACAGGTTATCTTCCACCTGACCTGATCCACACCAAGTTCCCTCTACTAGCTCGACTGGTCAGTAGCCAGTTCTCACACCAGGAGGTCCTGGGTTCGATTCCTAGGCTCCACAATTTTTTTATGCATTTAAAATGCTGTTTGATACTTATTTGTGTTTAAATATGTTCAAACTTGTTTAAATCATAACAGTAATATTTTTTTATAAGACAGTAATATTTTTTTTAAAAAATATCATCAAACAGTAATGCCGGTGGAGCGGGGGAGGGTGCGCGGGGTGCGGGGGGTCGGCGGCGGCGGTTGAGTAGGGGAGGGGTGCGGGGGGTCGGCGGCGGCGGTTGAGTAGGGGAATCGAGGGTGCGGGGGGTCGGCGGTGGCGGCCGGTGGACCGGGGGGTGCTCGGCGGCGAGGGGGACCGAATCTGGTGAGGTGGGATAGCGATCGAGATGGAGGGGGATCGAGATCGAGTGTCCATGAAATTTAAAAATATTCATGATAGCTCAAAAAGTTCCCATGAAATACAATCGAGAAATGAAGGCTACGATTTAAATACAATCGATCTTAGCTAGCTATCTGTTCACAATCTTCTTGCCCTTCTTTTTCGCAAATGGAGTTCTTCTGTGGAACGGACGTCCTTTAGGTAGGGTGGTCCTGCTTCTTCTTGTGGTGTATGCTGCTACTTCATCATCGTCGTCATGTTCGATCCTCGGGTCGCCGTACTTGTTGAAGTCTTGCTCATTGGCTACTCCATCCATTCCGATGATCTTCCTTTTGCCTCTCCTCACGACAACACGACTGGGTTTTGACGGGTCGGTAATGAAGAAGCATTGTTCCACTTGGGAAGCCAGTACCCATGGCTCATTTTTCGCGGTGACATTTGCGCCCGCGGTCTTGGATTTGGCTTCGGGTATAACCATGGTGGTGAAATACCGGTCTTCTTTTAGGACGCTCTTGGCCCATCTGACACGAAACGTCGGGACCTTCTCTCCAGCGTAGCTCAGCTCCCAGATCTCCTCGATCCTTCCGTAGTATCTGTCCTTGTCGTTACCGGTGTAGGATTCCATCGTTACCCCGGAGTTCTGATAACCATCGCTCTTCATGTCCTTGGCCTCGGTGTAGAATGTGTAGCCGTTGATATCGTACGCCTCATAGGTCATCAGGTTGTGCTCGGCGCCCTGTGACAAGGCGAATATGAGTTGTTCTTCCGCGGAAGAATCCTCATGTAAAGGGTACGACAGAAGCTTCTGCTTGAACCAACGCGTGAAACATGAGTTGTGCTCTTTGAGTATATCTCCGTCTGTCCTCTGCTGACCTCGGTCATTCTACGTCTTCTTAATAAAGGTTTTGTGCTCTACCACCCAAGGATCGACCACGTCTATGTGTTGTAGCGCGACTAGGTTTGCTCTTTCAAAGTCGGCGAGTCGACCCTCGAAGTCGACATGCATTTCGCGGCGACCCTCACGGTGACCCCATCCAGTGAGCCTGCCGAGGTGCCTGTTGACGGGCAGACCAACGGGGTTCTCGATGCCTAGATAATTCGTGCAGTAGGAGATGCACTCTTCGGTCAGAAAGCCCCTGGCTATGCTTCCCTCTGGACGTGACATGTTGCGAACGTATCCTTTGATGACACCATTCATCCTTTCGAACGGCATCATGCTGTGCAGGAACGTCGGCCCGAGTTGGATGATATCCTCCACTATATGGACCAGTAGATGCACCATAACGTCGAAGAATGCGGGCGGGAAGTACATCTCAAGCTCGCATAGTATCACCACGATCTCTTCCTGTAGCCTTCTGAGTTGCCTCACGCCAATCGACTTCCGAGAGATGACGTCGAAAAAGTTGCATAGGCCAAATAGCGTTTCACGGACGTGCGCGTCCATGATCCCACGGATTGCAACTGGAAGTATCTGCGTCATCAGCACGTGACAGTCGTGAGACTTCATCCCGCTGAACTTCTGCTTCGCTGGGTCTAGGTATATGCTTATCTTCCCCACGTAACCGTAAGGAAGTTTTACTCCTAGGAGACAGGTGAAAAACTGCTCGATCTCCTCCTGACTTAGAGTGAAGCACGCGGGAGGGTAGTCATTTCCGGTCTTCTTGGCCTTTTTGCCTTTGCGACGACTTTCTGTGTCCTGCTTCGCCTCATCATCATCATCATCATCATCATCATCATCATATATAGCGTGAAGCTCCTGCCTGATGCCCATTGATTTCAAGTCTGCCCTTGCTTTCGGCCCATCTTTGGTCCTCTCTGGCATGTTGAGCAGGGTACCAAGCAGACTCCCGCACACGTTCTTCGTGATATGCATGACATCAAGGCTGTGAGGCACACGGTGGATCTTCCAGTACGGCAAGTCCCAGAAAACAGACCTCGTTTTCCATACCTTCAGCAGCGGCTCTGGCGCCTTTCGCTTCTTTCCCGGCTCTGGCGCCTTTTGCTTCTTTCTCGGCAGTGAGCAGTCTTTCCAATTTTTCAACAGCTTGTCTATTTCCTCGCCGCTCCTCGTACACGGGCGTTTTCGGGGTTCGGTTTCACCATCGAACAGATCCTTGCGTTTCCTCCACGGGTCATCGTCGCGAAGCCACCTTCGATGTCCCATGAACACGGTTTTCGAAGACCCGAGATCTCTATCTAGCTGGCGATATGTTGTGTCATCCATGCACCTCACGCATCCAGAAAATCCGTGGACTACCTGCCCCGCGAGATATCCGTAACCGAGATAGTCGTGCACCGTCGTGAGCAGTGCGGCTCTCATAGGGAAATATTCTTTCTCTGCGGCGTCCCACGTATTGGCTGACGTTTTCCACAGTGTGTCTAGCTCCTCCTTCAGCAGCCCCAGATACAGATTGATGTCGTTCCCTGGTTGTTTCGGCCCTTCAATTAGCATACTCATGTGAATGTACTTCCTCTTCATGCACAACCAGGGGGGAAGGTTGTACATCCACACAAACACAGGCCAGGTGCTATGTGTGCTTCTCTGGCTGCCAAACGGATTGACTCCATCGGTGCTCGCGCCCAGCACGATGTTCCTTGGATCCTTCCCAAATTCTGGGTATTCGAAGTTCAACGCTTGCCACTGGCTCGCATCCTTAGGGTGACTCAGCATCTTGTCTTTTTATCTATCTCCGGATCATTTGCGTCATCTTCGCGCTTCTTCTCCTCCCTATCCGCATGCCAACGCAGGAGCTTTGCTACCTTAGGGTCCACGAAATACCGCTGCAGACGAGGAGTGATCGGAAAGTACCACACCACTTTTCGAGGAGCTTTCTTCCTCTTCTTGTATCGAGTGACGCCGCACACCGGACATATGGTAGACTCCGCGTGCTCGTCCCGATAAATGATGCAATTGTTCATGCACACATGGTATTTCACGTGCAGTAAATCCAGAGGACACACGATTTTCTTCGCCTCCTCCAAACTGGTCGAGCACTTGTTCCCCTTGGGAAGACGTTCGTGCCAGAATGACATGTTCTCGTCGAAGCATGCATCGGTCATTTTGTGTTTTACCTTCATCTCTAGAGCCATGAGCGTTACTTTCAGGCGGGTATCCTCGGGCCTGCATCCTTCATACAATGGAGTAACCGCGTCTAACTCAAGTTGATCCATCTTGGCTTTCTCTCGGGCGGCAGCTCTTGCGTTATCCGTCTGCTTGAGAAGAAGCTCTTGAATATGAGGGTCCTGCACCCAGCCCATCGATGGTCCAGCGTCGTCTGCTCCGCCGGCATCATCATCTTCATGATCATGCCCGTCGTCTGCTCCGGCATCTTCCTCATCATCATGTCCTGCATCTTCTACATGATGACTGTGTACAGCATCACCGTCATGATCATCTCCTGGGGATTCTTCGTCTTCTCGCCCGCCCGAGCCGCGGTGGTTGTCTTGCTGCCCTTCCTCATTTCTTGCCCGGCCCCCATGGACGACTTCGTAGTCATCTTCATCACCTTGCCACCGATAGCCATCCATGAAACCACGCAAGAGCACGTGGTCCCGCACCTACCCGGAATCCGGGTCCGCAATAAGGCTCTTCAGCTTGCATCTTCGACACGGACATCTTATCTCCGTCTCGTTCTTTTGAAGCATCTCGGCCTTCGCGGACCTCAAAAACCTATTCACGATGCCTTCGGTCATCGTGCGGACCATGGTCGCCTGCGGGGTAGAGCAAAACGATATTTTAGAACCAAGAAAAAATTTGGCATGACTTTCCCAAAAAATAGGACCAAAAAGAATGCTTAATGCCAAAATTCTCGCCGAAACGGAAATGAATCAACATTCCGGCAAAATATTGGCAACTATCGCATTTCAAATACTGGTACACCTCCAAACACAAACACATATGCAACACAACAAACATATGCAACACCACGAACATACATAGATCTAGCTAGGCCATAAAAAGTGCATGTGCACATTGTTGTAGGGAGAACAACATAAATATAGCTTCCCCCCTTACTTACCTATCAAAACAAGGTAATTTAACCACTTAAATTGAATGAATCTATGGTGGAAATGAGGTGAAAAAGAGGAGGCACCCGAGACAAGGAGGAGGAGAGAATGAAGTGGGGAGAAAGTGAGTGTGGGTAGGAGAGGCTGTCCAAAATATCTTGTTGCTGCCCACTTACTAATGGCGCACCAACTCCAAATGCGCCATTAGTAATCTAGGTTACTAATGGCGCACCTTCTGGTGGTGCGCCATTAGTAGTTTTGCAAAAAAAACATACTAATGGCGCACTATTCCACAGTGCGCCATTACTAGTTTAAACTAGTAATGGCGCACGGTGGAACAGTGCGCCATTAGTAGTTTTGCAAAAAAGGAATAAAAAATATAATAAAAAAACAACATTAGTGGCGCACTTTCCGACAGGTGCGCCATTACTAGTTACAACTAGTAATGGCGCACTGTGTCTGGATGCGCCATTAGTATGTTTGGACAGGCGCACTAGTTCAAAAAAAAATTGATACTAATGGCGCACCCTGGGCCAGGTGCGCCATTAGTAGTTTCAACTCTAATGGCGTATCAGAAGGTGGTGCCATTAGTATATACTAATGGCGCACCGCTTGTCTGGTGCGCCATTAGTGTCAATCCCATCTATAGCCCTTTTTCTAGTAGTGCCACTACGAGATTTAATCCTTGCAATTAACCGCCGAGGGATTGACAACCCCTTGTTCGCATTGGGTGCAAGTATTTGTTATTTTCTGTGTAGGTACTGCTAACGAATACTGCCGAATCAAAATAAGACGTTGGTGGTAAGCAGTATGACTATCACCGCCCACAACTCTTTGTGTTCTACTCGTGCATATCATCTACGCATAGACCTGGCTCATGATGCCACTGTTGGGAATCATTGCATGGAAAACAAAAAAATTCTACGCACACGCAATGATCTATCCATGGAGATGTATAGAAACGAGAGGGAGAGTGTGTCTACGTACCTTCGTAGACCGTAAGAAGAAGTGTTTCACAATGCGGTTGATGTAGTCGAACTTCTTTGTGCTTCAACCGATCAAGTACCAAACGCACGGCACCTCCGCGTTCTGCACACGTTCAGCTCGGTGACGTACCTCGCCTTCTTGATCCAGCAAGATGTCGAGGTAGTAGATGAGTTCCATCATCACGAAGGCGTGGTGACGGTGATGGTGAAGTGATCTCCGCAGGGCTTCGCCTAAGCACTATGAAAATATGAGCGGGGGTGTAAACGATGGAGGGGGCGCCTCACACGGCTAGGCAATTTTCTGGTGTGTACTAGGCGCCCCCTCCTCATATATATAGGTGGGAGGGAGAGGGGAGAGGCCAAGGGGCGCCACAAGTAGGTCCAAATCCTACTTGGGCTCCTGCCCTTGGCCGCGCCTCCTGCCATGTTTGTCGAAGGGGGAAGGAAATAGGGGGGAGAGGGAAGGAAGTGGGAATCCTAATCCACACTTACCTTTCCCTTCTCCCCTTTCCTTCTCCTCCTTAGGCCGGCCCATATGGGGCGCACCAGCCCCTTGTGGCTATTGTGTTTCCCCTCTTGGCCCATAAGGCCCATATATTTTGATGGGGGTGTCCGGAACCCCTTCCGGTGACCCGATAAGTACCCGGTACCCCCCGAAACACTTTCAGTGTCCGAATACTATCATCCTATATATCAATCTTTACCTCTCAGCCATTTCGAGACTCCTCGTCATGTCCTTGATCTCATCCGGGACTCTGAACAACATTCGGTCACCAAATCACATAACTCATATTATATCATGTCATCATCGAATGTTAAGCGTGCGGACCCTACGGGTTCAAGAACTATGTAGACATGACCGAGACACCTCTCCGGTCAATAACCAATAGCGGAACCTGGATACCCGTATTGGCTCCTACATATTCTACGAAGATCTTTATCGATCGAACCGTTATGACAACATACATAATTCCCTTTGTCCATCGGTATGTTACTTGTCCGAGATTCGATCGTCGGTATCTTCATACCTAGTTCAATCTCGTTACCGGCATGTCTCTTTACTCGTTCCTTAATTCATCACCTCATGACTAACTCCTTAGTCATTTGCTTGCAAGCTTATGATGTGTATTACCGAGAGGGCCCAGAGATACCTCTCTGATACTCGGAGTGACAAATCCTAATCTCGATTTATGCCAACTCAACAAACACCTTCGGAGATACCTGTAGAGCATCTTTATAATCACCCAGTTACGTTGTGACATTTGATAGCACACAAGGCATTCCTCCGGTATCTGGGAGTTGCATAATCTCATAGTCGAAGGAATATGTATTTGACATGAAGAAAGCAATAGCAATAAAACTGAATGATCATAATGCTAAGCTAACAGTTGGGTCTTGTCCATCACATCATTCTCCTAATGATGTGATCCTGTTATCAAGTGAAAACTCATGTCTATGGTTAGGAAACCTTAACCATCTGTGATCAACGAGCTAGTCAAGTAGAGGCTTACTAGGGACACGGTGTTTGTTTATGTATTCACACATTTATTTATGTTTCCGATCAATACAATTCTAGCATGAATAATAAACCTTTATCATGAATAAGTAAATATAAAATAACAACTTTATTATTTCCTATAGGGCATATTTCCTTCATTTTCTTGGGAAAATTTCACTCATGTAGCCATCGTTTGACTATTGCATAATTGACACATGCACCAACCACATAGCCTTTTTCCTCTTCTAGAACTGGGATTTTAGATATGTGAGAGTTGTCCATTCTATGATGATCAAATGAAAATGGGAATGGGCGACTAACTCAATTGATTTTATTTAGTCTCTAGTTTAGTCTGATTATGAATGAAAATTTTGATAATGGAACTGTATTTTGATTTAGTAATAATAAATAGGGTCAAATATGCTTTGCATCTGAATGGTTACTTGCAAAACTAGTTCATACCTAGTCTGGAAAGTATTGATTTCCTTATCCATTACCTATTATGGTGATTGATATTTTTATGATGCATGCTGCTTGCAGATTTGGTTCTTTTTTTTTGCTTTATGCTTTGAAGGAAAAACAAAAAAACGAATTCAACCAGCTTGCAAGGCGAGTACTCACTCTTGCAAAATATCACGTTCAACCACATGGGAATTCCATGATAATGACTCATAACTCTCTTTCTTTGTACAAAATTGCTTAGTTGTATTAGAAAATAAGAGATAATTAGTTGTCTCTTTACTCTATGCATACAATGCTAAATTAGAGTGCCTCTTGAAACTCATTTAAATACATGCTGATATGTAGTATTTTTATGAAATTAGACTATTGTCTTAATAAAAATTAATCATCACATCTGCTATTTTATTGGTCAAGATGTGCATTGCATGTGCACACTTACTAGTAGGAGTAATGTGTAGCTCGTTTGCTTTCCTACTGAAGTTTGGTGTTTTGCGAGTGAATAAAAGGGTAGCACTTGGATCGAGATCATCCTATGTTCTTCGCCTCTTGCTTTGGCTACTGTCCATGGTGATGGTTTTGGGGGGTAGGGAGGAAGGACTAGTTGGTTCATACGCCAAGATTGTGGCCTTTCTTAGATCAAGTTTCCCTTGCTGATGATTCGGTTCTTGTCCCTCGCCGGCCTAGTTTACTCTCCCTGCTCCCCCAATAATAATCCCTACTTGTTTGATCCTTGGTCATTGGTTTTAGATCCCAAAATATCCTTCTCCGACGTTCTTTCACCAGTTCTTCAATACTTTCCCATCGATTGTCTAAGCTGATGGGTTTGAGGGAGGCGCATATGCTCATGTTCTTCTTTTGGTGCCACCTTGTTCTCTCTCTCTTTTGATGTTTTTTCTTCCTTTCTCATGCACCAGATGCAAACCTGCTCTATTCAAAGCTCATGCTGAGAGTTCATCATGTTCCATCTTCAATCTCCATCATTGATGCCCGTTGTACAATCTTTGGATCCGGCAGAGCCGTAGCTTTGAGTTCTAGTGGAGTCGTTTTCCCGAGGCCCTCCGTTGATGCCCAATGCGCTTCTTCCTCTGATCTTCTTGACAGATTTCAAGGAGGCAACCGCCCCTAACAATTTTTCTCGCTCACTGGTGGCGGATGAGGATGGTGGTTCGCCTAGAGCGACTCTCACCTTGGTCTATGGCAGGATTGACTCTAGGGCGTGTGGCAACCTGTTTGATTCAACAGGGCGCGAATGTCTAGTCCAATTGGAGCCAGGTGTCGGTGTCAAAACCGGCGGATCTCGGGTAGGGGGTCCCGAACTGTGCGTCTATGGTTGATGGTAACAGGAGACAGGGAACACGAAGTTTTACCCAGGTTCGGGCCCTCTTGATGGAGGTGAGGGAGTCCTGGATTAGGGGGTGTTCGGGTAGCCGGACTCCAGGACTATGAAGATACAAGATTGAAGACTTTGTCCCGTGTCCAGATGGGACTTTCCTTGGCGTGGAAGGCAAGCTTGGCGATGCGGATATTCAAGATCTCCTACCATTGTAACCGACTTTGTGTAACCCTAACCCTCTCCGGTGTCTATATAAACCGGAGGGTTTTAGTCCGTAGGACAACTTCATCATACAACAATCATACCATAGGCTAGCTTCTAGGGTTTAGCCTCCTTGATCTCGTGGTAGATCTACTCTTGTACTATCCATATCATCAAAATTAATCAAGCAGGACGTAGGGTTTTACCTCCATCAAGAGGGCCCGAACCTGGGTAAAACATCGTGTTCCTTGCCTCCTGTTACCATCCGGCCTAGACGCACAGTTCGGGACCCCCTACCCGAGATCCGCCGGTTTTGACACCGACATTGGTGCTTTCATTGAGAGTTCCTCTGTGTCGTCGCTTTTAGGCCTGATGGCTCCTTTGATCATCAACAACGACGCAGTCCAGGGTGAGACTTTTCTGCCAGGACAGATCTTCGTCTTCGGCGGCTTCGCACTGCGGGCCAATTCACTTGGCCACCTTGAGCAGATCGAAAGCTACGCCCCTGGCCATCAGGTCAGGTTTGGAAGCCTAAACTACACGGCTGACGTCCGCGGGGACTTGATCTTCGACGGATTCGAGCCACAGCCAAGCGCGCCGCACTGTCTCGATGGGCATGATATAGCTCTGCCGCCGAACAGCGCCTTGGAGGCCGCACGCACATCGGTTCCGACCATTGATTCGGAGCCTACTGTGCCGATCGAGGATCAGCGGTTGGACGCTGCCTCAGGGGCTGCAATCTCAGAGGTGATCGAGCCGAACTCCAGCCCCGCACTCCGCATGGCCCGTGACTCCGAGGAGCCAGATTCCTTTTCGAACTCCGAGCCCCCCGCGCCCCTGCCGATCGAATCCGATTGGGCACCGATAATGGAGTTCACCGCCGCAGACATCTTTCAGCACTCGCCCTTCGGCGACATCCTGAATTCGCTAAAGTCTCTCTCTTTATCAGGAGAGCCCTGGCCGGACTACGGTCAGCAAGGATGGGATTCGGATGATGAGGAAATTCAAAACCCACCCACCACTCACTTCGTAGCCACTGTCGATGACTTAACTGACATGCTCGACTTTGACTCCGAAGACATCGACGGTATGGACGATGATGCAGGAGACAACCAAGAACCAACTCCTATAGGGCATTGGACAGCCACCTCATCTCATGATGTGTACATGGTGGATACCCCTAAAGGAAGCAACAACGAGGAAAACTGGGATGGAAAGAGTGATCGATCTCTCAAAAAACAATCAAAGCGTCGGCGTAAACACTGACCCAAGCCCTGCCTCGATAAAGACCCAGCCGCAGAGCAGGATGAGCCGGTAGACGACGAGCATGCCTTAGAGCAACCGTCCCAACAGGACAACCCGGATAGAGAAACCGAACATCCCTCCCCCGGCGAAAATGGCATTCCGGACGACCCTACGCCGGACAAGCCCACGAAGCAGAAGAACCTCCACAAACGGCTCGTTGCAACCGCACGCAGCCTGAAAAAGCAGAAGCGGAAGCTAAAAACTGCGGAAGATGCACTCAGGATCAGATGGAGTAAAGTAATCAATACCGCAGACAAATACGGCGACAGTCGCCGCACTAAAAGCTATCCGAAGAGAAAGCTACTGCCTGAATTCGACGGGGAGGCCTTAGAGCCCTCGCATTCCAAAAGTGAGAAAGCCACATGGTCGGATAGACGACCCCATGGCCAGCATAAAGCGGCAAGCAGCGCCGCACTTAAGCCGGCATGCGACCCACTTAAGGATTCGCATCATGGCCCAGCCAGGTCCATTTACGGGCCAAGAAAGCAAGCTCTCGTAAGCAATGCAGTAAAGCCATTATCAGAATCCGGCACACCCAAATACATGGGTGCCGCACACCCCCTATGTTTCACCGATGAGGTCCTGGATTATGAATTTCCAGCGGGATTCAAACCCGTAAACATAGAGGCATATGATGGAACAACAGACCCTGGAGTCTGGATCAAGGATTATATCCTCCACATACATATGGCTAGAGGAGATGACCTCCACGCCATAAAATACTTACCCCTCAAGCTTAAAGGGCCAGCCCGGCATTGGCTCAAAAGCCTTCCTGAAAACACAATCGGAAGTTGGGAAGAGCTCGAGGACACTTTCCGAGCAAATTTTCAAGGGACCTATGTCCGCCCTCCGGATGCAGACGATCTTAGTCACATAACTCAACAGCCCGGAGAGTCAGCTCGGCAATTCTGGAATAGATTTCTTACTAAAAAGAATCAGATAGTCGACTGTCCGGACGCTGAAGCCTTAGCGGCTTTCAGGCATAATGTCTGAGACGAATGGCTCGCCAGACACCTCGGCCAAGAAAAGCCAAAAACAATGGCCGCAGTAACAAGCCTCATGACCCGCTTTTGCGCAGGAGAGGACAGCTGGTTGGCAAGATGCAGCACCAGTGACCCAAGTACATCCGAAACTAGGGATGGAAACGAAAAACCGCGACGCAATAAGGACCATCGCCGGACTAAGGAAAAAAGTCCGAAGAGCACGGCAGTCAACGCCGGATTCAAAAGCTCACGACAGAATCAGAAAAAGCCGCCCCTCCAAGATAACAGGGATGACCTATCCAACCTAAACAAAATCTTGGATAGGATATGTCAAATACACAGCACTCCCGGAAAGCCTGCTAACCATACCCACAGAGATTGTTGGGTTTTCAAACAATCCGGCAGACTCAACGCCGAACACAAGGGGCTCGACACACCAAGCGAAGACGAGGACGAACCCCAAAAGCAGAGTACCAGGAAGCAAGAATTTCCCACAAGAAGTAAAAACAGTAAACTTACTCCACATAACAAAATGTGCGGCGCCCATAAAGGTACGCGCCCCACGGCCTATCCCAAAGGAATCCCGCCACTGGTTGTCAAAACCAATCATCTTCGATCATCTGGATTATTCTAGAAGTGTCAAGAACCCAGGCTGGAGTGCCCTGGTACTCGATCCAATAATTGGCGGACTCCAGTTTTCAAATGTCCTTATGGACGGTGGCAGCGGACTCAACCTGATATATCAGGACTCAATCCGCCACATGGGGATCGACCCAAAAAGAATTCGCCACAGCAAAACCTCCTTTCAAGGAGTAACGCCAGGTCCGGACACCCATTGCATGGGTTTTCTCCGGCTCGAGGTTATTTTCGGCTCTGCCGATAACTTCCGTCGCGAAAAGCTGACTTTCCACATCGTCCCATTCTCAAGTCGCTATCAAGCACTACTGGGACGCGAAGCTTTCGCCCGCTTTAACGCAATACCGCATTATGCATCTCTTACGCTTAAGATGCCCGGTCCACGCGGCATCATCTCCTTAAAGGGGAAGTAGTGAGAACACCTCCCCAAATGGAGGATTGTGCGGCCGCTTTAACAGCCCCACAATACAATGGCTTCACCAGCCAGAACATCGGAACAGGTCATTAAGACCACGGACATGGATAGACGAGTCCGGCACAAAAGTATCGTTGATAAAGGCTTAGTGGCCATATACTCCTGCACTAGTGGCTTCACACATATAAAATAAGAGACAATAAAGCTCAATTTTTCATATTTTACTTTACACTTTGTTTATTTCATATAACTTTTGTTCGGCACGCCCCTTTTTCAACTTAGTTGCTCTCTTTTTATAGATGAACGTCGTGTTGCGCCCGTCCAGGATACGGCACAACGGAGACACAGGCGTAGACGTGCAGTAGGGACCCATTCCAAGGATTCTTTTCAGATTAAGACCCTGCGTAAACCTTTTTTACTGTCACTTGTTGATACACATCCCCTGTTTCTATGACCAAGGAGGAGGCTGGCGTCTTGGCATGTGGCCACGTCAGAATTCTTGCGCGTACCTAGACACTAGGGGCTTATACCTCAGAGCGTTGCCTCGCCCGCTCTCATAAAGACCGAATACCTTAGGGAGTGTTCGGCGTCGTGAGTTTGGCCTTATATGCATCAGCTCCGAGTCATGATTTTGGTCATATGTTGGGTTGCCCGGCTCCTGTGTTCGGCCACCTTACGTTTCGCTCTATCGGCTAAGGCGGCACCAGGAGAACTACTGCGATTGTGCCCTGGTTCGGCCAGGCGAGAACCTCAGTAGAGAAAGCCGAAAACCGACTGTCATGATATGGCGTGAGACTGGTCAACCACTCGATGACTCTCCGGAATCTGTAGGATTCCTCCGCATGAACGAAGGGCCGTTTCCCGGCCAGGCACATACGCGCCCCGAATTCGGGCGAGCGCAGTCGCCACCAGGGGCTACCTAAATAGTCCCATTGTCAAGATCCTATGGCTCAGTGAAAGTGTTAAAGCATTATAGTCCGGTTGCCTAGCTCGCTGCGCTATCACCTCCTTTGTAGGACCAAGACGTTGGATTAAGTGTGAAAATGCGCCTTCTGCGAGCACCCCCGCACTATGTGCGTGGGGGCTGAAGCCAACGACCGCAATCTTTTAGATTTTGTACATATATCTTAAAACAGCCGCACAGGAGGTGTTCCAAATACTTGAAGGCACAAGTATAAAAGGCTACTACAATTCATCAAAATATTGCTTTATAATTACATATGCTATCAGAACATAGCATCCTTCGAGCGCTGCATCTCTATTACACGAGCGCCTTCAAGGACTTCCTAAAAGTAGTGCTCGGAGGGTACTCGGCTTTTGTACGAATCTCGGGATGCAACAACGGTGGTCTCCATCTCTGCCCAGTATGTCTTGACACGGGCAAGAGCCATCTGTGCGCCCTCTATGCATGCTGACCTCTTCATCGCATTGATACGTGGCACCGCATCAAGGAATTGCTGCACCAAGCTGAAATAACTCTTCGGCTCCGATCTCCCCGGCCACAGATGACCCATGACGTACTTCATGGCGAGTCCAGACAATCTATTCAGTTCGGCCCATTGAGCCAGACGATCGTCCACTTCTAGTGGACGCTTTGGATTCTGGAACTGCGACCAGAAAAGCCTTTCCGCTTCGCGATCTTCTTGATCTCGAAAGTATTCGGTCGCATCAGCAGCACTCGCTGCCAAATCCAGATAGGTGTCCTCCGCACTCCACATCCGGTCCAACGGAGCAAACTTCGGATCGCAAAACTTCCTCCGCAGCATAAAGGGCTTTCCAGCCGCAATCTGTCCGGCCTGACGCAGCTCCTCCTTCGCAGCTCTCATCGCAGAGCGAGCATCCTTGGCATCAGCAACGGCCTTCTCTAAGTCCGTCTGTCTCGCCCGGTCTTCTTTCTCAAGAAACGTGCAACGGTCAGCAGCACTTTTTAACTTCACGGCCATCTCCTTCTTGCTTCGACAGTGAGCAGCCTGTTCGGCTCTCAGCTCTTCAAGGGCCTTCTCGGCAGCCGCATCACTTTTCCTGGTTTGTTCCTTAGCTCGGGCAAGTTCCGCCCGAAGACTCTCCATGGCGGCCGCACCATCTGCGTCAAGCACACACATTGTAAGATACTGGCATAAAGCTCCTCTTACCAGATGCCGCCCGAGGAATTGCATACCTTGAGCCTCATCAAGCCGCTCGTTGACGAGCGCGATGTCGGCATCTGCCACGTCAAGTTGCCGCTTTAGTTCGGCAAAATCGTCAGTTCGGCTCGATTCCGGACACTTCGCCACCTGTATACAAAGGCGACATTTTAGATCTAGGATTATGATCCTCTGCGCGCCGTCAATTTTGACAACGCACAGAGTCTCAGGGGCTACAATCTACACAGGGCGCATCTTGTTTATGCGCAACTGACAAAGAAGTACATTATCAAACGTACCTCAAAACCCGTCAGCAAACTTCTGACGGCCTCATGCAATCCGCTTTCCGCAGACGAAATCCTTCCAATCACCGTACCCATCAATGCACGGTGCTCCCCTGAGATAGAAGCTCGCCCCAACAGAATCATCAGCTCCTCCGACCGCGCATCGGAAGGTGCCGGACTCGTCCTATGACCTCCATCGAAGGCCGGACGCGGAGAACCTTGGGGGGACATATGGCTACCTTCCACCCCTGCCGGATTCGGAGAAACCCTCCGCGACGACACCTCAGGGTCACCCTCCTCGCCAGGCGGTACGGCAGGGGGAGGCGTTCCACTCTCCATCATCTCCGGAAGAAGATCCCCCGAATACGAGCTCTGCTGAGAAGGGCTGAGGTCCGAGCTACAAAGTAAAATTTCGGTCAATCTTCTCATATAAAAAGCAAGGATTTCTCTCATCCCTCTAAAGGAAAATCTTTCTCTACTTACGGCTCGCTGGAGGGCTGATCCCTTTGAGGGCGTAGTTCGGCCGAGGATCTCCCCGGCGTCGGACCCTCTGACGAGGACTTTTCCCCCCGCTTTGAGGCCATGGTCTCCGGGTCGTCAGAGGCGGCCCTCTTCTTCCCCTTAGGAGAGGAATTGTCGGTTCTTCCCTTCGGAGCAGCCTCCTTCGAGGAGGCCATAGTTTCCTTGTCCTCCCCCTCACTTCCCTCCAAAGGCACGATCTTCAACATCCTGACTAGCACGGGATCCGGCCTGGTCTCAGGAAGGGGAGCCGGACACCTGATCAGCTTTGCCTTCGCTATCCACTCCTGTTTAAAAGGACAGCTCTTTTAGGGGAGAATTTACGACAATTTTACGGATAGCGAGTCCGGGCACAAGGTTACTTACTTGAGTATCCAGGCGATTGCAGCTTAAATCTGCGTCCTTGGTCAAATCCGGACACATTGCTTGTGATCCGAAGAACATTTTATACATCTCCACGGGCGTTGCACCCATAAAATGCTAGAGAGCTCGTGGTCCCTCCGGATTAAACTCCCACAGACGAAGGGAGCGACGTTTGCCGGGCAGTGTTCGGCGAATCAGCATGACCTGCGTCACCTTGACCAGGTTGAGGTCTCTTTCTAAGAGATCCCTAATGCGGCCCTGCAACAAGGGCACGTCTTTGGATAACCCCCAATCTAATCCTTTGTTGACCCATGACGCTAGCCGTGGTGGGGGACCCGAGCGAAAGGCAGGAGGTGCCACCCACTTGGCGCTCCTGGGAGCGGTGATATAGAACCACTCTCGTTGCCACAAGCCGAGCTCCTCTTGAAAGGAGCCCTCGGGCCATGGAGCATCAGCATTCTTACTTATGACAGCGCCTCCGCACACTGCGTGCCGTCCCTCGATCATCTTCGGCACCACTCCAAAAGTCTTGAGCCATAATCCGAAGTGAGGAGTAACACGGAGGAACGCTTCGCACACAACGATGAATGAGGAAATGTGGAGGATGGACTCCGGAGCTAAGTCATGAAATTCCAGACCATAATAGAACATCAGCCCCCTCACGAAGGGATCCATCGGGAAGCCTAACCCCCGAAGGAAGTGAGACTTGAACACTACGCTCTCATCGGGCTGGGACTGGGAATGGCCTGCCTTTGAGCGGGCAACCTATGCAAAATTTCGGCGGTCAAGAACTTAGCCTCTCTCAACTTTAGCACGTCCTCCTCCGTGACGGAGGAGGGCATCCATCGGCCTTGAAGGTCGGAACCGGAAATTGTCGAAGGTCCGAAGTGCCTGGAATCTGGAGCCTAGGGTGTTGGAACTCGAGGCGACGGGCGAACTTGTTTTGAGATTGGAGAAAAGGAGTAAGGCCTTGGTCTCTTTATAAGAGGTTGAATACCAGGAGCCCTCCCCGTGACCGTTTGGGACTCGCCTTTAATCGAGAACACATGCTAACGGGCACGATTGGGTTACCCACGTCCGTATTGATGAGAATCCTGTAAATAAAGGGGACACGATCTCTGCTTTGACAAGACGTGCCAAGGAAACCGCCTCGCAAAACACGCTAAGGTGGAAAAGTGAAAACGATTCGAATAAAGGCTTGGCCGTAGTGTGATGTCATGCTGCGGAATACGTCAATAGATTAGATTTGTGTTAATATTATTCTCTCTGTGGCAATACGTGGAAACTTATTTTGCAGAGCCGGACACTACTCTTGGTGTTTACAAACTTTTATGAAGAATTTGGAGGAGGAACCCGCCTTGCAATGCCGAAGACCATCTACGCGCCGGACTTGTCGTCATTGAAGCCTGGTTCAGGGGCTACTGAGGGAGTCCTGGATTAGGGGGTGTTCGGGTAGCCGGACTATACCTTCAGCCGGACTCCAGGACTATGAAGATACAAGATTGAAGACTTCGTCCCGTGTCCGGATGGGACTTTCCTTGGCGTGGATGGCAAGCTTGGCGATGCAGATATTCAAGATCTCCTACCATTGTAACCGACTTTGTGTAACCCTAACCCTCTCCGGTGTCTATATAAACCGGAGGGTTTTAGTCCGTAGGACAACTTCATCATACAACAATCATACCATATGCTAGCTTCTAGGGTTTAGCCTCCTTGATCTCGTGGTAGATCTACTCTTGTACTACCCATATCATCAATATTAATCAAGCAGGATGTAGGGTTTTACCTCCATCAAGAGGGCCCGAACCTGGGAAAAACATCGTGTTCCTTGCCCCCTGTTACCATCCGGCCTAGACGCACAGTTCGGGACCCCCTACCCGAGATCTGCCGGTTTTGACACCGACAGGAGGTAATACCCTACGTCCTGCTTGATTGATATTGATGAATATGAGTATTACAAGAGTAGGTCTACCACGAGATCATAATGGCTAAACCCTAGAAGTCTATCCCGTATGACTAAGGTATTGAGTATATCCTTTCCGGACTACACCCTCCGGTTTATATAGACACCGGGGGGATCTAGGGTTACATAGAGTCGGTTACATAAGAGGTAATCTTCATAGTTGTTCACCAAGCTTGCCTTCCATGTCAAGGAGAGTCTCATCCAGACATGGGTACAGTCTTCGGCCTTCATATCTTCATAGCCCATCAGTCCGGCCCATAGATAACAGGTTGGACGCCCGAGGACCCCTTAGTCCAGGACTCCCTCAGTAGCCCCCGAACCAGTCTTCAATAGCAAGGTGTTCGGCACACATATTGTCTTCGGTATTGCAAGGCGGGTTCCTCCTTTAATGATTTCCAAGTAGTGTATTCGGCCATAGATTCGATGTCTCCGCTCGGCTTCTACATGCTTAATGTCCTCGTTTTCCACGTGTCGAGCGAATGTGGACAGTCGGGGTACTTTTTGCAAATATCACCCCAATCCTGCAAGGAAGAGCACCTATTTAAAGAGATTGGATCTCAGATCCTTTCGGCACGAAGTGGAGAAAATCCTCAGAGACTGCCAGGCAAGACCATTCCAACATGGCCAACAATCCCAGCTCCTCTTCCTATTCCAACCTAGAGAGAGGCGAGTGGGAGAGGTGCTATGTGTCCCATAGTCGACTGGCAAAGCTGCAAACGCAAGGATTTCTTCCTCCAGCAGATCTGGTCCCTGTTCTAGCAGGGTTGGCCTCCTTCAACGGCAAGGCCTAGGCAGAGGATCTTCCCAATCCGTCTGCGGGAGAACGGGTGTGCTTCGTCCCCTATCTGCTGGGGGAGTGGGGTTTCCAATTCACCCATTCCTCCGAGGGCTGCTAGAGTACTATGGCCTCTAGTTGCACAATTTTACCCCTGGCTCCATCCTCCACATTGCGGGTTATGTCGCCCAATGCGGACTATTCCTGGGTTGCGAGGCCCATTTTGATTTATGGAGAAGACTGTTCTGCCTCGTCCCTTGCAATCTAGGTGGATCAATTTTTGAAGTGGGAGGAGCCGAAGTGTGGCGCATCGCTGGGACCGGATACCTTTCTGACACGCCGAAGAACGCTCTTGAAGAGTGGCCTTCCGAATGGTTCTATATTGACGAAGTCGCTCTTCCTGACCCCGTCCGCATAGGTCTCCCCGAGTTTTCAAACACTTCGCTGAAGAAGCGCCATAGCTGGCGTCCTTGGAGCCTCAAGGAAGAGGATAGCGCGGAGATTAGTTTGCTACTGGGCAAGATTAAAAACCTTGTCCAGTCCGGATTGTCAATAGTCGAGGTGATGGCGATTTCTATAACGTGGGGGGTCCAGCCACTCCAATACCGAGGACTACCAATGTGGCATTATAACGGAGAAGACGACGCCTCATGTTATGGCCGAAAGGGCCCGAAGACCCCCACTGCTCTAGCCAAGATTCTGGCCGAGCTATATAAAGGGGAGAAGGAGGAGTTCAGCCGTCTCCAACATCGAGATAGACTTTCCATGTACAATCCTCCCATCTGGGTAAGGTTCGGCCCCGCTTATTTTATCATGTCCCTGGATCATTCGTTGACAGGCAGCATCTTATCTGTTCCTAACAGGAATGGCGAAAGGCTGTCGAGGGGATCTATGACCCTGCCCCTCGGCCGGAGAATCACAACCGGGATCTTGACCCCGGATATGAAGAAGATCTAGACATATTTGTGGAGCTTGAGGAGGGGACATTCTATCAGATGAGCTATTGCGATACATATGTACCCATTATCGTCGATTACCCCGGCCTCCTTCCAGCTTCACACGTAAGTAATCCAAAGACACCTTCTCCAAAAGAGACTTCTCCTTCCTTCACACCCACCGCACCATCCTATGCTCAAAAGGGGAAGGGTTTGGCGTGCCGTACCGCCCTAGGGGTATCTCCGAAGAGAACATCCTCCACACCAGGCGAGCCTCCCAAGAGGAAAGCAAACAAAGACACGACCGGTCCTTCATCAAAGAGGTATGAATTCGCCAACGTGCACCTGGGCAGTCACGTCCAACCGTGACCCTCCCGTTTTCCCTGTGTCAGGAAAAAGGTGCGCCGGACTATACCCGAAGGTTCGAGCGGCCGTACTTTCCACAGCCAGGATTCAAATCCTGCCGTGAAGACAGGGGCTTATGCGGGGGCGACGCCAGATTGTCCTCCAGCCGAGGACTCGGATGATGTATCCGTCACCAACTCGGAAGTGGAGAGTTCCATGAATCATCGGCGCCGCCGGGCCATTTTACAAGACCCTGGTTTTTCCAGAAGAGTCGTTTAACGCCTTCAGTTTGGCCAATGCATACATCCGAGCTGCTCGAGATGGTCTTAACAAGGCCACAAGGTAGCATTTGAAAGATGTGCAGGTAAATTTGTTTTGTCTGACTATGATAACCATATGCCAGTAGCCCCCGAGACTTAAAGGAGTTGAAACAACTAATTTAAGGATCAATGTACAACCAGGTACTTACGGAGAAGAACACCCTGTTAGCTCAGGAATTAGAAAAGTGTCAGCGCTGGCTGCTTGCTGCCAATGCCGAACTGGAGAAATACAAGGCATCTCCCAGTAATATTTCCCTCTGTCGAGAATTCATAATAATACACTGATAGTGTGAATTTGGGTGCTTGTCTTTGTGTTGGGTTGTTAGACCAATTACAAGAGCAGCTGGATGCCACTCGAAGCAAAGAACATAGAGCCAAAAGGCTACTAGCAACGGGCAAGCGTGTATTGACAAAAGTCGTTCAAGAGAAAAAGAAACTCCAGGATTCGAACACCAAACTGGGCGAAGAACTGAGAGATGTGCGAGCTCAGCTAGCGGACTCTGTGAAGGAGAACAAGAAGCTACGAGGTGGCATATTCAGTACATGGCCGCTTTCATCTTATAACAGTTTGGAGGTAACAGTAGCTGATATAGCTATAATTGCAGGTATATTGACGAACCGCCCCGAAGAGGAGGTGTTCGGATCATCAAGTGATCTTCTGCAAGGGTTGTCGCAGTTGCACGAGCAAGCTCGGCAGGCGATGTGGGCTGTAGCCAAGGCCTTATGGCCATCCGACTCCCCTCCAGGAAGTATGGAGAAGCTGGTAGAGCTGTTCAAGGGAGCGCGACAACGTATCCGACTGTGGAAGATATCGGCCTGCTGAGAGGGTGCACGAGAGGCCTGGGCCATGGTGAAGACGCGATATACCAAGCTGGATCCTAATCACATGGCTCATGTCGGACCGCTAGGGCCGAATGGGGAAGAAATACCCGTTATTTTAGTATATGACCAAGTAGAGGTGGCCGCCAAATGTTCCCAACAGGATTGTAAATTAGACCGCCTTTTAGACGGTATAGAGGAGGAAGTGTTTGAGTCGTGAGTGACTATGTACTTTCCTTCTAGCTGGGTAATAAAGACAATTGTCATCGCCAACCTTTTCGCTTCAACCTCTGGACCCGAAGGTGCGGAGTGTTTCCGAATACCCTAGCGGCAGAATATACCGAGGTATGCGTGGAAACCAGGCATAGGGGTCATAATTGCTCGAACAGACAATGTGTATCCGGCTAGTTATGTTATATTACATTATGTAAGAAACATCTTCCAGAGAGAGTAGTTCTGTTAAGGGTTCCTTTCCCTAGGTGTGCATGCATTTAATGTGCATGTCCGAACTGTGATTGAAAAACTCTTAGAGTAAGTAACATCTCGGGTTCACAATGGAGTGAATGCAGAAACACCTTTAATTCGCCGACCGAATATTCCCTTAAGAACGCTAGCTTTTGGCTTCACCCAGTCTGAGGTACATATCCGGATGACCCAACAGTAACAATCGCAGAGGTGCTCCCTTTATGCCCTAGCTGAACTAACGGGAACATAGGGCATAATCACCGGAGCCAGGCAACCCAGCTTGGCCAAAACTTAAGTCATATCGATGCATATAATGGCGAAGAAAAGGTACATATGGAAAAAATGCATATGTGCTGAGCTTGGTGCTTGAAGAATAGTCGCAAGCTTCTGTACGAGAAGCCCACAGGTATAATGAACGTACATATGTAGAGATGTACGGATTAGGTAGGGATGGTCTAGTGATGACCCACAAGTATAGGGGATCTATCGTAGTCCTTTCGATAAGTAAGAGTGTCGAACCCAACGAGGAGCAGAAGGAAATGATAAACGGTTTTCAGCAAGGTATTCTCTGCAAATACTGAAATAAGTGGTAACAGATAGTTTTGTAACGAGATAATTTGTAACGAGCAACAAGTAACAAACGTAAATAAAGTGCAGCAAGGTGGCCCAATCCTTTTTGTAGCAAAGGACAAGCCTGGACAAACTCTTATATAAGGAAAACCGCTCCCAAGGACACATGGGAATATCATCAAGCTAGTTTTCATCATGTTCATATGATTCACGTTCGGTACTTTGATAATTTGATATGTGGGTGGACCGGTGCTTGGGTGCTATTATTACTTGAACAAGCATCCCACTTATGATTAACCTCTATTGCAAGCATCCGCAACTACAACAAAAGTACTAAGGTAAACCTAACCATATCATGAAACATATGCATCCAAATCAGCCCCTTACGAAGCAACGCATAAACTAGGGTTTAAGCTTCTGTCACTCTAGCAACCCATCATCTACTTATTACTTCCCAATGCCTTCCTCTAGGCCCAAATAATGGTGAAGTGTTATGTAGTTGACGTTCACATAACACCACTAGAGGCTAGACAACATACATCTCATCAAAATATCGAACGAATACCAAATTCACATGACTACTAATAGCAAGACTTCTCCCTTGTCCTCAGGAACAAACGTAACTACTCACAAAGCATAAACATGTTCATAATCAGAGGGGTATTAATATGCATAAAGGATCTGAACATATGATCTTCCACCAATTAAACCAACTAGCATCAACTACAAGGAGTAATTAACACTACTAGCAACCTACTAGCACCAATCCCGGACTTGGAGACAAGAATTGGATACAAGAGATGAACTAGGGTTTTGAGATGAGATGGTGCTGATGAAGATGTTGATGGAGATTGCCCTCTCCCGATGAGAGGAGCGTTGGTGATGACGATGGCAATGATTTCCCCCTCCGGGAGGGAAGTTTCCCTGGCAGAACAGCTCTGCCGGAGCTCTAGATTGGATCCGCCAAGGTTCCGCCTCGTGGCGGCGGAGTATCATCCCGAAAGGTTGCTTCTTATTTTTTTCTCGACGAAAGACTTCATATAGGAGAAGATGGTCATCGGAGAGCCACCAGGGGGCCCATGAGGCAGGGGGGCGCGCCCTAGGGGGGCCCACCCACATGAGAAGGGTGTGGGCCCCCTGGTCTTCATCTTTGGCAAGGATTTTTCATTATTTATTATAAGGTGTTCCGTGGAGTTCCAGGACTTTTGGAGTTGTGCAGAATAGGTCTCTAATATTTGCTCCTTTTCCAGCCCAGAATTCCAGCTGCCGGCATTCTCCCTCCTTATGTAAACCTTGTAAAATAAGAGAGAATAGCCATAAGTATTGTGACATAATGTGAAATAACAGCCCATAATGCAATAAATATTGATATAAAAGCATGATGAAAAATGGACGTATCAACTCCCCCAAGCTTAGACCTCGCTTGTCCTCAAGCGAAAAGCCGAAATCGAAAAATATGTCCACATGTTTAGAGATGAAGGTGTCGATAAAAATAAAATACGGACATGAGGGCATCATGATCATTCTTATAACAGCAACTTATATAATTTTTGTCATATGATCTCTAATGCTAGAGTAATAATTCAATCACAATATCAAGTATGAATCGTAAACTTCATTGAAAACTAACAAACTACAATCTCGGTCATTGAAGCAATTGCAATTTATCATAACATAGGAAAGAGTCAATGTATAAGAGCTTTTCAGCAAGTCTACACACTCAACTATCATATAATCTTTCACAATTGCTGACACTCACGCAATACTTATGGGTGTGGAGTTTTAATCGGACACAGAGAAAGATAGGGGCTTATAGTCTTGCCTCCAAATGTTTTACCTCAAGGGTAATGTCAATAGTAATAGTTCATGAAAATTCACATCCAATTAGCCATATATACCAGGATCTTTCCAACATACTGTGCTTGCCAAAGGATAAAGTGTAAAAAGGAAGGGTGAAAATCACCATGACTCTTGTATAAGGTAGAAGATAATGATAAAAGATAGGCCCTTCGCAGAGGGAAGCAGAGGTTGCCATGCGCTTTTATGGTTGGATGCACAAAATCTTAATGCGAAAGAACGTCACTTTATATTGCCCCTTGTGATATGAACCTTTATTATGCAGTCCATCGCTTTTATTACTTCCACATCACAAGATCGTATAAAGCTTATTTCTCCCACACCAATCAATCATACATATTTAGAGAGCAATTTTTATTGCTTTGCACCGATGACAACTTACTTGAAGGATCTTATTCAATCCATAGGTAGATATGGTGGACTCTCATGGCAAAACTGGTTTAAGGATATTTGGAAGCACAAGTAGTATCTCTACTTGGTGCAATGAATTTGGCTAGCATGAGGGGGAAAGGCAAGCTCAACATGTTGGAAGATCCAAGACAATATAATTTATCTTAGATGTAAGAAAACATAACCCATTATGTTGTCTTCCTTGTCCAATGTCAACTCTTTAGCATGTCATATTTTAATGAGTGCTCACAATCATAAAAGATGTCCAAGATAGTATATCTATATGTGAAGACCTCTCTTTCTTTATTACTTCCTATTAATTGCAACGATGACCAAAACTATGCTTGTCAACTCTCAGCAACTTTTATTCATCATACTTTTTCTATGTGAGCTCATTACTCTCCATGATATCCATATGATCTCTTTGTTTCTTTTTATTTCTTTCTCTTTTCTTTTATTCACTTAGGATCATGGCAAAACAATGAAGCCCTTAACTCAACACTAATCTTTATTATATTACATAGAAGGATAATAAAGCAAAACTCACAACTAGATCATGCCACAAACTTTATTCTACTAGATTAAAATACTACTAATAAGATCGAACTAAGAAAAACGGTAAAGACAAAAGTGACGGTGATACGATACCGGGGCACTCCCCCAAGCTTGGCAGTTGCCAAGTGGAGTGCCCATACCCAGATACTCAATTCTTCTTTGTTGGAGGAGACGGTGGAGGTGTTGTTGATGATGCGGGCTTGTCATCCATCTTCTAAGGCATAGGTTCACCATCATAGAAAGATGATCGAGTCTCCGGAATCCTCGAATCTGCAGCCAAACTCATTCTTTTAAATCTATATTCATACTCATAGTTTTGGTTTTGCAGGTCATAGATTTGGGCTTGGAGGTGCTCGATCTTCTCATATAGCTTGAAGATGGCCTCCTCGGTGTTCTTGGCATCCGGCTTGTAGTTGTTAGTGAACTCCGCGAGCATCATGTGGCTAGCGTTGATTCCACGCTCCACTATCCCCTGGCACTTGAAAACTTGTTGCTCCATTGCTTCGAGCCTCATCTCCACGCTTCTGATTCCCTTTGGTCCCTCAGCATTGCGGATGTGCAGCAACCCATCACGCATCTCAATGGTTTGAGGGTGTCGCAGCACCTCCGCGAGGTAAGGGTTGATGACCTTCTCGAAGAACTTGTCCTTGGAAGCACTTGGGGACGTCATGATAATCTAGATCTGTCAGAAAAACAGCTCGAAACAAAAACAGGAGATTTTTGCGTGATACGGGAGTCAAAACCCCCGGGAGATTACATAATGAATTTTTAATGACCAAAATACATATCGTGCAAGAAAACGGAGTCTGGAAGGCACACGAGGAGCTCACGAGGTAGGGGGCGCGCCCTCCACCCTCGTGTCCTTCCCGAACTACTACTTAATTTTCTATTTTTCTAAATATTCCAAAACGGAGAAATATTGCGTTAAAAATTGTTTTGGAGTCGGTTTACTTACCGTACCACATATCTATTCCTTTTCGGAGTCTGAAACGTTCTGGAAAGTGTCCCTTATGTATTCCTCCGGGGTTACGGTTTCAATAATATTGGTTTCAACATTTATGGGATTACCTGAGATTAATGTTTGATTCTTTTGACCGTTTACCACCTTCGGATTTGTGCCTTCGAAGTTGTTGATTTTTATGGCACCGGAACGATAGACCTCCTCAATAACATAGGGGCCTTCCCATTTAGAGAGAAGTTTCCCTGCAAAAAAATCTTAAACGAGAGTTGTATAGCAATACATAATCACCTACATTAAACTCACGCTTTTGTATCCTTTTGTCATGCCATCTTTTAACCTTTTCTTTAAACAACTTGGCATTTTAATAAGCTTGGGTTCTCCATTCATCAAGTGAGCTAATATCAAATAACCTCTTTTCACCGGCAAGTTTGAAATCATAACTGAGCTCTTTAATAGCCCAATATGCCTTATGTTCTAGTTTGAGAGGTAAGTGACATGCTTTTCCATATACCATTTTATACGGAGACATACCCATAGGATTTTTATATGAAGTTCTATAGGCCCATGATGCATCATCAAGTTTCTTGGACCAATTCTTTCTAGACCTATTGACAGTCTTTTGCAAAATTAATTTGAGTTCTCTATTACTCAATTCTACTTGACCACTAGACTGTGGGTGATACGGAGATGCAATTCTATGATTGACGTCATATTTAGCAAGCATTTTACGGAAAGCACCATGAATAAAATGTGAACCACCATCAGTCATTAAATATCTAGGGACTCCAAACCTCAGAAAAATAACTTCTTTAAGCATTTTAATAGAAGTGTTATGATCAGCACTACTAGTTGGAATAGCTTCTACCCACTTAGTAACATAATCAATAGCAACTAAAATATGTGTATATCCATTAGAGGTAGGAAAAGGTCCCATATAATCAAAGCCCCAAACATCAAACGGTTCAATAACAAGTGAATAATTCATAGGCATTTCTTGACGTCTACTAATATTACCAATTCTTTGACATTCATCACAAGAAAGGACAAACTTACGAGCATCCTTGAAGAGAGTAGGCCAATAAAAACCGGATTGCAATACCTTATGTGCAGTTCTATCTCCCGCGTGGTGTCCTCCATAAGTTTCGGAGTGGCACTTGTGTAGGATCTGTTCCTGTTCATGCTCAAGTACACAACGTCTAATAACACCATCTACTCCTTCTTTATAAAGATGTGGGTCATCCCAAAAGTAATGTCTCAAATCATAGAAGAATTTTTTTGTTTTGTTGGTATGTGAAGCTAGGTGGTATAAATTTAGCAACTATGTAATTAGCATAATCAGCATACCAAGGGGTACTACGAGAAGTACTTATGACATTTAATTGTTCATCAGGAAAGCTATCATCAATAGGTAGTAGGTCATCAAGAACATTCTCTAACCTAGATAAGTTGTCTGCAACGGGGTTCTCAGCTCCTTTTCTATCAACAATATGCAAATCAAATTCTTGTAGCAAGAGAACTCATCTAATAAGTCTAGGTTTAGCATCTTTCTTTTCCATAAGATATTTAATAGCAGCATGATCAATGTGGATAGTTACTTTAGAATCAACAATATAAGGTCTGAACTTATCACAAGCAAATACAACTGCTAAAAGTTCTTTTTCAGTAGTAGCATAATTTCTTTGAGCATTGTCTAGAGTCTTACTAGCATAATGGATAACATTTAATTTCTTATCAACTCTTTGCCCTAGAACAACACCTACAGCATAATCCCTAGCATCACACATAATTTCAAAGGGTAAATTCCAATCAGGTGGCTGAACAATAGGTGCAGAGACTAATGCTTTCCTAAGTATTTCAAATGCTTCTACACAGTCATCATCAAAGACAAATGGTATATCTTTTTGTAATAAATTAGTCAGAGGGCAAGAAATTTTCGAGAAGTCCTTGATGAACCTCCTATAAAATCTGGCGTGACCAAGGAAACTTCTTATACCTTTGATGTCCTTGGGACATGGCATCTTTTCAATAGCATCAACCTTGGCTTTATCAACTTCAATACCTCTTTCAGAAACTTTATGCCCCAAGACAATACCCTCATTAACCATAAAGTGGCACATTTCCCAATTCAAGACAAGATTAGTTTCTTCACATCTCTGCAAAACTCGATCAAGATTGCTCAAGCAATCATCAAAAGAAGATCCATAGACGGAAAAGTCGTCCATGAAAACCTCACAAATCTTTTCACGAAAGTTAGAGAATATAGCCATCATGCATCTTTGAAAGGTAGCAGGTGCATTACATAAACCAAAAGGCATCCGTCTATAAGCAAAAGTACCAAAAGGGCATGTAAAAGTAGTCTTTGATTGATCTTTAGCCGACATAGGTATTTGAGAGAAACCAGAATAACCATCTAGAAAGCAGTAATGTGTATGTTTGCATAATCTTTCTAGCATTTGATCGATAAAAGGTAAGGGGTAATGATCTTTCTTAGTAGCCTTATTTAATTTGCGGAAATCAATTACCATCCTATAACCGGTAATAATTCTTTATGGAATCAATTCATCTTTATCATTAGGAACAACAGTAATACCTCCCTTCTTGGGGACACAATGAACAAGACTTACCCACTGACTATCAGCAACGGGATAAATTATACCTGCCTCCAGAAGCTTTAATATTTCTTTTCTTACCACTTCTTTCATTTTAGGATTCAGACGTCGTTGAGGATCATGAACTGGTTTGGCATCTGCTTCCAAATTTATTTTATGTTGACATAGAGTGGGACTAATGCCCTTAAGATCATCAAGAGTATATCCAATAGCAGCACGGTGCATCTTCGGAGTTTTCAATAATCTTTCTTCTTCATTCTCTGAAAGGTTAGCACTAATAATAACAGGATATATCTTCTTTTCATCAAGATAAGCATATTTAAGATTATAAGGCAATGGTTTAAGCTCAAACACGGGATCACCCTTAGGTGGAGGAGGATCCCCTAGGATTTCAACAGGCAAATTGTGTTTTAGCATAGGTTCTTGTTTAAAGAATACTTCATCTATTCCCCTTCTTTCATTCATAAACATATCATTCTCATGGTCTAGCAAATATTGTTCTAAAGGATCATTAGGAGGTACAGCAATAGAAGCAATACCAATAATTTCATCCTTACTAGGCAATTCTTCTTCACGGTGTTGTTTACTAAATTTAGAGAAATTAAACTCATGAGTCATATCATCCAAGCCAATAGTAATAACATTCTTTTCGCAGTCTATCCTAGCATTAACTGTATTCAAGAAGGGTCTACCAAATATAATGGGACAAAAGCTATCTTGTGGAGAACTAAGAACAAGAAAATCAGCAGGATATTTAGTTTTCCTGCACAAGACTTCAACATCTCTAACAATTCCCATTGCTGAAATAGTATCTCTATTAGCAAGTTTAATTGTGACATCAATATCTTCTAACTCAGCAGGTGCAATTTCATGCTTGATTTCTTTATACAAGTCATAAGGTATAACACTAGCACTAGCACCCATATCACATAAGCCATGATAACAATGATCTCCTATTTTAACAAAAATAACAGGCACGCCTACCATAGGTCTATGTTTATCTTTAGCACAAGGTTTAGCAATTCTAGCAGTTTCACCGCAGAACTGAATAACATGCCCATCAATATTATCAGACAAGAGCTCTTTAACAATAGCAATATTAGGTTCAACTTTAACTTGCTCAGGAGGTGTATATGTTTTAATATTGCTTTTACGAACCACAGTTGAAGCTTTAGCATGATCCTTTATCCTAATAGGGAAAGGTGGTTTCTCAACATAACAAGTAGGAACAATAGGATCATTATAAGTGACAGTCTTTTCTTCAACTTTAATAGGTGCAGCTACTTTTACTTCTATGGGAGGATGATATTTAAACCACTTCTCCTTAGGGAGATCAACATAAGTAGCAAAAGATTCACAGAAAGAAGCTACTATCTCAGAATCAAGTCCATATTTAGTGCTAAACTTACGGAAAATATCGGTATTCATAAAAGATTTAACACAATCAAACTTAGGTGTCATACCTGACTCCTTACCATTGTCGAGGTCCCAATCTTCAGAGTTGCGTTTAATTCTATCCAATAAATCCCATCTAAATCCAATAGTCTTCATCATAAAAGAGCCAGCACAAGAAGTATCAAGCATGGTGCGATTGTTATCAGAAAGCCGAGCATAAATTTTTTGAAGAATTGTTTCTCTTGGAAGCTCATGATTGGGGCATGAATATAGCATTGATTTAAGCCTCCCCCAAGCTTGAGCAATGCTTTCTCCTTCGCGAGGCCAAAAATTATATATATAATTGTGATCACGACGAACAAGATGCATAGGGTAATACTTTTGATGAAATTCCAATTTCAATCTTCTATAGTTCCATGATCCCATATCATCACATAGCCTATACCATGTCAATGCGTCTCCCTTCGAAGATAAAGGGAAGACCTTCTTCTTAGCAACATCATCGGGAATACCTGCAAGCTTAAATAATCCACAAACTTCATCCACATATATTAGGTGTTCATCAGGATGCTTTGTTCCATCTCCTGTAAAAGGATTAGCTAGCAGTTTTTCTATTATACTCGAAGGATACTCATAACACTACAAAAAAGACACATCCGTGACATTTTGGGCCGAATGAATTTTTTTTCTGTCAAACATATGACACTTATATGACGATAATTGTGACAAAACCCGGTATCATCATAGATGTGGTGGGCTCCTAATTCTATGACAAAAAATCATGACAGAAAATGGGCTTTTTGTCCTGGGCAGGCCGGAGACGCAGCTGCATGACATTCTTTGGGCCGTCCATGATGGAAAAAAACCATGGTAGAAGCGAGGGCGAGGAAAATTTCAGGGAGTTCCCGGTTACGGTGGGAGGTCAGGGGCCGAGAGATGCGCGTTTCTCTCATACACGTACATGTGTGTGTGCGAGGCATTGGCTCTAACTGCCTCGAGCGAGGCGTTGGGCTCTAACTGAACTCGAGCGATTGCACTGTAGTCTACGCGTTACTGAACCCGAGTGATCGATCGATGGCTGTTAACTGAACCGATCGAGCGATTCATTCGCTACTGCTGCTAACTGAAGCCGATCGATGCTGCCTCTGGATGAACAGTGAGTTTTGCGGGAGGGGTTTGGATGAACAGTTCCCGGTGGGGGTGGATGAACAGGACCCCGTGGTGTTGCCTCTGGATGAACAGGACCCCGATCGATCGAGCCGGTTGGGGCTGGATGAACAGGACCCCGTGGAGGGCTGGATGAACAGGACCACCCCGTGGAGGGCAGGATGAACAATAGACGGTGGAGGGCAGGATGAACAGTAGCCCATGGAGGGGTGGTTGAACAGGAGCCCGTGGAGAGGGCTGGTTGAACAGTAGCCGGTGGAGTAGTGCGCGGTGGAGGCTGGATGAACAGGAGCCCATGGATGAACAGTCGCAGGTGGAGGCTGGAGGAGGTCGACGGTGGATGAACGGTAGCTCGTGGAGGCTGGAGGGGGTCGACGGTGGAGATGAACAGTATCCCGTGGAGTCCCGTTTTGCGGTATGCCACACCCCTCCCGATGAACAGGACCCCCGTTTCGACCGTAGCGCTCCAACACAAGTCCGTTTCGTCCGTTTTGCGGTACGCCACACCCCTCCCGATGAACAGGACCCCCGTTTTGACCGTAGGAGGTCCGTTTCCTCCGTTGTGCGGTACGCCAGGCCTCATTTCCATCGCATGTTCCGTCCAAGCCCTCCTGATGAACACGACCACGCATTCCGTTCCGACCCAACCGCTTGGCTCCCACGCGTTCCGTTGCCTCCCCATGAACACGAGCATTCCGTTGCCTCCCCATGAACATGACGCATTCCGTTGCCTCCCCATGAACATGACGACGACGCTGTTTCTCCGTTCCGACCCAGCCATGTCAACGAGCCCTCGCCGTACGTATGCGCGAGTAGGCGTTCGAGACCCCGCCCGTATGTACACATACGTGGCCGTATTTTCTTTCTTGCACCCTGGCCGCCTCTACTACGACACGTGCACACCTCTACATCCACCAGTATATATGTACGTACACGTTCGCGACCAGAATGACAACGCTACGTACGCTTCGACCAGGTTGGTCCCGACTTTCAGGCACTTCCTTGCGTGCGAAGATGTAGCTAGTGGGTCCCAGCAGTCAGGGGGGCGAAATACGGTGGCCCGTCCGGTGGGTCCCCGCTGTTAGGTGGAGGAATAATTATTTTGCACGTAATAAGGAGGCACTTCCATGCTGCGGCTGTGGACCCAGCTGTCAGCCTCTCCACATACAGTCCATGTCCGATGGAAGTCGTTCCTTGACCATGTTGACCACGCCATGCCGAGAGCACCAGGGCGGTGGACGACGGCAAGGCCTAGGAAGGGGACGACGCGGAGCCGGGGAAGACGCGGCAGTGGATGCCCACGCGTAGAGGAGTACGAGGGCACTGGTTCACTGCGGTGTGAGGCTGCCGTCGCCGCACAGTAACAGGGGGTGTGGGTGAGTAGAGGGATGGCCTGGCCAGCGGTGGGAGTAGTAGGGTGCGGTGAGGCCTCCGCCGCATCGCAGCAGGCCACAGGAGGCAGGAGCACAAGGCACGACCGGCGCTGGTTTGGGCGGCTGGAGCAAGAAGACCAGAGGTTGAAGAAGCACTACGGCCGTTGGATGGACATCATACGGTCACTGGAGCTAGAATCGTGCATATTAACTAAGTTGACAAAACCCTCCATCCCTGTCAACTTAGTAGGCCCACAAGTCAGCCTGCCACTATACTGGGTCCCAGCTAACAGGGGGAGTATTCATTTTTTGTGCATAATAAGGAGGCACTTCCTTGCATGCGAAGATATAGCTGGTGGGTCCGAGCTGTCAGTGGCGGTAACATTTTTTTGCAAAATATAGAGGCCCTTTCGGTGGGTCCCTGATGTCAGGTGGAGGAATCATTATTTTGCGCGTAATAAGGAGGCATTTCCTTGCGTGCGGCCGTGGACCCAGCTGTCGGCCTCTCCACGTACAGTCCACTTCAGATGCATGTCGGTCGTTGACCACGTTGACCAGGCCGCGCCGAGAGCACCAGGGCGGTGGACGACAGCGAGGCCTAGGAAGGGAACGACACGGAGGCAGGGAAGACTCGACAGTTGTTTCCCACGTGGAGGGGAGTACGACCGTACGAGGGTTTACTAGTTCGTCTGCCGTCGCCGGAGAATAACAGCAGGTTTGGGTGAGTAGAGGGATGACTAGGCCTGCGATGGGAGTACGGTGGGGTGGTGAGGCCTGCACGGCAGCATAGCCGGCCGCGGGGAGGAGGGAGCAGGCAGTCCCGCCGGCGCTTGTTTGAGCGGCTGGAGCAGGAAGAGCAGAGATTGAAGAAGCACGACGGCCGTTGGATGGACATCCAACAGTCACTGCTTGTGCGTCCACCTCTTTTTAGGAAAGCCTCAAATCTGTGGAAAACAGCATACAACCCATCTGCCATTATTTCTAATAATTTTCAGCCCATTTGATAATTCTTAAGGTTCTTTTTGGAGCCCATATTCTTTTTGTTAGCATTACAGCCCAAATTGTGGTCACGGTTAAAAAATTATACGAAATTTTGCATATTTCGGTGCGGTCCGAACTGTTTTTAATCCTGAAATTTCGACTCACATTCAAACTGATTTTAAAAATAAATGTGTATCAATATAAAATCCAACAAATTCTCCACACATAAAAATTAATGTAATTTAAAATCTTGAAATGAAAAAAAAGATATTTGAAACTAATTGCCGGTTTGATGTGTTTTAAAAATGTACAGCCCATTTCTCATTACTGATGGGCCATTTTCTCGGCCAGCCGAATGAAAGCTCTCCTCGTCTTGAAAGATTTGCAGCCCAACAGGCCTGACAAAGCGACTTACTTGGCAAATCACAAAAAAACTGGGCTGTGGCTGTGGACCCAGCTGTCAGCCTCTCCACGTACAGTACTCTTCCGATGGAAGTTGTTCCTTGACCACATTGACCACGCTGCGCGGAGAGCACCACGGCGGTGGACGACGGCGAGGCCTAGGAAGGGGACGACGTGGAGCCGGGGTGTAACGCCCTCGATGCGGCTATATCTCCCACGTGTGGAAGCACGACTTAGAGGCATAACCGCATTGAAAGCAATGTCGCAAGTGAGGTAATCTTCACACAACCCATGTAATACATAAGGGAAAGAGATACATAGTTGGCTTACAATCGCCACTTCACACAATACATGAATAAAGCATTACATCAACCAGATACAATCAGGGTCCGACTATGGAACCAAAATAAAAGAAGACTACCCCAAATGCTACACAGATCCCCGATCGACCCCAACTGGGCTCCACTACTGATCGACTAGGACGGAACAACAAAAAGGACAAGATCTTCAAGGAGCTCCTCCTTAAGCTTGGTTGCGTCACCTGCTCGATAACATCGGCACCTACAAACTGGGTTTGGAAGTATCTGTGAGCCACGGGGACTCAGCAATCTCGCACCCTCGTGATCAAGACTATTTAAGCTTATGGGTAAGGTAAAGGTATGAGGTGGAGCTGCAGCAAGCGACTAGCATATTTGGTGGCTAACATATACGCAAATGAGAGCGAGAAGAGAAGGCAAAAGCACAGTCGAGAAACTATGATCAAGAAGTGATCCTAGAACAACCTACGTCAAACATAACTCCAACACCGTGTTCACTTCCCGAACTCCGCCGAGAAGAGACCATCACGGTTACACACGCGGTTAATGTGTTTTAATTAAGGTCAACTTCAGGTTTTCTACAACCGAACATTAACAAATTCCCATCTGCCCATAACTGCAGGCATGGCTTTTGAAAGTTCAAATCCCTGCAGGGGTGTCCCAACTTAGCCCATCACAAGCTCTCACGGTCAATGAAGGATATTCCTTCTAGCGGGAAGACCCGATCAGACTCGGAATCCCGGTTACAAGACATTTCGACAATGGTAAAACAAGACCAGCAAAGCCACCCAGATGTGCCGACAAATCCCGATAGGAGCTGTACATATCTCGTTCTTAGGGCACACCGGATGAGCCAAACGTCGGGTAAGCCAGCCCAGAGTTGCCCCTGGTAGCCTCGGACATCGCTCAGTTGGACCAACACTTAGAGAAGCACTGGCCGGGGGGGTTAAAATAAGATGACCCTTGAGCCGGCCGACTCAAGGGAAAGAAAATGCTAGGTGGCAAATGGTAAAACCAATGTTGGGCCTTGCTGGAGGAGTTTTATTCAAGGCGAACTGTCAAGGGGTTCCCATTATAACCCAACCATGTAAGGAACGCAAAATCCGGGAACATAACACCGATATGACAGAAACTAGGGCGGCAAGAGTGGAACAAAACACCAGGCATAAGGCCGAGCCTTCCACCCTTTACCAAGTATATAGATGCATTAATTAAATAAGATATATTGTGATATCCCAACAAGTAAACATGTTCCAACAAGGAACAACATCTCCATGTTCCAACAAGGAACAAACTTCAATCTTCACCTGCAACTAACAACACTATAAGAGGGGCTGAGCAAAGCGGTAACATAGCCAAACAACGGTTTGCTAGGACAAGGTGGGTTAGAGGCTTGGTTCAACAATATGGGAGGCATGATAAGCAAGTGGTAGGTATCGCAGCATAGGCATAGCAAAAGAGCGAGCATCTACCAAGCAAAGATAGAAGTGATTTCGAGGGTATGGTCATCTTGCCTGAGATCCCGCAAGGAAGAAGAACGAGTCCATGAAGAAGACAAACGGACGTAGACGAACGGATCCTCACAAACGCGACGTTATCGAAACTAACCCAAAGGAGCAACACCGGAAAGAAGCAAACAACATAGTAAACAACCATCACATAAACATGTCATGATGCACAATCAAGTATGATGCATGTCCGGTTTAATGAAACATGGCATGGCAAAGTGCAACAAACAACACTACAAATTAAGTGGAGCTCAATATGCCACGGAGTTGCATATTGAAGAAAACACCACATGACTTATTTAGTTCTCTCTCGTTAGGTACTCAACAATATTAAATGTTGTTAAGCATGGAAATAGATGAGGCATAACAAAACTACACCATCTAAACAATTTAAATAGGGCCGGGTATAACAAATAACGAATCCGGTAAATCCCCATATGCATTAGTAATTTATTGCAACAACAATTTAAACATTTTAATTGTTGTTATCATGATGCGGATGACTTGAACAAGTTTATGCAATTTTTATTAAAAGTTGACAAGAGCATTAAGAAGCATTTGTCACCGTGGTGGAAAGGAAAGGGGTGCCACGGCAACGATAACAAAACGGAGCCATGGCAGCGTTCCGGTTCCGCTAACTCGATTGAGATACCGATGCAAAGGAGAAGTGTGCGGATGCGTGCGAAAGATGGTGGGGCACTCCCAGATACCGGGTGTCCCACGGATGGATGGCATGGCAATGAGGAGGACTGAGCAAGTGACAACTCGGACACGGTGCAAACACGGGCGTCTCATACATCACACAACATGCATTCATTCACAGGCGGTCGTCTCGGCGGTTATACCTTTGAAGCATGCATTATCGGAGTGGTTCGAGTCGGTGTAGAGGAAGTAGACGTTCTCGGACGTCGAGGGAAGTAGTGGTTCACGCGACGGTAGTCGAAGTAGTCGTCCTATCGTTCATCGGCAATGGTAGTGATTCACGGCGATGGTAGTCGTTCATGTTCTTAGTCGCATAATTTTCCGTAGATGTTTGGGGTCACGGCGAGGTACTCGGCGTTTCGGTGCGGTGTAGGGGTACATGTCGATGGTCATCATGGTACTTGGTGTTTCGCACTTGCCGATCTCGTCAACCCGAAGGGGTACTTGGCGCTCGACGGACGTCGTGGTACTTGGGTAGTGGTACTTGACGCATCGTCATGGTACTTGGCAAAATTCTTCGAGAAGATACTTGACGGTCCGGGTATGGTTCTTGGCTTCTCGTAGCCGATCTTGATGGTCCCAAACAAAGCAACACCAGGGGCCTCGGGGGACAGCGAGGACGAACAAAAACCCACGAAGAAGCAGGGGTGCAGAGGCGTTTGAAGACGGACTTGGCATTCCTGGTTCAGTGGTGGTGCTCGCGAGTGCAAGGCGGCCGATGAGGAACAACAACAAGGCAGCAGCAACGACAACCTTGGCGGCATGAGTAGCCGGAGATGGTAGTGATGAGCAGGAGCTCGAGGGCAAGAGGAAGACAGAGATGGCTCGGAGCAGCGGCCTGCATGTGGTCACCGACGTGGGCGCCATGGCCGGAGACGGCACTTGACGGTGGCAGCATGACAAATCACCAGGCAGCAACCATGGCGACATGGGGCCTCAGGTGCCATCAGGAAGGCAAACTCGGGGCGCTCAAAGGGCGCGCGGCAAGGCGATGATGAGGAGGCACACGGGGCGGAGGGGAGGCAGTACCTCGCCGGAGCCAGCAGGGCATGGCAACAGTGCGGGTGTGGAGCTGGTCGTGGGGAAAAGAGAGGCCGATGCAGGGACTCCTCCGTGCGGCGACGAGCGAGAGGAGGGAGGAGCTCAGGGAGAATAATGGCGGCTCCTGGCTCTAGCGGGGGAGGAGAAGGGGCCTACCGGAGGGAGATCGGGCGTGGGCGTCGCTCCTCTCTGGAGCATTGCGTGTTTGGTGGCGGCGCTAAGGAAACGAACGGGAGGAGGGAACGAGAGAAGGGGATCGAAGAGATGGGTCTCCTGGCGGCGGAGGGAGAGGGAAATTGGGAGAGATCGGGCTAGGGGTGCTAGGGTTAGGAGGGGAGTGGGCTGCGGCTGGGCCTAGGTGGGCCAATGTAGTGGGGACGAGAAGGCCAGGGCCTTGGGCCTGCGCTGGAGTTGGCCTAGGAAGGTCGGTGGCTGGATGGGCCTATAGGCCACTAGTGGGAGGTGGCTGCTGGGCTGCGAGAGGCCTTGGCCAAAAGGGTTGGTAGCTGGGCTCCCTCTCTCCTTTCTTCTCTAGTCTTATAGAAAAAAAATAAAGGAGAAAAAGAGAGAAGAGCAACGGTTAGGGAAAGAATTTGGCATAGGGTTTGGAGAAGGTTGGGAAGGAAATTATGAAAGGCATATAATTTAAACGGCAAGTGTGTTTGAGGGTGGTTCCACACTAATGGAATATTTCAATATAGCTCCCTAAAATAGTAGGAGACTTTTATATGTTATAAAGAGAATTTCACCTTGTGAACTCCCTCGATTTAAATGGACCGAAGATCCATACAAATTATTTAGTGGGTTTTAAACGGGTTGCATGATGACATGATGATATGATGCAAGGCACATGATGCAAAGGGGAAAGCAAACAAGCAAAACAAAACACATGACGAAACCCAAAATCCATGGATGGCATCTGAATCTCCGGTCTTGGGGCCTCACAACACTCCACCACTATGAGAGGATCTCGTCCCAAGATCTAGAATGGCACCGGAGGGAAAACGAAAAAGGAAGATAGGAGGTAAAACTAAGTTGCTTCTTTGACAAACGAGTGATACCAAAGAACCTTGAGAGGTTTAACAAATTGAAAGAAAGAATGCAACGAAGATGAACAAAGTCGAAAACACTCCGTTAGAAAAGAGGAACAAGGAACATTGCGAAAAAAACCTTGAGGTTGAAGGACAAGATATATGTTGAAACCACTCCGGTTAAAACAAGATAGAGAAGGATTAAGAATGGTATAATTTGGACAGCACTCCGACTGTAAATGGAAGGAATTGAACATGAATTTTACAAGATGAGGGGATACTTGAATGAAAACACGACAGTCCAGTTGGAAAAGGATTAGCAAAGGACAGAATATGGTCTTGACAAACCGAGATGAGGAGTGAAAAGAGAAACATCGCTAGACCTTTGGGAGAAAAAATAGAATATAGATAATTGCGATAAAAGAATGTAGCAGAAAATGCCAACTTCTTCTACAAAAGAGCTTTAAAAAGGTATCCTTAGGAGAAGGGTCGAACGGAGTTGTTGGAAAACCAACAACGAACAGAGTAAGCTTGTTGTGGGCTTATGGAAAACATCCCAAAACTGAGTTGAAATTCTGCCACTAACGGAAATGATAGATTGGATTGGTATCAACAAGGAGACAAGAAGCTTATATCACCGGGAGGATAGAAGAAGAACTTGGATCATTTATAAGCACCATTAATAGCAACAATCCTTAGGGAAGGTTTTAGGTGAAAAATAACCCAAGAAAACTCCAATGACGAGATTGATGGAGTTAAAATAACTCATTCTTAACAACATGTGAATCATGAAACATGAACTCAAATTATCAAGAATGACATAATACCACCTCCAATGATACGGAAGGGAGAATTGCACTTCGTACTGCACAAAGAAGAATACTTGAGCTCCTTAGAAAAGAATGTTGATGAACACTTCGAGAAGGAAATGAATCCTTGATGAACCATCATGTAGAAACTTTGTGAGAACTCCGGTAACAAAAGGATAATGAGAAGAAAGGCAAGTTGAAAACACAAGGTGAACCCTTGTAATGATTTAAATGGAGCTTCGTGACAAGATAAAGTGGAAACTTGGAACTCCGGAAAAGAAAGATGAGCAAAAGAGACCAAGAATTTTGATGAACCTCCGGAATAAGGAATTAAATCAATTGGATGAAACAAGAATAAGAATTACATTATGCTTATCTGTCGGCGTTCTGGGAACGGGGGTCCCCAGACTTGCCTGCCTGCGGCCTGCGCCGTGGCTCAAAGGGGGGCCCAGCACGGCCCATCTTCACCAACACAAACCCAAGACCCTCGCGAGGGGCCAAGCCTCGCGAGGTGGACGATGCGAAGCTTCCTCAGGCACGGCCTCGTCAGGCTGGCTCATGAGGAGGCGGAGAGATCAAGGCGGGGCACCTCACGAGGAGCCCATGACGCAAGCCATGACAACTCAGGGCGCCAAGCGGGTGCCAGCCCGCGCAGCGTCCTCCTTTCCTCTTTGGTGCAAAGGGGGCAAGCGCAGCCGCGGAGTACCGAGGCATCAAGCAAAGGTTGCCATTTCGGTGCAACGAGACCAAGACCAGGAGGACTACGAGATGGAGGTCACCGTGGAGCCCAAGACGGCGTCATCACCAGAGCTTTGTGCAGGCGAAGACCGCTTTTGTCAGGATAGCTGATACTTGTTGTCCCCCTTCAAATTAGCCCGCCATTGTTGGCTCCCTTCCTGCTCAATATTTGGGAAGAGGACCAGGGCCTCTATAAATAGGACCAGCCACCCATACAGCAGGGGAGGAGGTCGGACAGGGGAGGTCAGAGAGAGAGAGAGAGAAAGGTGGTTGAACCCCTCCCAGCAGTTCATCGCCTCAGCCAAGAACAGACCCTCGCGAGGCTGTTCTTCCTTGTATTGTTCATCATCACCAGCCCAAGAGGCAATCCACACACCACACATTGGAGTAGGGTATTACACCACAACGGTGGACCGAACCAATATAAACCCTGTGTCTCTTGTGTTGTTCTTTCCTTAGTTTAGATCCTAGCACGGCGGAGGGGTGCAGGAAGGTAGGAGGCGAAAGCTCCGCGCGCACCCCAGTGTTCGAACGTCAAGGGTCTGCCGGAACCCAAAATCCGACATTTGGCGCGCCAGGTAGGGGTGCGCCGGAATTCGTCTTCCACCGCCCCGTTCTCCTCCGACTGTCATGCCCATGTCTGACACTCGTCGGGCCCGCGCCGAGCGCCGGGCCGCACTCGCTTCCCGCGTCGCCCAGACGGCCCCAGTCGGAGGGCATCCGCGTTGTTCCCCGCCACCTGCCGACAACGCCGCCACCGGCACGGCGGGGGACGAGCGGCAAGCATCGTCTCAGCATCCATCCGTGCGCCAAGACGGCCGCACCGCAACTTCCTCACTCGCCCCAGCTGGTTCTTCGTCCCGCGCGCTCCGCGCGCCCATGGGGCCCCGCAACCTCTCCCCCGACTATCGCGCTACACCGACACCCCTAGTCATCGCGGCCCTCTTGGGCGGCTCGCAGGCGCCGCCTACAAGTTACCACGTCAAGCCGTTCATTCGCCGGGTCAGCGTCGTTTCCACGCGGCAGGGGGCTCCCCTGGATCGGGCGGCGCCCGAGACCGGCCTGAGCTTCAGCTCGGAGGGCCACCCCTCCAACTCGGCCTGCTCGGGCACGCTCCCCATGTTGTGCACCCCCACCATCTGCCAAGTGGCCGTCACCAGAAGTCTCATCGATGGCGGGGCAGGCCTCAGCGTGCTCTCAGTCGAGGCCTTCAACCTCCTCTGCATACCCCTGGAACGGCTACAGCCCAGCCGGCCCTTCTCAGGCGTTGGGGGCAGGTCGTCCGGCTCCTTGGGACAGATCCGGCTCCCAGTGACCTTCGGCACCTACGATAACTTCCGCACGGAGCTGGTCGACGTCGACATCGCCCCCATCGGCCTTCCCTACAACGCCATCCTCGGCTACCCGGCGCTGGCCCAGTTCATGGCCACGACGCACCCGATGTACAACCTCATGAAGATGCCCGGGAGCAGCGGTGTCCTCACCATGCACGGGGACACTGGGGACGCTCTACGGGTGCTCAAGCTCGTCTTCAAGACAGCGGCGTCGGCACAGCCCGCCGCCTTGGAGGCCCCCGAGCCCAAGGAGGCTGCGCCCGCCAAGAAGAAATAGTTGTTCACCCAAGACAAGGCAGAAACCAAGCAGATACCCGTCGATGAGGACGGGTCCACCAACGCCACTTTCACCATAGGCGCCCACCTCAAACCCGAGCAGGAGGAGGCCTTGGTCGGGTTCCTGCGCGCGAACAAGAAGGTATTCGCTTGGGAGCCAGACCAGTTGGCAGGGATCCCCAGGAGTGTAATCGAGCATCACCTCAATGTATGCCCCAACATGCACCCTGTGAAGCAGAAGGCCAGGAGGCAGTCCACAGAAAAGCAAGCCTTCATCGTCCAAGAGACCCGCAAATTGGAGGCCGCTGGGGTCATTCGCGAGGACCGATACCCAGATTGGTTGGCCAACCCTGTCGTTGTGCCAAAGAAGGGAGGGAAGGAACGCATGTGTGTCGACTTCACCAACCTCAACAAAGCGTGCCCGCAAGATCCGTTCCTGCTCCCCCGCATCGACCAGATCGTCGACTCCACTGCGGAATGCGACCTGCTATGCTTCCTGGATGCCTTCTCTGGGTATCACCAGATCAAGATGACGGTTGAAGACATCGAGAAGACAGCCTTCCTAACCCCGTGTGGGGTGTACTACTACACCTGCATGCCATTCGGGCTGCGTAACACAGGGGCGACGTTTCAGCGGCTGATGCATATCACCTTGGGCCCGCAGCTCGGAAAGAATGTTGAAGCTTACGTCGATGACATCGTGGTAAAATCTCGGGAGGACAGGACCTTGATACAAGACCTGGAGGAAACCTTCGCGAGCCTCAACGCAGTGAACCTACGGCTCAACCCAGAGAAATGTGTGTTCGGGGTCCCCTCGGGCAAGCTCCTGGGTTTCCTCGTGTCTCACCGAGGCATCGAGGCTAACCCGGAGAAGGTCAAGGTAGTGGAAGACATGAGCCCGCCAAAAACCCTCAGAGAAATGCAGAAGCTCACGGGGCGCGTGACCGCGCTAGGGCGCTTCATCTCCAAGTTGGGGGAGGGAGCGCTACCCTTCTTCCAGCTAATGAAGAAAAAGGGGCCCTTCGAGTGGACTGAAGAGGCCGACAAGGCATTCCAGGATCTCAGGAAATACCTGACCAGCCCACCGGTCATGGTGGCTCCGCGCCCTCAGGAGCCCCTGGTGCTTTACCTCACAGCCACTCCCTACTCCGCCAGCGCAGCCCTGGTGGCGGTCAGAGAGGAGCGTCGAATCGAAACCACGGCAGCAGCCCGGGACAAGGCGGAGCTGGTACGAGGAAGGCCCACAGAAGCCGCCGCGGTAGCTGATGAGGACCAACCGCCGCAGAGGGGCGCACCAGAGGCAGGAGAGCCCCTCTCCCAGATGGCCAGTCTCAGGAGGCCTCATTGTCTTGAGCGGCGCCATGGTCTCCAAAGGGAGCCGCCAGCACTGACGCACTCCACCTCGTTAAGCACCCAGTGTACTTCGTCAGCACAGTGTTGCAGGATGCAAGGGCGCGGTACCCTATGCCCCAGAAACTCCTCCTCGTGCTACGGATGGCCTCGCGCAAGTTGCGGCACTATTTTCAGGGTCACCCCATCAAGGTCGTCTCGTCATACCCCCTGGAGAGGGTGCTCAGGAGCCCCAATTCAGCTGGGAGAGTCGCTGAGTGGAACATAGAGCTGCAAGCATTTCAGCTCGAATTCAGCACGACCAGAGTCATCAAGGGAGCAGCGTTAGCAGATTTTGTGGCAGAATGGACGGAGGCACCAGGCCTCAAGGCCGACGAGGATCGGTCCCTGTCCCCGGGAAGCGAGGCGCCAGAAGGCTGGGTCATGTACTTCGATGGGGCGTTCTCCAGACACGGCACAGGGGCTGGGGCGGTGCTTATATCGCCCACCCAGGACAAACTCTATTACACCGTGCAGCTTTGTTTCCAGCAGGGCGAAAAGGTCTCCAACAACATAGCGGAGTATGAAGGTTTAATAGCGGGCTTGAAGGCCGCAGCTGCCCTGGGGGTGAAACGCCTCACCATCAAGGGCGATTCGCAGCTCCTTGTCAATTTCTCCAACAAGGTGTACGAGCCGAAGGATGAGCACATGGAGGCCTACCTTGCAGAGGTCCGCAGGATGGAGAAGCAGTTCTGGGGGTTGGAGTTGCAGCATGTGCCCCGTGGCACCAATCAAGAGGCCGATGACATCGCCAAACGCGTGTCCAGGCGGTTACCTCAGGAGCCTGGCATTTTCGAGGAACGGCTCTTCAAGCCTTCAGCCTTGCCGTCACTATCAAACACGGCTCAGCCCCGGGAGGAGCTCCCCCAGCCACCTACCTCCGGAGCTCCGGCCTGTGGCCCGGCCTCAGGAGCATGCCTGCTCCTGGCGATGGAACCTCAGGAGGGATGTTGGATCACGGAGCTCTGAAGCTACTTGACGCAAGGCACCCTGCCAGAGAAGGAGGAGGAAGCAGAGCGAGTGGCACGCCAGGCCACGGCATACTGCATCAGAGATGGAGAGCTCTACCGGAAGCGAACAAACGATGTATCCCTGCACTGCATCTCCAGGGAGCAAGGGAAGGAACTACTGGAAGATATATACGGTGGGGACTGCGAACATCATTCGTCGTCACGGACCCTCGTCAGCAAGGCGTTCCGCAGTGGGTTTTATTGGCCCACCGCGCTCAATGATGCCGTTGAACTAGTGAAAGCTTGTGAGGCCTGCCAGTTCCATGCCAAGCAGATCCATCAGGCGGCAGGGGGCTTGCAGACTATCCCCCTTTCGTGGCCATTCGCAGTCTGGGGGCTCGACATCTTGGGTCCGTTTCCTCGGGCGCCAGGGGGCTACCGCTACCTTTACGTTGCTGTAGACAAGTTCACCAAGTGGGCTGAAGTGGAGGCTATCTGCACCATTCCTGCGGGTTCCGCGTTCAAGTCCATCAAGGGCATCGTGAGCCGGTTCGGGTGCCGAATCGCATCATCACGGACAACGGTTCGCAGTTCACCAGTAACCTCTTCAAAACATACCGTGCTAACCTTGGAAGGCAGATATGCTACGCTTCAGTGGCGCACCCCCGAAGCAACAGCCAGGCCGAGCGAGCCAATGCGGAGGTCCTGAGGGGCCTCAACACCAGGACGTTCAAGAAGAAGCTGGAGGCCTGCGGCAGAGGTTGGTACGACAAGCTTCAGTCCGTGTTGTGGTCCATCCGCACAACCGCGACCAAGACGACTGGGGAGACCCCGTTCTTCCTGGTCTACGGAGCCGAAGCAGTCCTCCCTCACGAGGTCAGACGTCGCTCCGCGCGGGTCCTAGCGTTCAACGAGGCGCAACAGGACGCCATGCGGGGGACGGACCTCGTGCTGGGGGAGGAACGTCGCCGAGAAGCCGCGCTACGAGCGGCGAGGTACCAATAAGCGCTGCGGCGATATCACTACCGCAACATCCGCCCTAGGACACTCAAGGTAGGAGACCTTGTGCTCAGGTGGGTCCTCTCCAGGGAAGGGCTGCACAAGCTCTCTCCCATGTGGGAGGGCCCGTTCAAGGTTGTTCATGTTTCCAGGCCCGGCTCAGCGCGCTTGGAGACTCAGGAGGGAGTGCTGGTCCAGAACGCATGGAACATCCAGCACCTCCGGAGGTTCTACCCCTAAAAAGGCCCGGAGCCTGTGAAGCAAGGCGAGTGCCTGTGAAGCTATCGTGCTTTGGAAAAGGCCCGGAGCCTGTGAAGCAAGGCGAGTGCCTGTGAAGCTATCGCGTTGGGAAAAGGCCCGGAGCCTGTGAAGCAAGGCGAATGCCTGTGAAGCTATCGTGTTTGGGAAAAGGCCCGGAGCCTGTGAAGCAAGGCGAATGCCTGTGAAGCTATCGCATTTCGAAAAAGGCCCGGAGCCTGTGAAGCAAGGCGAACGCCTATGAAGCTCGCCGCCCGTGACACTCTCACGTAATAATGAGTTGGGGTTGTACACGCCCCGGAGTCCCAGGAGCGCCGGCCTCAGGCCCTGGGGCTCCCTCCCATGCCCAGTGGCAGCACTTAGCTCCGCGCTGGTGAGAAGACGTCGAAGACTAGACTAGGTGCCGGACGCGGCTTTTCATTTTCTTTCCGCAGTTGGCTTGTTCTTCCCCATTTGAAGTTTTATTGAAGTTATTGCCGTCTTTGGCTCGCGGTTCTTCGGCTTTTCGCGCTCCTGCCTCGATTTCTCTTGTGCAAGGCCTCGCGAGGGGGAGAGCCGAGCGCCCTCGCGAGTGTTCCTATCCTAGTCACTCAAAGGGTTCGCGACCTGGGCCCCTTGCAGGAGCACCCCTCCAGTCCATGCTACTCGAGCACCGCGACGCAAACACAGGGCCTGGGTCAGTCGCCCCCACGGCTGGGGCCGGGAACCATCCACGCGCGGGCACATAGTCAGAAGGTACGATGGAGAAAGCAAAACGATAATTAACCATCCATCCATACACGCCCCCGCGGGGCACCACACTGCTGTCCTTCTTTATGCAGGAAAAGGGAAGAGAAAAAAAACAAATCTGGTGCGGCTCGCCTCGCACCGGCCCGCAGGGAAGCCCGAGCTGCCTCCGGAGCTCAGGCGGTCTCCCTCTCGCACTTCACCATGGCGCGACGGTGGGCGGACGCGCCACCCCCCCCCCCCAAGCAGATACGACGACGTGGGGGCTGGCTGCGGCCACCACTAGGAGAGTCGCCGCCTGAAGAAGAACCGGAGAAGCTTGAGGAACCCTAAGCGCCGCCAGCCCCGTGAGCACCGTCCTCTCCATCATCGCCGGAGCCGGGTTCCCAGCCACGGTCTTCGCCCTCGGGGCAACACCCTGCGCGGCGACCATCTTCCCCAAACACCCTCACATAGAGGGTGGCATCGCCGTCGAACCTGAAGTATAGGGTGCACCGACGGCCCAGGCCGCGCGCGCGGGCAAACGTCTGCCAACCGCGGGCCAGGGCCAGGCTCCCGGCTGCGGAGACCTCCAGTGAAACCCATGAGGCCCGGCTGCAGCAGCCGTCGGCCTGAAGCCAGAGGCCGCCCGGGGCGCCGCCCGGGAGCTCGCCGAGGAGGAAGCGAGGAAGTGGGAGTCGGGTGCTAGTCGGCTCCGCCGACCACACGACGAACTCCGGTAGCACCTCTGCAGCGCGAAAGCTTGGCCTAGGGGGACGCGTAGCCGGAGCGCACCCCCCGGTCGCAGCAATCCGCCCGCCACCGCGCTGGGAAGCATCTCCGCGGCCACGGGAAGCTGCCGTGGTGGCCACAGGATGTTTGCGGGGGCGCCCTCGGCCGCGCTTGGGCAGGGGAGAGGCATGCTCTGCCTGGCAAGCCTTCCCCTTCTCCGCGGACGAAAACCTCCTCGACGGGGCCATGAAGAAGAAGGAGAAGCAAGGGGAGATGAACCGGAAGGGCGCACGCCGTCCCGTACTTATAGCCGGCGGAGGCCAATCGCCGACCTCCACGATCGCAGGTAATCATGACCCGTTTTGCATGCAGGGACTTTTCCAGTTAGTGCAGTTGCCGAGGCACCATGGGGAAGTGGAGACGCCCATGTCCAATCAACCGCCACGCGGCGCCCAAGGCCGCAGGCTGTTAGGGCCCGCGGCGCTTCGCTCTTGCCCTTCCGCCTCCCTACACGGCCAAGTCCGGGCGCGCCTTGGGCCCGGGGGCTACTGTCGGCGTTCTAGGAACGGGGGTCCCCAGACTTGCCTGCCTGTGGCCTGCGGCGTGGCTCAAAGGGGGGCCCAGCACGGCCCATCTTCACCAACACAAACCCAAGACCCTCGCGAGGGGCCAAGCCTCGCGAGGCAGACGACGCGAAGCTTCCTCAGGCACGGCCTCGTCAGGCTGGCTCACGAGGAGGCGGAGAGATCAAGGCGGGGTACCTCACGAGGAGCCCGTGATGCAAGCCATGACGACTCAGGGCGCCAGGCGGGTGCCAGCCCGCACAGCGTCCTCCTTTCCTCTTTGGTGCAAAGGGGGCAAGCGCAGCCGCGAAGTACCGAGGCATCAGGCAAAGGTTGCCATTTCGATGCAACGAGACTAAGACCAGGAGGACTACGAGAGGGAGGTCACCGTGGAGCCCAACACGGCGTCATCACCAGAGCTTTGTGCAGGCGAAGACCGCTTTTGTCAGGATGGCTGATACTTGCTGTCCCCCTTCAAATTAGCCCGCCATTGTTGGCTCCCTTCCCGCTCAATATTTGGGAAGAGGACCAGGGCCTCTATAAATAGGACCAGCCACCCATACAGCAGGGGAGGAGGTCGGACAGGGGAGTTCAGAGAGAGAGAGAGAGAAAGGTGGTTGAACCCCTCCCAGCAGTTCATCGCCTCAGCCAAGAACAGACCCTCACAAGGCTGTTCTTCCTTGTATTGTTCATCATCACCAGCCCAAGAGGCAATCCACACACCACACACTGGAGTAGGGTATTACACCACAACGGTGGCCCGAACCAGTATAAACCCTGTGTCTCTTGTGTTGTTCTTTCCTTAGTTTACATCCTAGCACGGCGGAGGGGTGCAGGAAGGTAGGAGGCGAAAGCTCCACGCGCACCCCAGTGTTCGAACCTCAAGGGTCTGCCGGAACCCAAAATCCGACATTATCCTTCACCAATTTAAATTGATGACAATCGACGGATTTGGCATATTACTTATTCTCGTAGAAAAGATTAAGAGAGATATAACATCAGACTTGGGAAGGTCTTCAACGAAACACCGGTAGGATTGAAACAATGAATGAATCTGTATGATAACGAAAGAGAAGCACCCTTGAACGAACCACCATAAGAATTGAAAAAGAACGAATAAAACATGAAGAAACACCGGGAAGGATTAGCAAATAAACGAAGATGCTTGATAGAATTTAGATCCATGAGAACGAAGAGATTATGAGCTGATTAGAGAATCCTTGATTTAAGCACCGGTATGATTTTGGAGAATGATGACTGAAAGCTGAGAATGAATATTTTGAATTGATGGACTCCAGATAGGTGAGAGGAATTCTCACAATCAAAACAATTATGAGAGGATGGCCTTGAACTAGAACCACCAATCTCTGAGAGAACGGATAAGATATGGAGGTAAAACTCTTCTCTGGTCTTCAAACGCAGAGAATGATGATGAGAAACAACACCATAAATTATTTAGAGGCTCCGGAAGCATCAAAGTGAAGATATTGAGCCAACGATGAAAAGAAGTTAACCGATCTTGGAGAAAAACATAAGACTGATGATAATTCATTCTTACGTCAAACTTCAAAAGAATTTAGGGTAGCTCCGAGAAAATAAGAAGAGTCAGGTAAGATCCTAGGAAAAAACCTGTGGGTTAGGGCCCAGTCAAAAGAAACACTGTTGAACGATTACTTGAAAAGGAGATTGCACCGGTTGAATTAAATGACTTGAATAAGATAAGACCTCGAAATAGGTTGAACGGGTCTTGAATGACAAGACGAGCCTTCTGAGGTATCTTCAGGGCACCGGAACAATTGAATAATGAGAAGTGGATGATTATGAGGTGCAACAGCATGAGAAAACATTGCAACGAGGAAAGGATATGATCAACAAAGCTTGAATTAGTTCCACCGGAGAAGAAAACGAATGAGGAATGACGAACTTGAAGCTTCGTTAGAATCTTCGTGAGAACCACCGGGTAAGAATGGAGAGACTTCCATCAATAAAATGGATAGTTGATTAAGAAATCTGAGTCCTCGAAGAAAAAGGGTGGGTGGGTGGGAAAAACAAAGTCAACTTGGAACGGATGAAGACAACACCGTTGAGAAGAACTAGTAATAGATCTTGTGGATGTAGAGATGATCGGATTCACTTGAAGAGAAAAACACCAATGAGAAGGATTGACATGACAATCTCGATTATCATGAAGGATTAGTATTCTCATCGGAGTATGAGAACACCGGTTCAGAAAGGTATGGAATCAACACTTTGACATTGAAGCAACTCGAATACCACACTCAAAACAAAACAAGGATAGGCTTACAGAATAAGCCGGAACAAACATATGATAGAGATTTCATCCGAAGTTTTCGTGGTGGGGCCTACACGGGCTCGACCGTACAGCACCATCATGTACAAGGCAGTGCACATGACATACGAAGCGTCCCCGAGTCGGCATAGCCAAGGACTCTTTAAGACACAACAAGACCACTGTAAAACCAACCGTGAATAGGCGGACCACTAGACGTCGAACCCCAATTTCATATCATACATCTGCCGAAAAGATATCCTAAGAGCTACTTGAATTCCCACTTATAAACTCCCAAAAATTTCCGGTTATGCAATCAGGTGTTGGGGATACAGGGGAAGCATAATATCTCACCCAAAACTAACAAATCCTACATCCAGCTGTATCCATCCTTCAACACATAACCAAGAAATCTTCGGAAATCGTCTACCTCAACCTTCGAAAAGCATCCGTTATACGAGTTATGGCAATACTCCCGAACTCCCGCCCCAGTATTAGGTGGCATCGAGGTTATCTCACCAACAACTGCATAAAAGAGATTTTCGATGTTGGCGAAACTAATCTCAGGTATTCTAGAACTGCAACGATAAAATTGTGACGACAACACCTCGGAGCTCAACTCCCCGGGACACTGCCACAACCCCTAAATGACAGGAGGCACCAAGAACAATGTTCTCGTCACAAAACCATTGGAACGATTCCAAGATACCCGCGTGATCCTAAAAAATTTTAAGTGAAATTTGAGAAGAGAAGAGTCAAAACTCTACGTCAGGATGCCTCACCAGAGCGACGAAGGGACTGAGGAGTAAAAGAAGTCCTAACTCTCCGATATATATAATCCTAAATGACTCAAAACATTTCTAGACTCAATAACGCCAGTGATTCGATCAAGCAGGGGGCTCCTAAGTCAGGGAAGGCTCTGATTACCAACTTGTAACGCCCTCGATGCGGCTATATCTCCCACGTGTCGAAGCACGACTTAGAGGCATAACCGCATTGAAAGCAATGTCGCAAGTGAGGTAATCTTCATACAACCCATGTAATACATAAGGGAAAGAGATACATAGTTGGCTTACAATCGCCACTTCACACAATACATGAATAAAGCATTACCTCAACCCGATACAATCAGGGTCCGACTACGGAACCAAAATAAAAGAAGACTACCCCAAATGCTACACAGATCCCCGATCGACCCCAACTGGGCTCCACTATTGATCGACTAGGACGGAACAACACAAAGGACAAGATCTTCAATGAGATCCTCCTTAAGCTTGGTTGCATCACCTGCTCGATAACATCGGCACCTGCAAACTGGTTTTGGAAGTATCTGTGAGCCACGGGGACTCAGCAATCTCGCACCCTCGCGATCAAGACTATTTAAGCTTATGGGTAAGGTAAAGGTATGAGGTGGAGCTCCAGCAAGAGACTAGCATATTTGGTGGCTAACATATACGCAAATGAGAGCGAGAAGAGAAGGCAAAACCACGGCCGAGAAACTATGATCAAGAAGTGATCCTAGAACAACCTACGTCAAACATAACTCCAACACCGTGTTCACTTCCCAGACTCCGCTGAGAAGATACCATCACAGTTACACACGCGGTTGATGTGTTTTAATTAAGGTCAACTTCAGGTTTTCTACTGTTGGGGAACGTAGCAGAAATTCAAAATTTTCTACGCATCACCAAGATCAATCTATGGAGTAATCTAGCAACGAGGGAAGGAGAGTGCATCTACATACCCTTGTAGATCGCTAAGCGGAAGCGTTCAAGTGAACGAGGTTGATGGAGTCGTACTCATCGTGATCCAAATCACCGATGATCCTAGTGCCGAACGGATGGCACCTCCGTGTTCAACACACGTACAGCCCGGTACACTACCGGCGAAGACAATTCAGACTATGTTCATGATAATTGAGTTCATCTAATGAACTCCCACTCAGATAGACATCCCTCTAGTCATCTAAGTGAAACATGATCCGAGTCAACTAGGCCGTGTCCGATCATCACGTGAGACGGACTAGTCAACATCGGTGAACATCTTCATGTTGATCGTATCTTCTATACGACTCATGCTCGACCTTTCGGTCTTCCGTGTTCCGAGGCCATGTCTGTACATGCTAGGCTCGTCAAGTCAACCTAAGTGTTTTTGCTGTGTAAATCTGGCTTACACCCGTTGTATTCGAACGTTAGAATCTATCACACCCGATCATCACGTGGTGCTTCGAAACAATGAACCTTCGCAACGGTGCACAGTTAGGGGGGACACTTTTCTTGAAATTTCAGTGAGGGATCATCTTATTTAAGCTATCGTCATTCTAAGCAAATAAGATGTAAAACATGATAAACATCACAAGCAATCAAATGGTGACATGATATGGCCAATATCATTTTGCTCCTTTTGATCTCCATCTTCGGGGCTCCATGATCATCATTGTCACCGGCATGACACCATGATCTCCATCATCATGATCTCCATCATCATGATCTCCATCATCATGATCTCCATCATCGTGTTTTCTTGAAGTTGTCTTGTCATCTATTACTTCTACTACTATGGCTAACGCTTTAGCAATAAAGTAAAGTAATTACATGATGTTTATGTTGACACGCATGTCATAAATAAATAAAGACAACTCTTATGGCTCCTGCCGGTTGTCATACTCATCGACATGCAAGTCGTGATTCCTATTACAAGAACATGATCAATCTCATACATCACATATATCATTCATCACATCCTTTTGGCCATATCACATCACAAGGCATAAGCTGCAAAAACAAGTTAGACGTCCTCTAATTGTTGTTGCAAGTTTTTACGTGGCTGCTATAGGTTTCTAGCAAGAACGTTTCTTACCTACACAAAAACCACAACGTGATATGCCAATTTCTATTTACCCTTCATAAGGACCCTTTTCATCGAATCCGATCCGACTAAAGTGGGAGAGACAGACACCCGCTAGCCACCTTATGCAACTAGTGCATGTCAGTCGGTGGAACCAGTCTCACGTAAGAGTATGTGTAAGGTCGGTCTGGGCCGCTTCATCCCACGATGCCGCCGAATCAAGATAAGACTAGTAACGGCAAGTAAATTGACAAAATCGACGCCCACAACTACTTTGTGTTCTACTCGTGCATAGAAACTACGCATAGACCTAGCTCATGATGCCACTGTTGGGGAACGTAGCAGAAATTCAAAATTTTCTACGCATCACCAAGATCAATCTATGGAGTAATCTAGCAACGAGGGAAGGAGAGTGCATCTACATACCCTTGTAGATCGCTAAGCAGAAGCATTCAAGTGAACGGGGTTGATGGAGTCGTACTCGTCGTGATCCAAATCACCGATGATCCTAGTGCCGAACGGACGGCACCTCCGTGTTCAACACACATACAGCCCGGTGACGTCTCCTATGCCTTGATCCAGCAAGGGGAGAAGAAGAGGTTGGGGAAGACTCCATCCAGCAGCAGCACGACGGCGTGGTGGTGGTGGAGGAGCGCGAGACTCCAGCAGGGCTTCGCCAAGCACTACGAGAGACGAGGAGGGAGAGGGGTAGGGCTGCGCCAACAGGGAGAGAATTCGTGTGTTGGGCAGCCCCCATACCTCAAGTATATATAGGCGGAGGGGAGGGGCTGCGCCCCCACCTAGGGTTCCCTCCCTAGGGGTGGCGGCAGCCCCTAGATCCCATCTGGGAGGCGGCCACAAGGGGGAGAGGGGGAGGCGCACCTAGGGTGGCCTTAGGGCCCACCTGCCCTAGGGTTTGCCCCCTTGCCCTCTTGGAGGCGCCTTGGGCCTTAGTGGGAGGCACCCCAGCCCACCTAGGGGCTGGTCCCTTCACACTATTGGCCCATGTAGGCCTCCGGGGCTGGTGGCCCTACCTGGTGGACCCCCGGACCCTTCCGGTGGTCCCCGTACACTACCGGTGATGCCCGGAACAATTCCGGTGGCCAAAACCATACTTCCTATATATCAATCTTTACCTCCGGACCATTCCGGAACTCCTCGTGACGTCTGGAATCTCATCCGGGACTCCGAACAACATTCGGTAACCGCATACATACCTTCCCTATAACCCTAGCGTCATCGAACCTTAAGTGTGTAGACCCTACGGGTTCGGGAACCATGCAGACATGACCGAGACAACTCTCCGGCCAATAACCAACAGCGGGATCTGGATACCCATGTTGGTCCCACATGTTCCACGATGATCTCATCGGATGAACCACGATGTCAAGGATTCAATCAATCCCGTTACAATTCCCTTTGTCCATCGGTATGATACTTGCCCGAGATTCGATCGTCGGTATCCCGATACCTTGTTCAATCTCGTTACCGGCAAGTCTCTTTAGTCGTTCCGTAACACATCATCCCGTGATCAACTCCTTGGTCACATTGTGCACATTATGATGATGTCCTATCGAGTGGGCCCAGAGATACCTCTCCGTTACACGGAGTGACAAATCCCAGTCTCGATTCGTGCCAACCCAACAGATACTTTCGGAGATACCTGTAGTGTACCTTTATAGCCACCCAGTTACGTTGTGATGTTTGGCACACCCAAAGCACTCCTACGGTATCCGGGAGTTGCACAATCTCATGGTCTAAGGAAATGATACTTGACATCAGAAAAGCTTTAGCATACGAACTACACGATCTTTTGTGCTAGGCTTAGGATTGGGTCTTGTCCATCACATCATTCTCCTAGTGATGTGATCCCGTTATCAACGACATCCAATGTCCATGGTCAGGAAACCGTAACCATCTATTGATCAACGAGCTAGTCAACTAGAGGCTTACTAGGGACATGGTGTTTTCTATATATCCACACATGTATCTGAGTTTCCTATCAATACAATTCTAGCATGGATAATAAACGATTATCATGAACAAGGAAATATAATAATAACCAATTTATTATTGCCTCTAGGGCATATTTCCAACATCTACAACCGGACATTAACAAATTCCCATCTTCCCATAACCACGGGCATGGCTTTCGAAAGTTCAAATCCCTGCAGGGGTGTCCCAACTTAGCCCATCACAAGCTCTCACGGTCAACGAAGGATATTCCTTCTAGCGAGAAGACCCAATCAGACTCGGAATCCTGGTTACAAGACATTTCGATAATGGTAAAACAAGACCAGCAAAGCCACCCAGATGTGCCGACAAATCCCGATAGGAGCTGCACATATCTCGTTCTCAGGGCACACCGGATGAGCCAGACGTCAGGTAAGCCAGCCCAGAGTTGCCCCTGGTAGCCTCGGACATCGCTCAGTTGGACCAACACTTAGAGAAGCACTGGCCCGGGGGGGGTTAAAATAAGATGACCCTTGAGCCGGCCGACTCAAGGGAAAGAAAAGGCTAGGTGGCAAATGGTAAAACCAATGTTGGGCCTTGCTGTAGGAGTTTTATTCAAGGCGAACTGTCAAGGGGTTCCCATTATAACCCAACCGCGTAAGGAACGCAAAATCCGGGAACATAACACCGATATGACGGAAACTAGGGCGGCAAGAGTGGAACAAAACACCAGGCATAAGACCGAGCCTTCCACCCTTTACCAAGTATATAGATGCATTAATTAAATAAGATATATTGTGATATCCCAACAAGTAAACATGTTCCAACAAGGAACAACATCTCCATGTTCCAACAAGGAACAAACTTCAATCTTCACCTTCAACTAACAACGCTATAAGAGGGGCTGAGCAAAGCGGTAACATAGCCAAACAACGGTTTGCTAGGACAAGGTGGGTTAGAGGCTTGGTTCAACAATATGGGAGGCATGATAAGCAAGTGGTAGGTATCGCAGCATAGGCATAGCAAAAGAGCGAGCATCTAGCAAGCAAAGATAGAAGTGATTTCGAGGGTATGGTCATCTTGCCTGAGATCCCGCAAGGAAGAAGAACGAGTCCATGAAGAAGACAAACGGACATAGACGAACGGATCCTCACAAACGCGACGTTATCGGAACTAACCCAAAGGAGCAACACCGGAAAGAAGCAAACAACATAGTAAACAACCATCACATAAACATGGCATGATGCACAATCAAGTATGATGCATGTCCGGTTTAATGAAACATGGCATGGCAAAGTGCAACAAACAACACTACAAATTAAGTGGAGCTCAATATGCCACGGAGTTGCATATTGAAGAAAACACCGCATGACTTATTTAGTTCTCTCTCGTTAGGTACTTCACAATATTAAATGTTGTTAAGCATGGCAAGAGGTGAGGCATAAAAAAACTACACCATCTAAACAATTTAAATGGGGCCGGATATAACAAATAACGAATCCGGTAAATCCCCATATGCATTAGTAATTTATTGCAACAACAATTTAAACATTTTAATTGTTGTTATCATGATGCGGATGACATGAACAAGATTATGCAATTTTTATTAAAAGTTGACAAGAGCATTAAGAAGCATTTGTCACCGTGGTGGAAAGGAAAGGGGTGCCACAGCAACGATAACAAAACGGTGCCACGGCAGCGTTCCGGTTCCAGTAACTCGATTGAGATACCGATGCAAAGGAGAAGTGTGCGGATGCGTGCAAAAGATGGTGGGGCACTCCCGGATACCGGGTGTCCCACGGATGGACGGCATGGCAACGAGGAGGACCGAGCAAGTGACAACTCAGACACGGTGCAAACACGGGCATCTCATACATCACACAACATGCATTCGTTCACAGGCGGTCGTCTCGACGGTTCTACCTTTGAAGCGTGCATTATCGGAGCGGTTCGAGTCAGCGTAGAGGAAGTAGTGCAAGTAGACGTTCTTGGACGTCGAGGGAAGTAGTGGTTCACGCGACGGTAGTCGAAGTAGTCGTCCTATCGTTCATCGGCGATGGTAGTGGTTCACGGCGTTGGTAGTCGTTCACGTTCTTAGTCGCACAATTTTCCGTAGATGTTCGGGGTCACGGCGAGGTACTCGGTGTTTCTGTGCGTTGTAGGGGTACATGTCGATGGTCGTCGTGGTACTTGGTGTTTCGCACTTGCCGATCTCGTCAACCCGAAGGGGTACTTGGCGCTCGACGGACGTCGTGGTACTTGGGGTAGTGGAACTTGACGAGTCATCATGGTACTTGGCAAAATTCTTCGAGAAGATACTTGACGGTCCGGGTATGGTTCTTGGCTTCTCGTAGCCGATCTTGACAGTCCCAAACAAAGCAACACCATGGGCCTCGGGGGACAGCAACGACGAACAAAAACCCACGAAGAAGCAGGGGTGCAGAGGCGTTTGAAGACGGACTTGGCATTCCTGGTTCGATGGTGGTGCTCGCGAGTGCAAGGCGGCCGACAAGGAACAACAACAAGGCAGCGGCAACGACAACCATGGCGGCATGAGTAGCCGGAGACGGTAGTGATGAGCAGGAGCTCGAGGGCGAGAGGAAGACAGAGACGGCCCGGAGCAGCGGCGTGCACGTGGTCACCGACGTGGGCGCCATGGCCGGAGACGGCACTTGACGGCGGCAGCATGAAAAATCACCAGGCAGCAACCATGGCGACATGGGGCCTCAGCTGCCATCGGGGAGGAAGGCGAACTCGGGGCGCTCAAAGGGCGCGCGGCAAGGCGACGATGAGGAGGCACACGGGGCGGAGTGGAGGCAGTACCTCGCCGGAGCCAGCAGGGCATGGCGAAAGTGCGGGTGTGGAGCTGGTCGTGGGGAAAAGAGAGGCCGATGCAGGGACTCCTCCGTGCGGGGACAAGCAAGAGGAGGGAGGAGCTCGGGGAGAATAATGGCGGCTCCTGGCTCTGGCGGGGGAGGAGAAGGGGCCTGCCGGAGGGAGATCGAGCGCGGGCGTCGCTCCTCTCTAGAGCATTGCGTGTTTGGTGGCGGCGCTAAGGAAACGAACGAGAGGAGGAACGAGAGAAGGGGATCGAGGAGATGGGTCTCCTGGCGGCGGAGGGAGAGGGAAATTGGGAGAGATCGGGCCAGGGGGTGCTAGGGTTAGGAGGGGAGTGGGCTGCGGCTGGGCCTAGGTGGGCCAGCGCAATGGGGAGGAGAAGGCCAGGGCCTTGGGCCTGCGCTGGAGTTGGCCTAGGAAGGCCGGCGGCTGGATGGGCCTATAGGCCACTGGTGGGAGGTGGCTGCTGGGCTGCGAGAGGCCTTGGCCGAAAGGGTTGGTAGCTGGGCTCCCTCTCTCCTTACTTCTCTACTCTTATAGAAAAAAAAGAAAGGAGAAAAAAAGAGAAGAGCAATGGTTAGGGAAAGAATTGGGCATAGGGTTTGGAGAAGGTTGGAAAGGAACTTATGAAAGGCATATAATTTAAACTGCAAGTGTGTTTGAGGGTGGTTCCACACTAATGGAATATTTCAATATAGCTCCCTAAAATAGTAGGAGACTTTTATATGTTATAAAGAGAATTTCACCTTGTGAACTCCCTCGATTTAAATTGACCGAAGATCCATACAAATTATTTAGTGGGTTTTAAACGGGTTGCATGATGACATGATGACATGATGCAAGGCACATGATGCAAAGGGGAAAGTAAACAAGCAAAACAAAACACATGACGAAACCCGGAATCCATCGATGGTATCTGAATCTCCGGTCTTGGGGCGTCACACGGGGACGACGCGACAGTGGAAGCCCGCGCGGAGAGGAGTATGAGGGTTCACTGGTTCGGCTGCGGTGTGAGGCTGCCGTTGCCGTAGGGCCTGGCCTGCGGTGGGAATAGTAGCGGGCGGTGAGGTATCCGCGGCAGCACAGCCGGCCACGGGAGGCAGGAGCATGCGGCACTACCGGCGCTGCTTTGGGCGGCTGGAGCAAGAAGACCAGAGGTTGAATAAGCACTACGGTCGTTGGATGGACATCGTACGGTCACTGAAGCTAGAATCGTTCATATTGACTAAGTTGACAAAGCCCTCTGTCCCCGTCAACCTTGTTGGCCCACAAGTCATCCTCCCACTATGGTGGGTCCCAGCTAGCAGGGGGGTATTCATTTTTTTGTGCGTAATAAGGAGGCACTTCCTTGCGTGCAAAGATATAGCCGGTGGGTCCGACATGTCAGCGGGGGGAACGTTTTTTTCGCGAAATACAGAGGCCCTTCCGGTGGGTCCCAGCTGTCAGGTGGAGGAATCATTATTTTGCGCGTACAGTCCACGGCCGATGGATGTCGTTCGTTGACCAAGTTGACCAGGCCGCGCCGAGAGCACCATGGAGGTGGACGACGGCGAGGCCTAGGAAGGGAACGACACGGAGCCGGGGAAGACTCGGAAATGGTTGCCCGCGCGGTGGGGAGTACGAGGGTTTACTGGTCCGGCTGCCGCCGCCGGAAAATAACAGGAGGTGTGGGTGAGTAGAAGAATGGCCTGGCCAGCAATGAAGTAGGGTGGGACGGTGCGGCCTGTGCGGCAGCACAGCCGGCCACGGGAGGCAGGAGTAGGCAGTCCCACCGGAGCTGGTTTGGGCGGCTGGAGCAAGAAGATCAGATATTGAAGAAGCAGCACGGCCGTTGGATTAACATCCAACGGTCACTGCTGCTAGAATCGTTTGTGGACTAAGTTGACAAAGCCAAAGTACACGTCAACCTAGTAGACCCACAAGTCAGCCTCCAAATCTGTCCCAAATAGCATACAGCCCGAAATTTCTAGCCAGATTCAAATTAATTTTAAATCTAAATATACCTTAATTTAAATTCAATGAAATTTTACCCGCACAAAAACAATGAAATTTAAAATATCAAAATCCGAAAGAAAACAATATTTTGGAACTAATTGTCTGTTTGCTGTATTTTTTCATTTCACAGCCCATTTCTTATTACTTATAACCCATTTTCTGGGCAAAATGCATCCCTCCTCATCTTGAAAGATTTTCGGCCCAGCAGGGCGTAGAAAAGCAAGTAGGCCTACGTTGGTTATTCTGCAAAAAACAAAATAGCTGGCTAGCAATTTTCAGAAAGGAAAAAAACAAACTGGGGTGGTCATGTGCTAAACATATGAAATAAAAGCCTGGGCTAGACGGGCCATACCCTTGTCCGTCCCGAAATAACAAAATTACTGCGCGCGCTGCTGGGTCCCTACTGTCATCCTCACCGTATACAGTTATCTCCTTATTCCTCTTGGTTGTTGACCATGTTGACAACACCGGAGGGCGGAACTGTGGAGAGCGAACCAAGGTGGAGGACGATGGTGAGGCCTCGGACGGAAACGAACAGGAGCCGGGGCAGATCACAGCCAGCCGTGGGAGGCGGGAGCATGCGGTCCCGCCGGCGTTGGTTTGGCTTTGGCGGCTCGAGGAAGAAGAGACTGAAGAAACGCGACAAACGTTGAATGTCAATCCAACGGTCAAGGTTGGCACAATCGTTTTGTTGACTAAGCGGACACCAAGTAGCATACTTTTTATATATAGGAAGAAAACTGCGAGGAAAATGCGTTCGTCTGCCGTCCTCCTCACAGGGAATGTTCGCCACATAAGTGACTAGCACCCTTGGTTTTCAACTGAGAGGTCTTGGGTTCGAGTCCCAGGAACTCTCAATTTTTTCCTCCTTCCTTCCTCGCAAAGAAAAGGGAAAGAAAATCAAAGACTTGGGAAGGCGTACAGAACAAGCTAGTGTACCAATAATGAGACGTTGCCGAGTTTTAGAAAAAAGAAAGACGTGCTCCTGTAGCTGGTTCGAATACAAACCTAGACTATGACTATATATGGTGCTATGCTACTCTGCAGGTAATGAAACTGACATATCCAACGTTCGCTTATCCTCTTCTCTACTTACTCTGCCTAGCATCAGAAGCTCTGGCTGCAGCAACCATGTCCGCTGGCTGCTCGTCCACCTGCTCTTCAGCAGGCAACAACCAGATATGCACCAAGTCGCAACTCGTACCATCGCCTGTGGGTCTCATCACACCCTCGTCGGCATGCGCACCACAGCCGATTGCTCATCGCAACCCGCTGCCGTTGGTGTGGTGCCACTGCTGCAAATCACGCAGAGTCATCCGTCGCGTCTCAACCACAATCCGCAACCCTGGCCGAGTCTTCTACAAATGCCCGAATCATGGGGTAATAATATGTTTAAGTGTTGTTCTGCTACTTTCAGTTGCTGATTTTTTTAATAGTTTGGTTGTTGATCTACCAATTTGATTCGTGCAGAAAAGGGAAGATTCGTGTGATTTGTATTTCTAGGAAGTTGCTGATGTGGGGGAATGCAACTACGCTGATTATTTGGTTAGCCGAGGAATCCCAATACTAGCAGGTTGGGGTGTTGGACAAGTAACTGAAGGAACGGCAGAAGAGGTAGATGCAGAGCAGAAGCTTAAAGATGCAGTTCCTCTGATCATGGCCAAGCAACAGCTGCTGAACGGCCTTGACAGCAATGAGGAGATAAAAGAGCTTGTGAAGATAATGGGCAAAATCGATGTGCTCTATAGGATGATTGTCTCTTTATTTGCAGTGTATGTAGCACTCGTGATGTATTCAGTGGCTACGACATGAGCACTTTGCTGAAACTAGTAATGAATGAAACCTGTTTAGCAGGCTGGGTGTAGTGTTGTGAACATCTAATGATTTCTATTAACAGAAATCAGGGGGTATCCCCTTTTGATCATATAAATAAATAAATAGCAGAGGCCCTGTCGGGTCAGCTTTGTTCTCATTCGAAGACGTCGAGCAAATTGCAGTCCAATAGCAAACTATTTCATCAAATTCAAGTTTCACAGCCAAATATGAGTACAACTAAACAACAATGTCATCATGTTTTAGTTGTCATACAATCACCAAACACAAATCAGCATACATAACAAGTGATGTTCTCACAACAAAATACTAAACAACATGTTCATCAGGTTTCAATTGTCATAGCAAACACAATTTCACATAGTAGATAAAAAACGTCTTCTGACAGGCAAATACGACAAAAGCAATGTAATCATCATCCGCAGCAGTAGCGTCAACATCTTCGCCACGTGTATCAGTCTGAATTGTAATTCCCCATGGTGTCATCTTCTTCTTCGTCCTCAACATCCTCGAACGTTGGCTTCTTCTTGATCAACTCTTGTATGTCCACAGCACGACAGGCAATCTTTTCGCCGGCGTCATTGACGTGATGGTTCTCAAAGATATTAGGAACATCTGTGTTATCTTATACATCAGGAGCAGTGTAAGCATCTTCTTGTTGTGCAACTTCATTAAACGAATTCCTCTGCTCAAACCTTTGCAATACTCTCTAGTCATCGCTACGTGCAAATGTGTCTTCCAAGAAAAATATCTGTGTTGCTTGATTTGCCAAAATAAAAGGCTCGTTGATCTGGTACGCCGCCTTGACATTGATGGATTTGAAATAATCATCAGCTCTGGGTTTTGCGATCCTGGAAAACAAGTTATACCAACGACAGCACAACAGAACCACACACCGATGATCCTCGAAACTGGAGATATACTGCAACTGAATAATGTCTGTTATGTTAGCATACATTTCAGTTGTCTCTTTGTCACACGTATCCGTGCTCATGATGGCACTGTTTTGTGTCTTCCTGCCTTCATCACGTGCAAGGGTGTTGTAGCGCACATCTCCAACAACGCAAGATTCATAATGTCTTACCCGAGTATCAAGACCCATTGCTAGTGAGTAAAGGGCATCATCAACTGCCTGCCCATCCTCCCACATCTTCTTAACCTATGGTTAGAAAATAGACAAGATGATCATCTTATGTAATCAATATATTAAAAAAACTGACAGTGCACTTCAAAAGCTTACATGGTTCTTGAACCATTTCGCAAATCCTGCCATAACCAGTTTGTCAATGTTTCTTAGATTTTGCGGCAGTAACTCCTCTTTGTAGATGCTGCACAACATAGTGATCGCGTCAAACATCTAAATATATAAGAATGTGATGCAAGTTTAGTAGATTGCGATGTATAAGTTGCAGTACTACACTTACTTGATATAAGGTAGTATCTCAGGACAGTTATTCAACACATACCAAACCATTTTGTCCAAATCTTTAGGTTTGTCCTCTTGTCGACTCTTCCCTGTAACTCGAACAGAATAATCAAAAACATTGAGCCCGGGATTGTCTTCACCCACCTCTTTGCTAAGCTGATCAGCTGTTTCAATGTATTTTGAGCAGAATGTCAACGCTTCTGTAGCAATGTAGGCCTCTGCAATGGAACCCTCGGGTCTAGCTATGTTCCTAACATAGCCCTTGAAAGTGCCTAGCCGCCTTTCAATAGGGTACATCCAGCCATACTGTACTGGACCTCTAAGTAGTGCCTCATCAGGTAGATGAACAGCCAAATGCACCATCACATCAAAGAAGGCTGGAGGATATATCTTCTCAAGGTCGCATAGGATAGTTGGTATCTTGTCTCTAAGACGCTCCAAAGCATCTATCCTGATATTCCTACTACAGAGTTCCCTGAAGAATTGTCCCAACTCTGCAACTGCTCTGTATAAGTAAGGGCGGCCCAATCCTCTAAGGATAACAGGTAAAACCCTTTGAAGTAGGACGTGGCAGTCATGAGTTTTCAACCCTTGTACCTTGTTTCCATCTGCATTGACTCTCCTTTCAGGGTTGGAAGCAAATCCATGTGGGAATCTCACACGTGACAGGACCTCACAGAATTCTTTTCTTTTTACCTTGTCCAAGACGTACACAGCTGGTGCCATATCCCGTGGTTTACCTTCATCTTGCACCTGCAAATCCTTTCTGATACCCAGGTGTGCCAAATCAATCCTAGATTTTAAGCTATCTTTCGTCTTGCCTTCAATATTAAGAAGTGTGCCGATAATGTCGTCACATATATTTTTCTCGATGTGCATCACATCAAGATTATGCCTCAGATCCAAATCTTTCCAATACTCCAAGTCCCACAAAGTGGACCTGCGGGTAAACAATAATCTCTCTTCTACCCTGCCACGCTTCCTTTTCCCGCTACCATTACCAGGATGGTTTCCTGGTGTAATATGTCTAACCTTCTCTAATTTCACTTGCAACTCATCGGCAGTGAGCCTCTTTGGCGCATCACAGTTTTCATGCTTTGCATTGAACACATGTCTTCGGTATTTTCTAGGATGCGGCTTGTCCTTGGCAAGGAAATGGTAGTGTCCAATGTAACAGATCTTGCTAAGTATTGCGTATGACAGCGGATTCCTATCATAGCGAACACATGCATTGTAACCATGTGTCGTTCGCCCTGACATAGTGCCCAAAGCCGGATAATCATGGATGCACCAAATTATACTCCAAGTCCCAAGTAGATGACATATGTCTCGATGATGAGCCGACACGTGTTTCCTCTAGCCAATGATGATTTTACACGTGGAAAATCCCCATTGGTCGGGGTTGTTAACGGGTTATCGGATCCAAAACCCGACTCGATAGCTTAACGGCGTTCCGTTACGGTGGATGCCACGTGTCGGTCACTGTGGGAGTCCTGGATAAGGGGGCCTCCGGACAGCCGGACTATATCCATTGGCCGAACTGTTAGACTATGAAGATACATGATTGAAGACTTCGTCTCGTGTCCGGATGGGACTCTACTTGGCGTGGAAGGCAAGCTAGGCAATACGGATATGTATATCTCTTCCTTTGTTCAACCATGCCGTCCTACGCCTCACCGTTGCCGCTCCAACTTCGCCACCCTCCACCGCACCGGAGTTGTTCCTGCTACGCCGTCCTTCGCCGCCTCAGATCTGCTTCCCCTCCGCCGACATACGGCCACGGCAACACAGTCAACAATTTGTCCATGGGTTCGTCCAAGCCTGCACCCTCCAGAACATCGGTTTCCCCGGTAAAAAAGAAGAAAATCGGCGCGACTTGTGGAGGTGACCACACCGGCAACCGAAAAAGGTACTCCTCTTCCCTTATTCATGCAAATCTTACGTCTCTGCTTGCACGGTATTCATCCCACAGAAGACACTAGTTGACCGCTTCTTCTTGATACTAGATGTTCCTAGTAACTCGCGATGCACAAGGTTTCTCCTCATATACTATTTCACCTTAGCTAGAGGTCCGTCACCCCCCTGAATTTCAATTTCTGGCCACTTGATTCCTAATTAACGGAAGCATTCCACGGCGTAACAGGCGCTAGTATGCCTATTACGCCGGGGAAGTAGCGCATCGGTGTTTATCTTAGGGGCGTGTGCAGCCTAGAGCTACTGGCGCCCGATCTGGAGGTCGGCCGGGATTAAAGGGATGGCCTGGGGGCGCTGCTAAGCACGGTGGTGGTGTGAGGTAGATGGGAGGGCGGGGCGGCGGAGGCAGGGGTCTGGGCCGGTGGTCACTGGCGGTTCGAGAAAGAACATCAACAGTGACTGGCGGGAGGTAGACGAAGGCCATCTGCCCGTTCCTTATAGATCAGACGGTTCATTAAAAAATCGACTGACCTATTTATTTTTAGTCAACTGTTATCTTAGATATGACCACATGTGGTGGTGTGCTGGAGGAGTACCTACATTTCCTGTGCTCATATATTACAAAATCATACAGAGTAGAATCTAATTTTGTTTGCCATGCAATGTTGTAGAGCTATCATATATCTCCTGTCATTTATTTTTCAGCCACCTACTATCTGCTACTTTTACAGTGCAGTAGTTCTGCACACACTTCACCCTTACTCTCACTGTTGTGTTTTTATGCAAGGGTATTTCAGACTCTGCTTCCATGAGAGAAGCCAAAAAGAAAAGAGAGAAGTCGCTCCAGTTTGGTGTGCGGCTAGGCAAGACACGTTTCAACACTTTAAAGGGTGTAGTGTGAGCAGATGGAGACGGGGAACGTAGCTCTAGAGTTGATGACCTCGCTCGCAATGAACCACCATCCCAGGTGCTTGCTTTAACTTCGCGGTGTCATATGTGGTTGCATGTTCCATATGGTGTCTAGCTTGTATTCGAAAGGCCGAAGTCGGTAAGATAAGGAAAGATATTTTTTTTACATGAACCACCATCCCGTGAGCACCAGAAGACAAATAGCTAGTCAGGGCACTGGCCGAGCCAGTGACAAGCCCAGCAAAGATAGGCATCACCTGGAAGCCAACTAAAAAGCTACGATGGTGGCGAAGCAGCCCACCTCCCACCAGGCTCTCAGGTCCTAGATGATCATGCTCACCACTCCAGCCAGATGTCTAGCTTTTATTGCTTCCAATTTGGTTAAATTGCATCTGCTTAGCTTACACATTATACCTTTGAATATGACATGCCTTTCTGTTTTTGGTACATACTTGTACATCTATGTATTAACCATGTTCTTACATCAAACTAATGTTCTTGTGTATCCCTTATCAATCACTTATGACGAGGCAGGCAGGCAAGGGGACTACTCCTCATTTAAAGAATGCAGCGTCAGCCTCCCAACATGATTCTCAAGAAACAAAAATGCTAGATGAAGATAGTGAATGTAGCTCTGTAGTTGATTACAGCATTTCCCCTACACTAGCATCGCAGGTGCTTGCTCTAACTTGGCAGCGTGATATGTGGTTGCATGTTGCATATGGTGTCTAGATTGTAATTCTTCCTATCTGGTTAAATTAAACTGCATGTGCTAGTCTGCTTAGCTTATACATTATACCTGTTAATGTGACATGCCTTCCTGTATTTAGTACATAGTACATCTGTCTATTAAGCATGTCCTTACATAAAACTATTGTTTTTTTTGTATCCCGCATCAATCAACATGACGAGACACCTTTAGTATATGCAGTGCGATATTAGTTGCATCTTTCATATGATTTATAGCATGCACTGCTTCTAATTTGTTGAAATTCCATTTATGATGGGACGCTTTTAACTTGGCAGAGTCATATTGGTTGCATCTTTCATGTGGTGTCTAGCTTGCATTGCTTCTTATTTGCTGGAATGGTTTCTGCTTAGTTTACACAAACAGTTGTGAACATGCCATGCCGTCCTGTTTTTCGTACATATTCCATCCTGGTATCATGTGTTTGCCTTACATCAAAGTAGTGATTGTCAGTATCATGCATGAATGAGTTCTGAAGAGAGAATTTTATTGCTTTTTCTTGTCGGTTTTACTTGACAATTCAAAATCAATAAAGCGGAAGGAAGTTAGCAAGGCAGCGGATAAAGGTGCTCCTTCCGAATGGAGGGCCTCTACAGTTTCTACTCCTCCACACCCCCAAGATGATTTCCAAGACAACACATGCATAGACACTCAACAAAGCTGTGTTTATGATGAGCATGTCTCCCCTAGTGCAGCATCACCGATGCTCCCTCTAACTTGGCACTGTTATATGTGGTTGCATGTTATGTGTGATGTCTAGCTTGTATTGCTTCTAATTTTGTTGAATTCCATCTGCTTACTTTACACATTATACTTGAATAAGACACATGTTCCTGTTTCTAGAACATACAATATCTTTCTATCACACCATGTTCTTACATCAAATTACTACTATTGTGTAACCTGCAACAATCACTTATCATAAGACACGTTTGACTTCGAAGTGTGATATAGGTTACAGCTCACATTCTTTTCTAGCTTGTATTACTAATTTGTTGAAATGGCACTTATGATGAGACAGTTTTAACTTGGTAGAGTGATATTCATTGCATCTTTCATATGGTGTCTAGCTTTCATTGCTTCTAATTTGTTGAAATGCCTTCTCCTTAGTTTACACATCATAAGTTGTGAATATGCAATGCTGTGAATATGCAATGGCACTAATGACGAGAGACCTCTAACATGGTAGTGTGATGTTGTTTGCATCTTGCATATGATTTATTTCTTGTACTGCTTCACATTTGTTTAAACGCCATTTATGATGAGACACTGTTAACTTGGCAGAGCGATATTTGTAGCATCTTTCATATGTTGTCTACCTTCCATTGCATTGCTTCTAATTTGGTGAAATGTCTTCTTCTTAGTTTACACATCATAGTTCTGGTTATCTCTTCCGTCCTGCTTTTCATACATATTACATCCTCCTATCATGTGGTTGTCTAACATCAAAGTTCAGTTCATCTGCATCACACATCAATTTGTTCTGAAGAACTAAATTGTTATTCATTTTTCTTGTCGGCTTGACTTCACATGGCACAGAGAAAGAGGAAGAAACACAGAATGGCAGGGAATGAGAAGCGGATGAATCCTGCAGATTCTGCTGGTACTGATGGTGCAATAGAAGGTCAAAGTCCAGCAGAAACTTCTACAAACACGGCATCCCATGCTACACGAGTTGCAAAAAAAGACAAACAAAAACAAATAGCTGCCACCAAACAAGTAGAGACAACCCTAGTTCTTGCAGCACCTACCACACTACTACCAGCTGCACGACGTACTCGTGCGTCAACTGAGCTAGCAGCACGTTCCCAAGCTCCCTTGCCACCTGACATTACTTCCCAAGCACTCTTGACACAAGACGAGTTGGCAATATCAGATGAACCTTGTGAGCTTCAACAGCAAGAAGGTAGTTGCTAGAGTCAAGTTACAGTTGCATGCTTCTTTATATGTAGTCTCACAGTTTGATGTACACTAACACTTCCTATGTTTGTTGTTGGACTAGCACCTAGGCGCAAGAGGAAACAAACATCAGGGATAATGCTCGATAGGTTAACTAAATCTAGAGGAGGAAGAATGGAGATCCGTTTTGAGGCAGGTTTAAAAAGGCCACGTGATGCTACAGAGTCAGCCAAGTTAGTATCAGAGGCAGCGGTTGCTGTTAGGTGTCATGTACGTATCCTCCCAACATGGATTCAGTACAGGAATGACAAAGATGAAACCCAGTTGAACATCTTCCTCGACCATTTATCTGTAGGTATGGTTATGTATGGAAACTAGTAATATCGTCTTGCTCTGTCCAATACTTTCTAGGTTGCTGATAATGAGACTCCCATAATTTTCTATAGATGAGGTTCAAGTTGGATAGCCAAGATGATGCAACCAGACAAGCTTGCACCCATGTTTTCAAGTCTGCTCTGCAACAGTACCGGTATAACTTGAGGAAAACTCACTTTGAAGGCAGGGCTAACAGTGAACTTACCCAAACATCTCCAGTGGAAAATATATCTGATGAAGACTGGAGAGGCCTCATTAAACACTGGTACGATCCGAAGTATCAGGTACATTATATATATATGTCATCAGATCACATGTTGAAGTCCTATTTACGCATGTGCCACACAAATCTATCTTCTTGTAGGTGAACTGTTCAAAGAACAAGGCCAACCGTATGAAAGTGAAATTCCAACAGACGACGGGATCTCGTAGCTATATTGCACACTGTGAGGCTCTTGTAATTAGCTGCTGTTTCACTCTTTTCGTTATACCATATTATCAGATCTATATTGACTTGTTCCAAATGCAGAGGAAAGCCCGCAAGGACCAAAAAGTACCTGAACCAAATGCTGTGGAAATCTTCAAGGACTGTCACACCAGCAAGAAGAAGGGCATGACTACACCAGTCAAAGCCGCTGTTGTAAGTCCTTAATCTTCATGCCTTTTAACTACTACTTACTCTGACTTGTTGTCGGGGGTTTGGTGCGACATATGCCAACGGATGGCTTATCATGGTGGGGGCGAGTAGAACGTCGCCGATGCCTGGAAACGGGATGAGGTGAAGACATGCACGCCGGCGAATCTTACCCAGCTTCGGGGCTCTCCGGGGAGATAATACCCCTACTGCTGCTCTGCGGGGTCTCCGCATGATCACTATGGCCAAGTGTTTACACGGTTGCTCCTTGAGCTGTTTCTGGTGGTAGAAGAGGGCAAGGCTAGCTCTCTCCTTCTATCTGGTATGGTCTAGAACTACTGGGAAGCAACCCCTTGCATGGGTGCCCTGGGGGGTTTTATATAGGCCTACCCCCTAGGGGTACAATGGTAATTCGACTGGGCATGCGCCCAGCCGTCAGTGCCTCCGACCTCCGACTTCTCCGCCGACTGATGGGGCCCGCCGACTGGTGGGCCTCGCTGACTGGTCTGGTATGGAGCCGACAGGCCGCGTCCGCCGCGGGCGGGTCTTCCCGGCCGCTGATTACTGTAGCCGTGCTTCTGATGACGCAGGCTTGGTCATGGGGTCGTGGCAACAGCCCCGCCGCCTGGCGGGCGATCACTGTGGCCACTCCCCATCTCATCTTGATTAATGGCACGTGGGCCCCAGGGGAGGGCTCGGCCGACTCCCCCGGGCCGACTCCCGACGGGTTCGACTGGCGGTTCTCCCGCCGTCTCCCGAGGTCTCGCTGACTGGTGGGCCCCGCTGCCTCCAGGCCGTACAGACAAGCCATCGTGGGCGCAGGACTTGGTACTGAGGTGCTGATGTCAGGGCCGGCCGGGCAACAGTGCCACGCCGCACGGAGATCTTCCCGGGTACGGCGTGCTGTGGCCATGCTTGCCCTTGGTAAGGGACGGGAGTGGGCTTCACTGTAGCCACGCCTCTGCCCCGTCCCCTTTGATGAGGTCATGGGTTTGCTGGAGTCGCCGGCCGACTCCCCAAAGCCGGCTTCTCTGGAAGTCGTCCCTGGGACTCGGCCGTGAGCGGGCAATCGGCCGCCTTGCCGTCGACTCCTCAAGAGGCGGCTCTTCGCCCCGGGGTCTTGAGGGGCGCAGCCTGCCCCGATGTCTTGAAAGGTTATGGGACTCGGGTTGGCCTACCCGTGGCCCATTACTCCGACAATAGTCCTCTAAGCTGGTGAGGCGCCACGGTCGATCGACCGAGAAGCCTCAGCAGTTTCTCTTTCCGGGTGCTCAACACATGGTCTTGATTGACTTCTGCTGGGCCGTCTAGAAGGAGTCGGACTTGCTCAACTCGGACTTCACTCAATTTCGACTTGCTCGGTATTTCGAACATCGCGGCGGGATTTCAAGTGGCGTGCTAGCTAAGCCTCCAGGCCACCGCCCGTTCTTGGCCTGTCACGCGAGGGCACGTGGCTAGGTCGTCCTGCCAGCCCACGCGTGCGACGGGACAGGCCCACAGGCGGGGCCCGCCACTACCGCGCCTCGGCACCCGAGCAGATCCGCCGCGGCCCCGGTGGACGGTTGGGATTCCCGTGGAGTTACTGTGTGCAGTAACTTTACGTGGATCGTGGGGGTCGTGGGGTTGTGGGCACAGTAAATCCCCATGTCCGCCCCCTCGGCTTCGCAGCCCACAGGGCTATAAGTAGGGGGAAGAGGGGGGCACGCGCGCCCCTCCTTCCCATTACTCTTTGCTCTCTTCCTCCTTGCCACTCCTCGCACTCCTCCTTCCTCTTCTCTTCTTCGCTCCGCCACACGCCCAAGCTCCGGCGAATGCTGCGGCGACAGCTCGTGATGAGTTCTTCCTCCGCTGTCGCGTCTCCCCCAGTGCGTTCCGGCACCTGGGATGGTTCTGAGGTTCATGAAGACCACATTGAGTTCCTCCGCCAGACCGGTCGACTTCCCAGCGAGGATCGCGTGCAGGTGCGTCTTGCGCCTGAGGGGGAGATTTCCCCCGCCCCGCAGGAGGGCGAGTGGGTCATCTTCCGCTCGCACTGCCTGCGTGGGCTGGGGCTGCCGGCGAGCAGCTTTTTCCGGTCTTTCTTGGAGTTGTACGGCCTCCAGCCGCACCACCTCACCCCCAACACAGTGGTGCTGCTGTCCGCCTTCGTGGCCTTGTGCGAAGGCTTCCTCGGAGTCCTCCCCACCCTCGAGCTTTGGGGGGAGTTCTTCTTCTCCAAGCTCGGCACCAGGCCACGGGCGTGCCGGCTCAATGCGGCGCCTTCATCGCCGTGCGAAGGTCAGGAGCCGACAACCCCTTCCCCTCCATCTCGCTGATGAAGTCGGTGAAGATGTGGCAGAGATCCTACTTCTACGTCAGGAACGTCGCCACGAGGGGCGACTGGGTCAATCTGCCGGCTTTCGAAGCCGGCCCGCCGGCTGGGAGACTGCCCAACTGGTCGTACCGGGCCAGGTCGCTGACACCTGCGGGATCCGGCGCCATCACGCGACTCCGAGTGCTGATGCAGTCGGAGGGTCTGACTGGTCCGGACCTGCTGGCCGCCTTCGTCTCACGCCGAGTTCTCCCACTCCAAGGCCGCCCTCACATGATATGCCAGATGAGCGGGCACCGCGACCCGAGTCGGCTGTGCACCAAGGACATGCCTCACGAAGAGGTGGCCTTCATGGTGAACTACCTCTCGGATAGCAGGCTCCTGGAGGACTGGCGATTCGGCAAGGAGCCGTACTCCCGCGCCAACCCCCCGCCCGTGGTGAGTCGCCTTTCTTTTCTTTCTTTAGATTGTCTTCTTCTTGCCAAGTTTTGTTTTGACCAGTCGGCTTTGGTTAGAATCCCCTTCTTCATCCACCAGCCGGCACCTCGGGGCCGGCCCGTGAGTTCCTCGCCGACCGGGCGGAGAGCAACATCGACGACCCCGATCTGGGGGCGGCGGCTCTGGAAGACGACGTTGAGGGAGGAGGAGGGACAGCAGGCGACTTCAGGCCTTCGGCTACCTTCGCCAACTGGCCTGAAGACAGCGCCGAGGGAGAAGTCGCCCCTCGCCATCGGCCAGGAGCCAGCCAGCCTGGCGCGGGCTCTTCTGCCGCGCCGGGCGCTCCAGGCGGCGGGAAGAAGCGCAGGGCCGTGCCGACCTTGTTCGGCAGTCGGTCGAAGAAGCCCAAGGGCTCGGCTGCGGCGACCCGGCGGGACGAGGCAGCCGCGAAGGCCATCCGCTTCCGTAAGGAAGTGAAGAAGCCGCCGTTGGTCTCCGCCTAAGTATTCTATCTTCAAAGTTTTATTCTTTCTTCGTGATTTGTCTGAGTCTCTGCTTGCCCCTCTTTCTTCAGGGCTCCCCTCTCTCTTGAGCGGGTCCCCGCCGCCTCCGTCATGGGGTCAGCGAAGACGTCCGCCACCACTCGGTGGATTGACCCCGCTACTGACCTCCGGGAGGCAACGGAGCGGAAAGCGCAGGAGAGGTGCAACGAAGAAGAGGCCCTCCGCCTGGAGAAGGCGGAGGCCGACAGGGCGGAGGCCTCCGCTAAGAAAAAATTAGCGGAGGCCGAAGCCGCCGCCGCGGTGAAGCAGCGGGTTGAGGAAGCCGCACGCCGCCAGTCGGCCTTGCTTGTCACCCCGCTGAACTCTGCGCCGCCGCCTCCGGAGTTCACGGGGCCAACTGGAGAAGCTGGCGGGGAGAACCTCGTCGAGGAGAGGGAAGGCGGCGACCCCTCTACTCCGGACGCGCACGTTCCGCCGCTGCCTCCGCCGCCGTCTGAAGGCGCGCAAGGTGAGCAGCCAGCGGACCCTCTGGTGCCGCCGACCGAAGACGAGGCCGTGGCGCGGCTACTCCTCCAAGTCGGATCGCCAACGCGCCGTCATCTGGAGAAGGCGACTTCGGCACCCCGCCCTCTGGAAGCCGGCACCGCCAGCTCGGCGGCCCTAGACGCCAAAGCGACGAGCGCCGCACCTGTTGGGTGGGTGCGAGGAGGCGGCACAGGGCCGCTGAACCGGGCGCTCCTAGACGTCCAGGCGAAGCTCCATGCTGAGGGCGACGCTCTCCAGAGTTGCACCAAGGCGTTCCTAGCGTCGCGGGAAGCCGTCCGGGTATGTTTTTTTTCCTTTGGTCTTTGTTTTCTTGCTCCTCTCTGTGGGGGCACGCCAGCGCACCCACTGGGTGTAGTCCCCGAGTTTCGGGTCGGCTACTGAGCAGGCGGCCCGGAACTCCAATTGATGAACTTCTGGGTACTAACTTTGTCTGAAATGCTTGTCGTAGGATTACCACAACCTCCGCGTCACTGCCTTCAACCGTAACGTTGAAGAGCTGGGCAAGCGGACCGCCGACTTGGCGGAGAGCCGGAGTAAGTCCCCCCTTTTTTTCTCTGCGGGGGCGCGCTAGCGCACCCGTGGGCTGTAGTCCCCGAGATTCGGGCCAACTGCTAAGCAGTCGGGCCGGATCTCCCCGGTGACCTACTTTATTGACGATTGTTATCTTTCTTCCTTTCCTTCAGGAGCCAACGCTGCTCTTCAACAGCAGCTGAGCGAAGCCAACTCTGCCCTGCGCGCCAAAGGGGAGGAGTGCAGCAAGCTCGCCACAGAGCGTGATCTGCTGGCCACTCAGTTGGTAGAGCAGAAGGAGCTACTTGTGAAGTCGCAGAGGGAGGCGGAGGAGACGGAAACCGCCCTCTTGGCCGAGTTCGCGAGCGAGCGCTCCTCCTGGTCTGACAAGGAGGCGCTGCTATCCTCCGGCTTCCACGATATTGAAGACATCGTTGATGGTGAGCCTCTTTATTTTCTTTCTTCGAGCTACCGACTTAGATCGTGCCGACTCCTGGTTTTTGACTTTCTTCTTCGTTTCTTCGTGTCTGTGCAGACTTCTTCCCTGGGCAGTCACAGGCCGCCATCCAAGCCATCGAGGCTGACCGTGAAGGTCGGAGGGCGGAGGGTGCAGAGATCGCCGCCGATGCCCCCCGAACTCTTGACGAGCACGTTCTGAGCATCGAGGCTCGCCTCCGGCCGGCTCACCGGATGCTGCGCCGGCTCCAGCGCGTCGGTGCCCAGGCGATTGCCGCCCTTTGGCCGGATATGCAGGCTCCGCGCACCCCCAGCCTGACGGCCAACTGGCTGGAGGTCGCAGTTGGTCGTCTTGATGCCTGGAAGGGCTCTTCGGCCCGGGCTGGAGTGCGCCAGGCCTTGGAGTTCATCAAGGTGTGGTACCCGGGGCTGGATCTAGACCGGTTGGCCATGCTTCGGTCAGAGGCCCAGCCGGAGCTGGCGGCTGCGGAATACACCCTCGTCAAACATGCTGCGGCGATCGCCGAGTACACCGACACCAGCATCTTAGTCCCCGAGCGGTCTGAAGACGGCGAGGAGGTACCGCCGGAGTGGTTTGGGATGAACCCAGACTACGGCAAAGACTCGGCGGAGGTGATTGGCTCCAGCGTCGAGGAGGAGGACGAGGCGGAGGATGGGGGCGAGGCGGAGGCACCAGAAGGCGAAGCAGACGGCCAGCCTCAGCCCGACCGCGCCTCCAGCAACGAGCCGCGTGCGACCGAGTCGACTGCCACCGGAGGTGATCAAGCCGAGACTAGCCAGCCGGCTGCCCCGACGCCTGACGCTGGCGCCTCCTCCGACCCTCCGAATCCGTCTGCTGCCTCCTGAGCTGCCGTTGTATCTTTTATTTTATCTACTTCAGTAGTCTTTGAAGAACTTATTAATTCGCACAATTCCACCCGCGGGGTGTATTTTGAACCTCTACTCGACAATTCGACCAAAGGCCTATGTTATGTAAATATATATATATATATCTATCTTTTCTTGCTCATTGTTATTTTGGCCTTTTTCCTTTGCCGCTTTCTCTTAGTTGCCTGCCCTGCCAATCGGACAGCTGCTCTGCGGACTGTTGCTGGATCAAGTGCTAGGCTACTTTGGGAAAGCAAGTACTTAGCCGACTTCAAGATTGTTTGAGCAAGTTGGATAGAAGACGACAATCCGACTATCCGAGAGTCGGTTTGCGAGAAAGGCTGGAAACCGTCTTGAGCTATGTTTTATGCTTTGAACCCTTAACCCTTTTTCATGCGAACACCCATTCTACCTTACCTCTGCCCACCGTACAGTCGCTCTGCGAGCTGCGGCTTCTAACAGAAGACGGTTTAGGTGTTTACACACTACTTGTCCGGCTGCAGGAAGCATTTCATAGTGCAAGGCAGCAAGTCCCCGGGTCGACTTGTCGAGCCCGGTGCCAAGCGGCATGACAAAGAGTAACATACTTGTAGGCATAATTTTTATCATACAGACAAAAGAGGGCAGTCCCCGAGCTCGTCTCAGGGGGCCCGAAGTCTTGGTACTTTAATACAAAAGGTAGCATGGTACATACTGCATCAACTGTAAAATCTTCGGAGGAGATTTGCATTCCATGGCCTCTCTATCTCCTTGCCGGAGTCGTCCCTCTTGCGTGCTCGGGGCTTCTAAGCGTCGATCGGGTAGTAGGAATCGTTGCCCAGTACTTTGCTGATGATGAAAGGGCCTTCCCAAGGCGCCGACAGCTTGTGCTGGCCGGCTGATCGCTGGATCAGCCGGAGCACAAGGTCGCCTTCATGGAAAGATCTTGGCCTGACCTTCCTGTTGTGGTATCGGCGCAGGCTCTGCTGGTAGATGCTGGACCGGCTGAGTGCCAACAGCCGGCCCTCTTCCAGCAGATCGACGCCGTCTTGTCGTGCTTCTTCTGCTTCCTCCTCGGTGTACATGGTGACTCGTGGGGAGTCAAACTCTATGTCCGTTGGGATGACGGCTTCGGCACCATAGACGAGGAAGAAGGGCGTGAAGCCGGTTGACTTGTTTGGAGTCGTGCGCAGACTCCAGAGGGCGGCTGGCAGCTCGTCGAGCCAGCAGCCAGCCGGGCGCTCTAGAGGATCGATCAACCGAGGCTTGATGCCGGACAGGATGAGGCTGTTTGCTCGCTCCACTTGGCCGTTTGACTGCGGATGGGAGACGGACGCTAGGTCCAGTCGGATGCCCTGTGTTGCGCAGAAACGGGCCAAGGCGCCTTTGGCAAAATTTGTGCCATTGTCGGTGATGATGCTATGTGGTATGCCATACCGAATGGTGATATCGGTGATGAAGGTCACGGCAGTCGAACCGTTCAGTTTCTTAATTGGCTTCGCTTCCACCCACTTGGTGAACTTGTCCACTGCGACAAGTAGGTGAGTTAAACCACCTCGTGCTGTCTTGAATAGTCCCACCATGTCTAGACCCCAAACTACGAAAGGCCAGGCAATAGGGATGGTCTTGAGCGCAGAAGCCGGCTGGTGCGGCTTGGAGCTGAACTTCTGACACCCTTTGCATTTTTGGACCAACTCCTTGGCCTCTTCCAAGGCAGTCGGCCAGAAGAAACCATGCCGAAAGGCTTTGGCGACGAGTGCTCTTGAAGCCGCATGGTTGCCGCATTCGCCTTGATGGATGTCTTTGAGAATCGCCTGGCCTTGCTCTGGCTCTACGCAGCGCTGGTAGACACCAGTGAGGCTGCGCCTGACCAGCTCTCTGTTGACTATGGTATAGGCTGCTGAAGGAAATATGCCCTAGAGGCAATAATAAAGTTATTATTTATTTCCTTATAATCATGATAAATGTTTATTATTCATGCTGGAATTGTATTAACCGGAAACATAATACATGTGTGAATACATAGACAAACAAAGTGTCACTAGTATGCCTCTACTTGACTAGCTCGTTAATCAAAGATGGTTATGTTTCCTGACCATGAACAATGAGTTGTTATTTGATTAATGAGGTCACATCATTAGTTGAATGATCTGATTGACATGACCCATTCCATTAGCTTAGCACCCGATCGTTTAGTATGTTGCTATTGCTTTCTTCATGACTTATACATGTTCCTATGACTATGAGATTATGCAACTCCCGTTTGCCGGAGGAACACTTTGGGTGCTACCAAACGTCACAACGTAACTGGGTGATTATAAAGGAGCATTACAGGTGTCTCCAAAGGTAGATGTTGGGTTGGCGTATTTCGAGATTAGGATTTGTCACTCCGATTGTCGGAGAGGTATCTCTGGGCCCTCTCGGTAATACACATCACATAAGCCTTGCAAGCATTACAACTAATATGTTAGTTGTAAGATGATGTATTACGGAACGAGTAAAGAGACTTGCCGGTAACGAGATTGAACTAGGTATTGGATACCAACGATCGAATCTCGGGCAAGTAACATACCGATGACAAAGGGAACAACGTATGTTGTTATGCGGTCTGACCGATAAAGATCTTCGTAGAATATGTAGGAGCCAATATGGGCATCCAGGTCCCGCTATTGGTTATTGACCAGAGACGTGTCTCGGTCATGTCTACATTGTTCTCGAACCCGTAGGGTCCGCACGCTTAAGGTTACGATGACAGTTATATTATGAGTTTATGCATTTTGATGTACCGAAGGTTGTTCGGAGTCCCGGATGTGATCACGAACATGACGAGGAGTCTCGAAATGGTCGAGACGTAAAGATTGATATATTGGAAGCCTATATTCGGAAGTGTTCCGGGTGAAATCGGGATTTTACCGGGTTACCGGGAGGTTACCGGAACCCCCCGGGAATCATATGGGCCTTAGTGGGCCTTAGTGGAAAGATGAAAGGGCTGCCCATAAGGGCTGTGCGCCTCCCCCCCTCCCCTAGTCCTATTAGGACTAGGAGAGGTGGCCGGCCACCCCTCTCCCTCTTTCCCCCTTGGGAATCCTAGTTGGAATAGGATTGGGGGGGGAGTCCTACTCCCGGAAGGAGTAGGACTCCTCCTGCGCCCTCCTCCTGGCCGGCGCCCCCTCCCCCTTGGCTCCTTTATATACTGAGGCAGAGGCACCCCAGAAACACACAAGTTGATCCACGTGATCTATTCCTTAGCCGTGTGCGGTGCCCCCTGCCACCATATTCCTCGATAATACTGTAGCGGAGTTTAGGCGAAGCCCTGCTGCTGTAGTTCATCAAGATCGTCACCACGCCGTCGTGCTGACGGAACTCTTCCCCGACACTTTCCTGGATCGGAGTCCGGGGATCATCATCGAGCTGAACGTGTGCTCGAATTCGGAGGTGCCATAGTTTCGGTGCTTGATCGGTTGGATCGTGAAGACGTACGACTACTTCCTCTACGTCGTGTCAGCGCTTCCGCAGTCGGTCTGCGTTGGGTACATAGACAACACTCTCCCCCTCGTTGCTATGCATCACATGATCTTGCGTGTGCGTAGGAAAATTTTGAAATTACTACGAAACCCTACAGTGGCATCCGAGCCAGGTTATTTATGTTGATGTTATATGCACGAGTAGAACACAAGTGAGTTGTGGGCGATATAAGTTATACTGCCTACCAGCATGTCATACTTTGGTTCGGCGGCATTGTTGGACGAGACGACCCGGACCAACCTTATGCGTACGCTTACGCGAGACCGGTTCCCCCGACGTGCTTTACACACAGGTGGCTTGCGGGCGACTGTCTCTCCAACTTTAGTTGAACCAAGTATGGCTACGCCCGGTCCTTGCGAAGGTTAAAACGGAGTCTATTTGACAAACTATCGTTGTGGTTTTTATGCGTAGGTGAGATTGGTTCTTACTTAAGCCCGTAGCAGCCACGTAAAACTTGCAACAACAAAGTAGAGGACGTCTAACTTGTTTTTGCAGGGGATGTTGTGATGTGATACGGTCAAGGCATGATGCTGAATTTTATTGTATGAGATGATCATGTTTTGTAACCAAGTTATCGGCAACTGGCAGGAGCCATATGGTTGTCGCTTTATTGTATGCAATGCAATCGCGATGTAATGCTTTACTTTATTACTAAACGGTAGTGATAGTCGTGGAAGCATAAGATTGGCGAGACGACAATTATGCTACGATGGAGATCAAGGTGTCGCGCCGGTGACGATGGTGATCATGACGGGGCTTCGGAGATGGAGATCACAAGCACAAGATGATGATGGCCATATCATATCACTTAAATTGATTGCATGTGATGTTTATCTTTTTATGCATCTTATCTTGCTTTGATTGACGGTAGCATTATAAGATGATCTCTCACTAAATTATCAAGAAGTGTTCTCCCTGAGTATGCACCGTTGCCAAAGTTCGTCGTGCCCAGACACCACGTGATGATCGGGTGTGATAAGCTCTACGTCCATCTACAACGGGTGCAAGCCAGTTTTTGCACAAGCAGAATACTCAGGTTAAACTTGACGAGCCTAGCATATGCAGATATGGCCTCGGAACACAGAGACCGAAAGGTCGAGCGTGAATCATATAGTAGATATGATCAACATAAACGATGTTCACCATTGAAAACTACTCCATCTCACGTGATGATCGGTTATGGTTTAGTTGATTTGGATCACGTAATCACTTAGAAGATTAGAGGGATGTCTATCTAAGTGGGAGTTCTTTAGTAATATGATTAATTGAACTTAAATTTATCATGAACTTAGTCCCTGATAGTATCTTGCTTTTTTATGTTGATTGTAGATAGATGGCTCGTGCTGTTGTTCCGTTGAATTTTAATGCGTTCCTTGAGAAAGCAAAGTTGAAAGATGATGGTAGCAATTACACGGACTGGGTCCGTAACTTGAGGATTATCCTCATTGCTGCTCAGAAGAATTATATCCTGGAAGCACCGCTGGGTGTCAGGCCTGCTGCTGGAGCAACACCAGATGTTATGAACGTCTGGCAGAGCAAAGCTGATGACTACTCGATAGTTCAGTGTGCCATGCTTTACGGCTTAGAATCGAGACTTCAACGACGTTTTGAACGTCATGGAGCATATGAGATGTTCCAGGAGTTGAAGTTAATATTTCAAGCAAATGCCCGAATTGAGAGATATGAAGTCTCCAATAAGTTCTATAGCTGCAAGATGGAGGAGAACAGTTCTGTCAGTGAGCATATACTCAAAATGTCTGGGTATAATAATCACTTGATTCAATTGGGAGTTAATCTTCCGGATGATTGCGTCATTGACAGAATTCTCCAATCACTGCCACCAAGCTACAAGAGCTTCGTGATGAACTATAATATGCAAGGGATGAACAAGACTATTCCCGAGCTCTTCGCAATGCTGAAAGCTGCAGAGGTAGAAATCAAGAAGGAGCATCAAGTGTTGATGGTTAACAAGACCACTAGTTTCAAGAAAAAGGGCAAAGGGAAGAAGAAGGGGAACTTCAAGAAGAACGGCAAGCAAGTTGCTGCTCAGGAGAAGAAACCCAAGTCTGGACCTAAGCCTAAAACTGAGTGCTTCTACTGCAAGCAGACTGGTCACTGGAAGCGGAACTGCCCCAAGTATTTGGCGGATAAGAAGGATGGCAAGGTGAACAAAGGTATATGTGATATACATGTTATTGATGTGTACCTTACTAGAGCTCGCAGTAGCACCTGGGTATTTGATACTGGTTCTGTTGCTAATATTTGCAACTCGAAACAGGGACTACGGAATAAGCGGGCACTGGCAAAGGACGAGGTGACAATGCGCGTGGGAAACGGTTCCAAAGTCGATGTGATCGCGGTCGGCACGCTACCTCTACATCTACCTTCGGGATTAATAAGAGACCTAAATAATTGTTATTTGGTGCCAGCGTTGAGCATGAACATTATATCTGGATCTTGTTTAATGCGAGACGGTTATTCATTTAAATCAGAGAATAATGGTTGTTCTATTTATATGAGTAAAATCTTTTATGGTCATGCACCCTTGAAGAGTGGTCTATTTTTATTGAATCTCAATAGTAGTAATACACATATTCATAATGTTGAAGCCAAAAGATGCAGAGTTGATAATGAAAGTGCAACTTATTTGTGGCACTGTCGTTTAGGTCATATCGGTGTAAAGCGCATGAAGAAACTCCATACCGATGGACTTTTGGAACCACTTGATTATGAATCACTTGGTACTTGCGAACCGTACCTCATGGGCAAGATGACTAAAACACCGTTCTCCGGTACTATGGAGAGAGCAACAGATTTGTTGGAAATCATACATACCGATGTATGTGGTCCGATGAATATTGAGGCTCGTGGCGGATATCGTTATTTTCTCACCTTCACAGATGATTTAAGCAGATATGGATATATCTACTTAATGAAACATAAGTCTGAAACATTTGAAAAGTTCAAAGAATTTCAGAGTGAAGTTGAAAATCATCGTAACAAGAAAATAAAGTTTCTACGATCTGATCGTGGAGGAGAATATTTGAGTTACGAGTTTGGTGTACATTTGAAAAACTGTGGAATAGTTTCGCAACTCACGCCACCCGGAACACCACAGCGTAATGGTGTGTCCGAACGTCGTAATCGTACTTTACTAGATATGGTGCGATCTATGATGTCTCTTACTGATTTACCGCTATCGTTTTGGGGTTATGCTCTAGAGACGGCTGCATTCACGTTAAATAGGGCACCATCAAAATCCGTTGAGACGACACCTTATGAACTGTGGTTTGGCAAGAAACCAAAGTTGTCGTTTCTTAAAGTTTGGGGCTGCGATGCTTATGTGAAAAAGCTTCAACCTGATAAGCTCGAACCCAAATCGGAGAAATGTGTCTTCATAGGATACCCAAAGGAAACTGTTGGGTACACCTTCTATCACAGATCTGAAGGCAAGACATTCGTTGCTAAGAATGGATCCTTTCTAGAGAAGGAGTTTCTCTCGAAAGAAGTGAGTGGGAGGAAAGTAGAACTTGACGAGGTAACTGTACTTGCTCCCTTACTGGAAAGTAGTTCATCACAGAAAACTGTTTCAGTGACACCTACACCAGTTAGTGAGGAAGCCAATGATAATGATCATGAAACTTCAGATCAAGATACTACTGAACCTCGTAGATCAACCAGAGTAAGATCCGCACCAGAGTGGTACGGTAATCCTGTTCTGGAAGTCATGCTACTAGATCATGATGAACCTACGAACTATGAAGAAGCGATGGTGAGCCCAGATTCCGCAAAGTGGCTTGAAGCCATGAAATCTGAGATGGGATCCATGTATGAGAACAAAGTATGGACTTTGGTTGAATTGCCCGATGATCGGCAAGCAATTGAGAATAAATGGATCTTTAAGAAGAAGACTGACGCTGATGGTAATGTTACTGTCTACAAAGCTCGACTTGTCGCAAAAGGTTTTCAGCAAGTTCAAGGGATTGACTACGATGAGACCTTCTCACCCGTAGCGATGCTTAAGTCCGTCCGAATCATGTTAGCGATTGCCGCATTTTATGATTATGAAATTTGGCAGATGGATGTCAAAACTGCATTCCTGAATGGATTTCTGGAAGAAGAGTTGTATATGATGCAACTGGAAGGTTTTGTCGATCCAAAGGGAGCTAACAAAGTGTGCAAGCTCCAGCGATCCATTTATGGACTGGTGCAAGCCTCTCGGAGTTGGAATAAACGTTTTGATAGTGTGATCAAAGCATTTGGTTTTATACAGACTTTTGGAGAAGCCTGTATTTACAAGAAAGTGAGTGGGAGCTCTGTAGCATTTCTGATATTATATGTGGATGACATATTGCTGATTGGAAATGATATAGAATTTCTGGATAGCATAAAGGGATACTTGAATAAGAGTTTTTCTATGAAAGACCTCGGTGAAGCTGTTTACATATTAGGCATTAAGATCTATAGAGATAGATCAAGACGCTTAATTGGACTTTCACAAAGCACATACCTTGACAAAATTTTGAAGAAGTTCAAAATGGATCAAGCAAAGAAAGGGTTCTTGCCTGTGTTACAAGGTGTGAAGTTGAGTAAGACTCAATGCCCGACCACTGCAGAAGATAGAGAGAATCTGAAAGATGTTCCCTATGCATCAGCCATAGGATCTATCATGTATGCAATGCTGTGTACCAGACCTGATGTGTGCCTTGCTATAAGTTTAGCAGGGAGGTACCAAAGTAATCCAGGAGTGGATCACTGGACAGCGGTCAAGAACATCCTGAAATACCTGAAAAGGACTAAGGATATGTTTCTCGTATATGGAGGTGACAAAGAGCTCACCATAAAAGGTTACGTCGATGCAAGCTTTGACACTGATCCAGATGATTCTAAATCGCAAACCGGATACGTGTTTACATTAAACGATGGAGCTGTCAGTTGGTGCAGTTCTAAACAAAGCGTCGTAGCGGGATCTACATGTGAAGCGGAGTACATAGCTGCTTCGGAAGCAACGAACGAAGGAGTCTGGATGAAGGAGTTCATATCCGATCTAGGTGTCATACCTAATGCATCGGGTCCAATGAAAATCTTTTGTGACAATACAGGTGCAATTGCCTTGGCAAAGGAATCCAGATTTCACAAAAGGACCAAACACATCAAGAGACGCTTCAACTCCATCCGGGATCTAGTCCAGGTGGGAGACATAGAGATTTGCAAGATACATACGGATCTGAATGTTGCAGACCCATTGACTAAGCCTCTTCCACGAGCAAAACATGATCAGCACCAAGGCTCCATGGGTGTTAGAATCATTACAGTGTAATCTAGATTATTGACTCTAGTGCAAGTGGGAGACTGAAGGAAATATGCCCTAGAGGCAATAATAAAGTTATTATTTATTTCCTTACAATCATGATAAATGTTTATTATTCATGCTGGAATTGTATTAACCAGAAACATAATACATGTGTGAATACATAGACAAACAAAGTGTCACTAGTATGCCTCTACTTGACTAGCTCGTTAATCAAAGATGGTTATGTTTCCTGACCATGAACAATGAGTTGTTATTTGATTAACGAGGTCACATCATTAGTTGAATGATCTGATTGACATGACCCATTCCATTAGCTTAGCACCCGATCGTTTAGTATGTTGCTATTGCTTTCTTCATGACTTATACATGTTCCTATGACTATGAGATTATGCAACTCCCGTTTGCCGGAGGAACACTTTGGGTGCTACCAAACGTCACAACGTAACTGGGTGATTATAAAGGAGCATTACAGGTGTCTCCAAAGGTAGATGTTGGGTTGGCGTATTTCGAGATTAGGATTTGTCACTCCGACTGTCGGAGAGGTATCTCTGGGCCCTCTCGGTAATACACATCACATAAGCCTTGCAAGCATTACAACTAATATGTTAGTTGTAAGATGATGTATTACGGAATGAGTAAAGAGACTTGCCAGTAACGAGATTGAACTAGGTATTGGATACCGACGATCGAATCTCGGGCAAGTAACATACCGATGACAAAGGGAACAACGTATGTTGTTATGCGGTCTGACCGATAAAGATCTTCGTAGAATATGTAGGAGCCAATATGGGCATCCAGGTCCCGCTATTGATTATTGACCAGAGACGTGTCTCAGTCATGTCTACATTGTTCTCGAACCCGTAGGGTCCGCACGCTTAAGGTTACGATGACAGTGATATTATGAGTTTATGCATTTTGATGTACCGAAGGTTGTTCGGAGTCCGGATGTGATCACGGACATGACGAGGAGTCTCGAAATGGTTGAGACGTAAAGATTGATATATTGGAAGCCTATATTTGGATATCGGAAGTGTTCCGGGTGAAATCAGGATTTTACCGGGTTACCGGGAGGTTACCGGACCCCCCCGGGAATCATATGGGCCTTAGTGGGCCTTAGTGGAAAGATGAAAGGGCTGCCCATAAGGGCTGCGCGCCTCCCCTCTCCCCTAGTCCTATTAGGACTAGGAGAGGTGGCCGGCCACCCCTCTCCCTCTTTCCCCCTTGGGAATCCTAGTTGGAATAGGATTGGGGGGGAGTCCTACTCCCGGAAGGAGTAGGACTCCTCCTGCGCCCTCCTCCTGGCCGGCGCCCCCCTCCCCCTTGGCTCCTTTATATACTGAGGCAGAGGCACCCCAGAAACACACAAGTTGATCCATGTGATCTATTCCTTAGCCGTGTGCGGTGCCCCCTGCCACCATATTCCTCGATAATACTGTAGCGGAGTTTAGGCGAAGCCCTGCTGCTGTAGTTCATCAAGATCGTCACCACGCCGTCGTGCTGACGGAACTCTTCCCCGACACTTTGCTGGATCGGAGTCCGGGGATCGTCATCGAGCTGAACGTGTGCTCGAACTTGGAGGTGCCGTAGTTTCGGTGCTTGATCGGTTGGATCGTGAACACGTACGACTACTTCCTCTACGTCGTGTCAGCGCTTCCGCAGTCGGTCTGCGTTGGGTACGTAGACAACACTCTCTCCCTCGTTGCTATGCATCACATGATCTTGCGTGTGCGTAGGAAAATTTTGAAATTACTACGAAACCCTACAGCTGCTGCCCGGCGTTGTACTTGCCGAGCTGAGGTCTCATCAGTTGGTAGCTCTTTGTTCACCAGGAATTTGAGGATGGGCTGGGCCCATGAGGGTGCTGCTATTTCTTCGACTACCAGAACTGCGACTTGGACGAGGGCAGCTGGGCTGGGAGGTGGCGGGTTGGAGTCAACAGCCGCTTGCTGGGTTGATGAAGTTCCCAGGCCGACTGGCGCGGTCCTTGGGCCGGGTTCTGGAATCTTCGAGTCCGCCACCGCAGTCCCCGGGCCGGGCTCGACTGTTGCAGCTTTGGAGTCATCCGCCAAAGTCCCCGTTCCGTCTGCCGGAGCTCTGGAGTCGGATCCGCCGTCTTCGGGAGGAGCCGACACAAAAATGGAGTCTGATTCTGGTGAAGGCTTGACAGACGGCTTGAGGAGGCGTTAAAGGGCGACGCCAGATGGTATCGCTTGGCGGGTAGAGCCGATTCGTGCCAAGGCGTCTGCTTGGTCGTTGTCGTTTCTTGGCACATGGAGGAACTCTCACCCTTCGAAATACCCGCTGATTTGTTGCACGAGGAAACGGTAGCTCGCCATGTTTGCGTCTTTCGCGTCCCAGTCGCCAAATGACTGCTGGGCCACTAAATCCGAGTCACCATAACACAAGATCCGGCGGATGCCAAGTTCTTTGGCAAGCCGGAGCCCGTGAATGAGCGCCTCGTACTCGGCAACGTTGTTGGAGGCGGCAAAATGGATTTGTAGTGCATATTTGAGCTTGTCACCTTTGGGAGAGGTGAGGACGACGCTGGCTCCCAAGCCGGTCGCATCTTGGAGCCGTCGAAGTGCATCCGCCAATGGGTGGAGTCAGGCGCTGGAGGCAGGTACTGGGTCTCGGCCCAGTCGACGAGGAAGTCGGCCAGTGCTTGTGATTTGATAGCGGTGCGGGGCTGGTAGTAGATGGTGTAAGGAGCCAGCTCTATGGCCCACTTGGCCACTCGACCAGAAGCATCTTGGCTACCGATGATCTCGGCAAGTGGAGCCATGCAGACCACCGTGATTGGATGCTCTTGAAAATAAGGCTTCAATTTCTTGGCAGCAAAGTGTACGCCATAGCACATCTTCTGGTAGTGGGGGTAGTTCTGCTTGGAGGTCGACAGTACCTCGCTCAGGTAATATACTGGTCTCTGGACAAGCAGCGCCTTGCCTTCCTCCTTGCGCTCCACTACCATGACTGTGCTGACTACCCGGTTGGTGGCAGCGATGTACGGGAGCATAGGTTCCTTAGGAGTCGGAGCCGCCAGGACGGGTGGAGTAGTCAGCATCTTCTTCAACTGGTGAAAAGCTTCGTCCGCCTTATGGTTCCACTCGAAAAAAGTGGTCTTCTTCATGAGTTGGTATAAGGGGAGAGCTTTCTCGCCCAGCCGACCGATGAATCGGCTGATGGATGCTAAGCAGCCGGTGAACTTCTGCACATCCAGCAGTCGGCTGGGTACCTCCATTCTCTCGATGGCCTTGATTTTTACTGGGTTGCATTCTATGCCGCGTTCAGAGACCAAGAAACCTAGCAGCTGGCCGGCTGGTACTCCGAAGACACACTTCTCGGGGTTGAGCTTGATCTGGAACCGGCGCAGGTTCTCAAAGGTCTCCTTGAGTTCTTCCAGCAGTGTTCCACGCTTTTCCGTCTTCACCACCACATCGTCCACGTAAATGTGGGCGTTCTGGCCGAGCTGCTTGAGGAGACACTTCTGCATGCAACGCTGAAAGTTGGCGCCGGCATTCCTCAAGCCGAACGTCATGGTGAGGTAGCAGAATGCTCCAAACGGCGTGATGAAGGCGGTCTTCAATCTGTCAGCCGGGTTCAGCTTGATCTGGTGATATCCTGAGTATGCATCCAAGAAACTCAACAACTCGCATCCGGCTGTGGAGTCTATCACCTGGTCAATTCTTGGTAGAGCAAATGGGTCCTTGGGGCAGGCCTTGTTGAGGGTCGTGTAGTCAATACACATTCGCCATTGCTTGTTCTTCTTTAGCACCAGGACCGGATTTGCCAGCCACTCCGGTAAGAAAACTTCCATAATGAAGCCAGCTGCTAGGAGTCGGGCTATCTCTTCTCCGACAACTCTTCTCTTTTCTTCTGATAAGCGGTGCAGGGGCTGCCTGACCGGCTTTGCATCAGATCGGACATGTAACTTGTGCTCGGCGAAATCCGTCGGTACACCTGGCATGTCTTTGGGAGACCATGCGAAGATGTCCCGATTCTCACGGATGAAATCGACGAGCTCGCCTTCCTATTTGCTGTCGAGGTTTGCACCTACGACGGCGTACCTCTCTGGGTGCTCCAGATCCAAGGGTATCTTCTTTATCTCTTTGGACGGCTTGAACGAACCTTCGGCTTCCGACTCCTTTGGGTCGGGCGATATCTCTGGCTGCTTGCCGGCCATCGCCACAACTCGTTCAAGGAGTCGCTTCTCGGCTGCGATCACCAGGGACTCGGCCAGCCGACTGCTCTCGGCCACGCAAGCGGACGACTTCCGGTAGTCACCGGCCACAGTCAGAATTCCCCTGGAACTGGGCATCTTCATCTTGAGGTAGGCGTAGTGGGGGACCGCCATGAACTTGGCCAAGGCGGGTCGGCCAAGTAGCGCATGGTATGGGCTCTCAAGGTCCACCACCTCAAACCAAACAGACTCTCTTCGGAAGTGATCTTTGTCCCCAAAGAGGACGTCAATCAGGATCTTGCCGATTGGTGAGCAGGAAAGCCCAGGAACAATGCCGTGGAACACAGTCCGGCTGTTCTGAAGCTATCTTTGCTTGATTCCTAACTTCTCCATGGTGTCCTTGTACAGGATATTGATGCTACTGTCCCTGTCTATCAGAACTCGCGAGAAACGCACGGCCCGTTTGTCCATGGCAAAGGTGGCGTCCAGGACCAAGGCGTAGGAGCTCGGACTCGGCATCACTTCTGGGTGGTCAGCCCTGCTCCAGCTGATGGGTTTCTCAGACCAGTGCATGAACTCTGGCGTCTCTGAGGCTACTGCGTTCACCTCTTGTCGCTGCAGCCGCCTGCTGCGTCGATCATCAGCCACACTGGTGAACACCACATAGGCTCCATGCTCTTCAGGGTATTCATCTTGAACTGCGCTGACTGGCCTAACTGCCGGCTGCTGGGGCGGAGGCGGAGGCGGCTGCCCAGCAGGCGAGGGTGGCAGGAGGCCGTCTCCCTTGGGGATCCTAGTGAGCCAGTGGCACTTCCGGGTGGTATGATTCGACGGCTTCGCGCCGCTGTGGAACTTGTAAGGTCCATCCAAGGTCTGCTCATAGGAGAAGGCCGGCAACCAGTTTGGCTTGCCGCCTTTCTGTCGCTTAGGCGGAGGCTGCTCTTCTGGCTGCTGGGCTTCAACGGTCGCGACCTGCCGGCTGCCGGAACCCGGCTGCGGGGCCTTGCGCTTGTTGTCACCCTGCTGTTGTCGTCGGCCGGCGTCTGCCGCCGGAGTTCTTGGAGCCTGAGGAGCTACTTTGCCAGTCATGCTGATTTGAATTTCCGCCTTCATGGAGGAGTCGGCCGTGGCGTACTTGTCCGCTATGATCAGCAGCTCATCAAGGGTTTTTGGCTCGTCGCAGAGGAGCTTGTGCTTGAGGAGGGTGCCTTCTCGGCACCCGGCTGTGAAGTACTCGATGGCCTGCACCTCGTGCATGCCCTCACAGGAGTTCCAGAGCTCAGCCCAACGCGTGAGGTAGTCGCGAGTCGACTCGTCAGGACCTTGCACGCACAAGGAGAGCTGACGAGGCTTGGGAGGACGCTTGTACGTGCTGGTGAAGTTGCGGACGAACGCTTTAGTGAAGTCGACCCAGCTGTTGATGCCGCAGGGCTTTAGGTTGTTCAGCCATGTCCGGGCCGTGCCCTGGAGCATGAGCGGAACGTATTTTACGGCGACACGCTTGTTGCCGTTTGCTATGCTCACAGCCATGGAATAGTCGACTAGCCAGTCTTCCGGCTTCACGGAGCCGGTATACTTGGGCGTGTCTCTTGGGAGCGTGAACCCTCTGGGAAAGGGCTCGTCCCGAATGCGGGGCCCGAAACAAGGCGGACCCAGCTCGTCTTCTTCTTCCAGCGCCAGGGACCGGTGAAGTCGGTCGATCCGGTGGCGGGCATCATTCTCTCCAACTCCCTCTCGGCGGCCAAGGTGGTCACCGAGAGTCGGATGGTCAACAGGCGGCAGGGAGACTCGCCTCTCCTTGCGGGGAGGGGGAGGCGGACAGTCGTCCCGTCGTTCCACTGCTCTCGGGCGGCCATATCGGTCGCGCTCTATGGTAATGCGAGTCTGACTGTGGCTGACAGCCGGCTCCTTGTCCTTTCTTCCTCGGGCGCCGCCAGTCGGTGTCCGAGACGTCGCACCTTGATCTCGGTGCTGGTCGTCGTTTGGCCGCTGCGGCGCCTCCGTGCGGTAGCCGGCCTCATTCTGCACGGCGGCCGCGTCGAGGAGCCGCTGGACTCGCTCCATCATGAGGCGGCGTTCTTCGCCCTCGAAATTGTCTAGCTCATCCGCCGCTGCCTGGGCGGCTCGGATGTTCTCCGCTGGTGTAGCGTACACGGGGCGGCTAGCCCCAAACAGGCTGGCGATGGCTACGCCGCACTGCTGGACAGCGCCAAGGCGGCTGGGCCCTGCCGGGGCTGGCGAGCCTCCAACGGCGCGATCCATCTCCCGCTGGTAAGCTTCTGACAAGCGTCTCATGCTGGCCACCTTCTTCGCACCTTCAATGAGCTGAAGGCGACGCGCTTCTAACGTCTCCGCGTCAGCATCTTCCGGAATGGGCGCAGTCAGGTCTTGCAGCGCTGCGCCGAGTGAGTCGGGCGCTCCTCCGCTAGGGAACTCGTCATGACTGATGACTAGCACCTCAGTGACGGTGCTTCCATCGCTCTCTACGTGGGGGAGAGGTTCGCCGTAGACCACCACATTGGTGGGGAACGCGTCGATCGACGCGGTGTCAGAGTCGACCAGCATCGGGTCGGTGGAGCCTACGGACTCCAAGTCTACGGCAGGCTCGCCGGAAACGTGGAGTTGATCGAGAAGGCCCGCGAGGAGGTTTTCGGGGCCGCCCACGCCTGCGTCGGACGCAGGTTCGTCGGAGAGGCGGACCTTGCTGACAAGTTCGGCCAAGGAGCTGGCTGTGCAGGCGATCTCAACGCCGCACAGCGCGTCAATGCAGACTTCGCCTGGCGTGCCTGGCTGGCTGCGCTTGCCAGGGAGGAAAAGGGTTCCCGTCCAGAACAGATCTCTGGACGGCGGTGCACCAAGCCCCACGGTGGGCGCCAAATGTCGGGGGTTTGCTGCGACATATGCCAACGGATGGCTTATCATGGTGGGGGCGAGTAGAACGTCGCCGGTGCCTGGAAACGGGATGAGGCGAAGACATGCACGCCGGCGAATCTTACCCAGCTTCGGGGCTCTCCGGGGAGATAATACCCCTACTGCTACTCTACGAGGTCTCCGCATGATCACTATGGCCAAGTGTTTACACGGTTGCTCCTTGAGCTGTTTATGGTGGTAGAAGAGGGCAAGGCTAGCTCTCTCCTTCTATCTGATATGGTCTAGAACTACTGGGATCCAACCCCTTGCATGGGTGCCCTGGGGGGTTTATATAGGCCTACCCCCCAGGGGTACAATGGTAATTCGACTGGGCACGGGCCAAGCCGTCAGTGCCTCCGACCTCTGACTTCTCCGCCGACTGCTGGGGCCCGCCGACTGGTGGGCCCCGTCGACTGGTCTGGTACGGAGCCGACAGGCCGCGTCCGCCGCGGGCGGGTCTTGCCGGCCGCTGATTACTGTAGCCGTACTTCTGATGACGCAAGCTTGGTCATGGGGTCATGGCAACAGCTCCGCCGCCTGGCGGGCGATCACTGTGGCCACTCCCCATCTCATCTTGATTAATGGCGCGTGGGCCCCGGGGGAGAGCTCAGCCGACTCCCCCGAGCCGACTCCCGACGGGTCCAACTGGCGGTTCTCCCGCCGTCTCCTGAGGTCTCGCTGACTGGTGGGCCCCGCTGCCTCCAGGCCGTACAGACAAGTCGTCGTGGGCGCGGGACTTGGTACTGAGGTGCTGATGTCAGGGCCGGCCGGGCAACAGTGCCACGCCGCACGGAGATCTTCCCGGGTACAGCATGCTGTGGCCATGCCTGCCCTTGGTAAGGGGCGGGAGTGGGCTTCATTGTAGCCACGCCTCTGTCCCGTCCCCTTTGATGAGGTCATGGGTTTGCTGGAGTCGCCGGCCGACTCCCCAAAGCCGGCTTCTCTGGAAGTCGTCCCTGGGACTCGGCCGTGAGCGAGCAGTCGGCCGCCCTGCCGTTGACTCCTCAGGAGGCGGCTCTTCGCCCTGGGGTCTTGAGGGGCGCAGCCTGCTCTGATGTCTTGAAAGATTATGGGACTCGGGTTGGCCTACCCGTGGCCCATTACTCCGACACTTGTGCCTTGAATTGCATGGTTTGCAGCCAATGTCTATTACTCTTTTCAATTTTATACACAATTGTTTTAGCGTATCATTGCACCTTACAAGGTTTAAAAGAGAGGAGTGATGTTCCTTTGATCTTGACCCTAATCTAGTTCCGTGCCGGACTTGCCCACACAATGTTACAATTGCCTGTTTGTCTATTCTCAGTTGTTTTGTGATATGAATGACGTCATACTATGCTTACTGTATTATAAACTTTGTCTCTTTATCCTTAGCCCTCAATACAATGTGAAGAAATAGACAATACATTAGCGATGGTACATGGTCATATGTTTGGAACCTGGTTTTATTATGTACTTTGCAATAAAATACAACTAATATTTTACATGGGTTCACCAGAATAAGTTATGTATATAGACCAAAGCTATTTTGTTTGGTTTTGCTGCCTCCTTAATATCTTCTGTTCTGGTACTACTAATGTAAAAACCTCAACTTTTCAGCGAGCTATGGAAAAAATGGTGGAACCGCCACCTTCTGAAGGTGGCGAGGCAACTATAACCGCAATGTCAGCTCTTGCTGCAGTGGGTCAGTACCTGTCCACTAATAGTGCCAAAAGGACGTTCCTGCGTAATACTGGGTTGGTTGTTAAGGCAATATCGTCCAAACTGCCTCATGATCAAGATATGCAAGCTCAAAGCAATGTTGTATCTGCGCTCCAGACACAAGTCCATTCCCTAACGGAGACCCTTTGTGAAACAAGGAGAAACACTGCTCAATGTCATCAAGATATGCATGGTTTTGAAACCAGACTATCAGACATTTGCTATGCTGTTCAGGAGCCTAGGGGAAATGAAGGCGAGGGTTATGGTGCTCCATCGGACAATACAGCATGAAAACGTAACAGTCAGGTCAAATGAACTGAGCTTCTGAACTTCTGGTGGTGCATTTATCTGCTAGACTGTTAAGTTTTATGCCAACCTTCCTTTTGTTATATAGTTGTAATTTGTTTTGGTGCGATACAAAATTTATTCTTAACGTGCAGCCACCGCCTGAAGAAAACAGCAAGCCATTTTTGTATAGTGCAGGGTGTTCCCTATATTTGCACTGGTGGCGATCTTTGATGCCGAGTGGATGTAATATGTGCAATCGCCTTAATAGCCTAGCGTTAGTTTCGGCCTTATTTATTTCCTAGCCTTCTTTTTCCCTAGTTTGCTAGTGGCCGCAACTACCATGGGCCATATACGGGCCGTAGGATCCATGGGTCTCCTACGGGCCGTCGATAAATGGGCCTGTAATCGGTGGGCCTCGGGCCGTCGGATAAATGGGTCTACATGGGCCATAATCGGGCGTAATTGGTATCGGCCCAGCACGGTAACAGGCCGTAGGACAGCAAAGTCTTAATTCTGTCACAGGCATAACGGGTCGTTAATGAGCCAGAATATAGGACGGGCTGGAAACGGTGCAACGGGTTAACAGGCCAGAAACGGGCCGACTCTTGCCATGGGCCGAATTTGGCCCATTAGGGTAACAGGCCAGTAACGGGCCGACTCTTGCCATGGGCCGAATTTGGCCCATTAGTGGAACAGGCCAGTAACGGGCCGACTCTTGCCATGGGCCGAATTTGGCCCATTGGGGGAACAGGCCAGTAACGGGCCGGAAGTAATCGAGGGCCGAAGAGGAGCCCAAGAACGTATGGGCCGTCAATAGGCCGAAAGCTAACACGGGCTGGAAATGGCCCATGTAAATCATAGGTCGTTAACGGGTATAAAGAAAATTATTGTTCATTATGGGCTAGAGTCACCGTGGGCCTTTACCTGGGCCGGCCTATTATGGCACACAAAAATCTTGTGGGCCTTTACCTGGGTCGGCCCATTATGGCCCGCAAAATCTTGTGGGCCTTTAGCTGGGCCAGCCCATTATGGTCCGCAAAATCTCATGGGCCTTTAGCTGGGCCGGCCCATTATGGTCCACAAAATCTTGTGGGCCTTTAGTTGGGCCGGCCCATTTAAACTTGCTGGGTCATGCCACGTGTCGACGTATCATAGGCGCCTCCTGTCCAGTGAGTGGATGACATCTGTCCCGACGATGAGCCGACACGTGTTTCCTCTAGCCAATGATGATTTTACACGTGGAAAATCCCCATTGGTCGGGGCTGTTAGCAGGTTATCGGATCCAAAACCCGACCCGATAGCTTAACGGCGTTCAGTTATGGTGGATGCCATGTGTCGGTCACTGTGGGAGTCCTGGATAAGGGGGTCTCCGGACAGCCGGACTATATCCATTGGCCAGACTGTTAGACTATGAAGATACAGGATTGAAGACTTTGTCTCATGTTCGGATGGGACTCTACTTGGCGTGGAAGGCAAGCTAGGCAATACAGATATGTATATCTCTTCCTTTGTAACCGACCTTGTGTAACCCTAACCTCTTCGGTGTCTATATAAACCGAAGGGTTTTAGTCCGTAGGACAACATACAATCATACCATAGGCTAGCTTCTAGGGTTTAGCCTCTCTGATCTCGTGGTAGATCTACTCTTGTACTACCCATATCATCAATATTAATCAAGCAGGACGTAGGGTTTTACCTCCATCAAGAGGGCCCGAACCTGGGTAAAACATTGTGTCCCCTGCCTCCTGTTACCATCTGCCTTAGACGCACAGTTCGGGACCCCCTACCCGAGATCCGCCGGTTTTGACACCGACATTGGTGCTTTCATTGAGAGTTCCTCTGTGTCGTCGCTGTTAGGCTTGATGGCTCCTACTATCATCGATAGCGATGCAGTCTAGGGTGAGACTTTTCTCCCCGGACAGATCTTCGTGTTCGGCGGCTTTGCACTGCGGGCCAATTCGCTTGGCCATCTGGAGCAGATTGAAAGTTACGCCCCTGGCCACCAGGTCAGGTTTGGAAGCTTAAACTACACAGCCGATATCCGTGGAGACTTGATCTTCGACGGATTCGAGCCTCTGCCTTGTGCGTCACGCGGTCACGATGAGTACGATTTAGCTCTACCATCGGACAGTGTTCAGGAAATCACACAAGCAGCCGCTCCGACCCTCAATTCGGAGCCAGTTGCGCCGTCCATGGACGGGTGGATGGACCCCGCCACGGAGGCCTTACCCTCAGCGGCGATCGACCCAAACATCGACCTTACCTTGCACGAGAGCCGTGTTGTTAAACTGCCGGATCCTTCTCCGGCCACGGACTCCGAGCCGCCTGCGCCCATTCCTATCGAATCTGATTGGGCGCCGATCATGGAGTTTACCTCTGCGGATATTTTTCAGCACTTGCCCTTAGGCGACATACTGAACTCATTAAGGTCTCTCTCCTTGTCAGGAGGATCCTGGCCAAACTATGTCCGGCAGGACTGGGATGCGGACGACGAAGAAATTCGCGGCCCACCCACCACCCACTTAGTAGCCACTGTCGATGACTTAACCGACATGCTCGACTTCGACTCCGAAGACATCGACGGTATGGACGACGATGCGGGAGACGAAGAGGAACCACTGCCCATAGGGCACTGGACAGCCACCTCATCATACGATATATACATGGTGGATACACCCAAAGACGGCAATGGCGACGAGATAGCGGAGGATGACCCCTCCAAGAAGCAACCCAAGCGTCGACGTCAGCGGCGCCGCTCTAAGTCCCGCCAAAGAAAAAGTGGTGATACCGGCATAGGAGATAATAACACTCCGGATAGTGCCGAAGACAACAACAATCCCCTCCAGCAAGATTTAGAGTAGGAGGATGGAGGAGCCAGCCCTCCTGAGAGAGCGGTAGATGGAGAGGCGGAGGATGATAATTACATGCCCCCCCCCAAAGACGAGGCAAGCCTCGGCGATGACGAATTCGCCGTGCCAGAGGATCCCGTCGGACAAGAGCGCTTCAAACGCCGGCTTATAGCCATGGCAAATAGCCTTAAGAAAAAGCAGCAGCAGCTTCAAGATGATCAAGATCTGCTAGCTGACAGATGGACTGAAGTCCTCGCGACCGAGGAATATAAACTCGAGCGCCCCTCCAAGAGTTACCCAAAATGCAGGTTGCTACCCCGACTGGAGGAAGAAGCGTATGACGCGGCTGATCGGCCACCTCGTGGCCGCGATAGAGAGGCATTCCAGCCAAAAACTCAGCCTGCACCCCGACGCCATTCAAATAAAAAGGCATGGGGAGATACGCCAGACCTGCGAGACATACTGGAGCACAAAGCAAAGCATGCAAGATCGATCTACGGATCACGAGGGCGCACCACTATGCGAGACGATAAACGTCACGCCGGATACAGTAAAAGTAAATCCGGCCGGGCCGAACACAGCGAGCAAGACCCATTCGAGCTGCGTCGCGATATAGCCCAATACAGAGGCGCCGCACACCCCTTATGCTTCACAGACGAAGTAATGGATCATCAAATCCCAGAAGGTTTCAAACCTATAAATATTGAATCATACGACGGCACAACAGATCCCGCGGTATGGATCGAGGATTTCCTCCTCCACATCCACATGGCCCGCAGTGATGACTTACACGCCATCAAATATCTCCCACTAAAGCTCAAGGGACCAGCGCGGCATTGGCTTAACAGCTTGCCAGCAGAGTCCATTAGCTGTTGGGAAGATCTAGAAGCCGCATTCCTCGACAACTTTCAGGGCACTTATGTGCGGCCACCAGATGCCGATGACTTGAGCCACATAATTCAGCAGCCAGAAGAATCGGCCAGACAATTCTGGACTCGGTTCCTGTCGATGTCAAAACCGGCGGATCTCGGGTAGGGGGTCCCGAACTGTGCGTCTAGGTCGGATGGTAACAGGAGGCAGGGGACATGATGTTTTACCCAGGTTCGGGCCCTCTTGATGGAGGTAAAACCCTACGTCCTGCTTGATTAATATTGATGATATGGGTAGTACAAGAGTAGATCTACCATGAGATCAGAGAGGCTAAACCCTAGAAGCTAGCCTATGGTATGATTATTGTTCGTCCTACGGACTAAAACTCTCAGGTTTATATAGACACCGGAGAGGGCTAGGGTTACACAGAGTCGGTTACAATGGTAGGAGATCTACATATCCGTATCTCCAAGCTTGCCTTCCACGCTAAGGAAAGTCCCTTCCGGACACGGGACGAAGTCTTCAATCTTGTATCTTCATAGTCCAGGAGTCCGGCCGAAGGTATAGTCCGGCCATCTGGACACCCCCTAATCCAGGACTCCCTCAGTAGCCCCGGAACCAGGCTTCAATGACGATGAGTCTGGTGCGCAGATTGTCTTCGGCATTGCAAGGCGGGTTCCTCCTCCAAGTACTTCATAGAAGATTTTGAACACAAAGGTAGTGTCCGGCTCTGCAAAATAAGTTTCCACATATTGCCATAGAGAGAATAATATTTACACAGATCTAGTCAGCTGACGTATTCCGTAGCGTGACATCACACCATGGCCAAGTCCTTATTCGAATCGTTTTATTGTCCCACCTCAGCGTGTTTAGCAAGGCGGTTTCCTCGGCAGGTCTTGTTAAAGCAGAGATCGTGTCCCCTTATTCCGGGATTCTCATCAATATGGGTGTGGGTAACCCAACCGCGCCATTGACTACGGCGCTTGGGAGATAAGCGAGTTTTACCAGGCTGGTGGGGGCGCATAGTCGCGTCTGCCCATATAAGGGATAAGGATCCACCTTTTTATCCACGCCTTCTTCCTCCTTTGCCTATCCATTTCCGCGCACTCGAGCTCCAGCGCCCAAGTCCGCTCACCCCACCTCAACCTTCTCCAGCAATGTCCGGAGCGGGAGGCAAGTGGATGGTCTCCTCCGTCACGGAGGGACACATCAAAAATCTGAGGAAGGCCGGATACTTGTCTAACGACATTGCGCACCGGCTTCCCGAAGAGGGGCAGCTCATCCCCACCCCTAGGCCCCATGATAGGGTGGTGTTCCTCCCCCATTTCCTCCATGGACTGGGCTTCCCTCTCCACCCATTTGTCCGGGGGCTCATGTTCTACTATGGCCTGGACTTCCACGATCTGGCCCCGAATTTTGTCCTCAACATCTCGGCATTTATCGTCGTGTGCGAGGCTTTCTTCCGCATCCGCCCCCATTTCGGCCTATGGCTCAAGACTTTCAATGTCAAGCCGAAGGTGGTGCGCGGCACCCAGGCGGAGTGCGGAGGCGCCATGGTGGGAAAGATGCCCAACGTCCTATGGTTCGAGGGCTCCTTCGTGGAGTCCCTAAAGGGGTGGCAATCGGGGTGGTTTTACATCACCGAGCCGCGCGACCCTGAATGGGTCGCAGCCCCCGAGTTCCGATCCGGACCCCCTACGCGGATCGCCTCCTGGAAAGAGACGGGCCTGTCGTGGGGTAAAAAAGGAGAGCTGACCGGACTCCAAACATGCGTCCAAACCCTGGTGGACAGGAATCTCAAACTTGTCAACGTAGTCCAGGTTATGCTCATCCATCGGATCCTCCCGTGTCAACAACGGGCTTTCAACCTGTGGGAGTTCGACCCGGTGCGGCACCGAACTCTGAGCAGGCTCTTCGACACGACGTACGAAGATGCCTGGAAGGTGCTTTTCAAGGGCACCGAGGCCCCCGCATCTGCTACCGAGGATCGCGGATTCAGCACGCAGCGTCACGCTCGTGCGGTAAGCTGTTTTCTCCTTTTACAGGGTATTAGTTTTTCATAGTTTGACTCCATGCGGGATCTAAGTTCCCTTACCTTTGACAGGATTGGCAGGAGACGTCCGGACAGATCAACTGTCCGGCTCCTTTGCCCGAAGGCCCAGCGGACACTCGCTTGGCGAAGCTGCTGGTTCCGGCACCTTACGTGGTGCCGGAGAAGAAGGCCAAGAAGAAGGCCACGGGGACTCGAAAGAGTGCCCGGCGCCAGGAGGTGTCGGATTCACCATCCGACGACTCTAAGGCGCACTCCTCCCATGAAGACGAGGAGGAGGAAGAAGAGACCTCTCCCCCCCCCAGCGGGGGGAGGGAAGAAAAGGAAGGCCGCACCAACCGGGGAGGCCGAAGGGTCCAAGAGGGGAAGACCCCTCCTCCGGACTACTCCACCAACGCCGACGACGGCAAAGAGGAGTGGCCACACAGGGCCAAGCCCCTGGCGAAATTGTAAGTATCCGGATACCAGAGTGATTCATAGTATTCCCAGATTGCACAGCTTTTCCTTACGTCGAACATGATTGTGCAGTCCGCCCAAGGCCGGGCTCGACGAGTCGTCGAGCGGCTCCCTGGACTCGTCAGATGTGAATTCGCTTCCGATGGCTTCCTCCCCCCACCCTACGGACGGCGCCGAGGTGGCGTCCCAACAGGTTCCAAGCCAGGAGGAGGTGGTCCTGGAGGCGCCGCAAGGCAACCTCCCGGACTCCAGGCGTAAAGAGGATAGAACCCCCAAGGGCTCCAAGTCCGGCCTTGAGCCGGACACCGCGCCGGAACCTTCAACAGTTCCGGACTCCGGTAGGCAGCCTCCTTCCAAGAGGAGCAAGCCTACCGAGATGGTGACCTCCGTCCAACCGGAGGCACCGGACAATCTGCTGGAGACGCTTAACGGCGCCTCCATCGACGAGGAGCACCGCACTGTTATGAGTGTGGTGGTCCAGAAGGTTCAGTCCACCAAAAGCGGACTGACTGAAGCCTGTGCCAGCCTTCTAACAAGCTTTGAGGTAAGTAAAGAATATGTTAAAATATTACCGCATAGACAGTAGCACCTGATGCTCTGTTCGGTGTTCGGAAAGAAAAGCCGAATAGAGGATCTAATAATCACAGGAGTCTAACATAATCAAGTCAATATGCGTATGCAGGCTTCGCTGCTGGCCTCCGCCGCACTGACTGCGGAGGTGGATACGCTGAAGCAGAACCTCGAGCGGTCCGAGCAAGAGCTCGGCCTAGCCAAGCAGCAGCTCGAGGAGAAGGAAGGTAAGAAATACCTTATTGAAATATGTGAAAGGTGTAATTGCAAAAAGTGACAGGATTAACGCGACTATTGTAGGGGCCACAACTGAGGTGGCGACCCTTAAGCAAGCATTGTCCGAGGCCGAAAAGAGGGCGGCCACGGAGCGCACCGAGCGGGAGAAGCATGAGACGCAGGTTGGCAAGGTGCGGCAAGAGCTCCAGGCTCTCATGAAAAACATGAGAGTTTGGAGCTTGACTCGAAGACGCGAGAGTCTGAGCTCGCAGCGTCCATTGAAGATGCCAAGTCTGCCAAGGCCGAAGCCCAGAAGGCCCTCCAGGAGGTTGAGGCAATAAAAAAGATAGCAGCGGGTAAGGCATTCTTTATGCAAAGCAAGCACGTAAAGTGAATTACTTGTCACTTACCCGAATCCAGAGCCCTCCAGGAGCATTCGCAGACTTGCCCCGTAGCGTGTCGGATGCCGCCGCCTTCTACCGCGCCGAGGAGGGAAGCTCGACGGAGAAGGTGTTCTGGTCTCAGTATGCTGAGGCCGAACACCTGGTGCCCTTAAGCGACCAGCTGAAATAGCTGGTCGAGCTCCATAAGGTGGCCGAACAGGCCATGAAGGGCCTCATAGTCCCGCTGTGGCCTGGAGAGGCCATGCCTGGGAGCTACTTCGGGCTGGTGAGGCGGCTGGTGGAGGCCTGTCCAAGGCTCGAAGTCATCAAGCGCTCTGTATGCATCGAGGGTGCCCGTAGGGCGCTTGCCCATGCGAAGGTGCACTGGGGCAAGCTGGATGCTGAGAAGCTTGTGAAGGACAGGCCACCGCCGAGCAAGGAGCATCGCAAGCCCGAGATGTATTATGAGGGCGTTCTGAAGGGTGCCCGCCTTGTGGCGGATGAATGTTCCATGAATGTAATTTTTCAGTGAACTCGCTCGTTTTGTCCTATGCGCTGAAAACTTGTTCATGTGCGCTAAGCAATGCTTTTTGAATTTAAAATATTACCTTCTATGCGGCCGTTTATCAAATTTGAGAGATGGAGAGTCGTCGGCTTCTGCCCCCATGGCACGAGTGCTGGGGTGTTCGGGATAAACATGAGCGCTCTTTTTCCCATTCTTGGGTCCTTCGAGGGAGGCGCTCAACACAACGAACAAGGCAATCGGACTATAGTGCTTGAACACTCTCACTTAGCCATAGAATTCTATAATTTTAAATTTCGGCGAAGCCCCTAGTGTTCGGAAGACCGAGTTCGGGGCGCTATCCACGCCTAGGCCGGACAAAGCCGACTCCTCGCTCTAAGCGGCATAAGTCTTTAGGGACTCGAAAACCTCACGAACAGCGACCAGCTCTCGCCTCATCATGACGGTCAGTTTTAGCTTTCTCTACTGAGGTGCTTAGCCCAGCTCAACTGGGGCACAATCGCAGTAGTTCTCCTAGTGCTACCTTAGCCGATATAACGGAACGTAAGGTACCAACATAGGAGCCGGGCAAACCCAACATTTGACCCAAGACATGATTCGAAGCCGATGCATATAATGTTGTAAGTTTGGGGTGCCGCACTTGTGAAAGTGTTCGGACTTCTCACGTCGTATTGTGGGGTACTTGAGCCCCTGGCGTATTGGCCGTACCAAAGTGTACGGGTGCAACATGTCATTAATGAACATATATTTGTAAAAAAGTGTAATGCAATAATAGACGGAAGCTATGCATTGTTTATTTAAAAAAGCTGTGATCAAAGCAGAACGATACAAATAGTGCGATAAGCAAAAGATGGGACTATCAAATATGTCCTTTCCAGGGGCGATGTCGTGGAATTGTCACGGCAGATGTCCTTAGTGTCAGGACTTAGTCGCGAGGCCAACGCATCTATGTGGTAGCTTGAGAGGGGTTGAGCGGAATCGAGAGACACAACACAAGACAGGGATTTAGACAGCTTCGGGTCCCGGGAAACATCATCCGGTAACAACCCTACATGCTGTTTGAGGTTAGGTCTCATTATCATCACGAGGGAGTCGTCGTAAACCGGCTCTCCTCTTTGTGTCTAGCCCTAAGACTGTTTCTTCTTGCTTGTAGCTCTTTGGGGAGCCCTACCCCTCCTTATATATGTTGAAGAGGCGGGTTACATAACTAGTCCTAGTTGGATTAGGATTACTCTATTACAAGTGGAGTCCTAGTCTTGCTTCCTTTGTAGGAGAATAGTCCTTACGCTTTCCTCATAAACCGGCCCACCATTAAACGTGAACCGGCCTTCTGGGCCTTAGGCCTCGTCATCCATCTAACCCGCCCGCCGGGTTACTAATGAACCGCCAAGACCGGGCGGGTAGCCCGTGAACCGCCAAGCTCTGGGCGGGTTACCAGTGAGTCGTCCAGTCCGGCCGGGTTATACTTCCGGCCGGTTTACGCCACGGGGTATATCCCCGACATTAGCCCCCAGTTTAATTTGGATTTATCCATGTTAAACTGATCCTGTAAAATAAACACAAGAACAAACTTGACAGGTTGTGCTCCGGGTTAAGAATTCTTGTAAACTGGCACCTGATCATCCTTAAGTCCTTGTCATTTCCTCCTTCTAGAAAATCCAGGTCAATAAGCCAGCGGCATACTCAATTTGCTAACATTGGTTTCTCACAGAAAAATATTGTGAAGAATAATCCACTTGAGTCGGCTTCCAAAGCGCCGGTTTAAGAAATATTGGTCTTGAAATATTCATCTGATATTCAGCCGGTTTGAAGATGTAAAAACTTGCCGGTTTAACATTACCAAAATGGCCGGGTTATAAAAACTGATGATCCCGGATTATGACCGTTTATAGACGCCGGGTTATGATTGTTGCCAACGCCGGATCACACAATTAATCTTCCTGATTTGCCAAAAACTGAGAATTTGAAGATGTTCCTCCTTTATATGCATATTACCTGTAGCCCCCAAGTCTTAAGAGGAGAACATAATGATAGCTTAAGACTTGTGTCAATATAAATGTTGCAACCTTGAAGAAATCCAGATTGTTCATCTTAGTTACTAGTCACAACTGAATATTCCACATATGTAGCCCCCAAGTGCCGGGTTGTTATGCTTGCAGCAACCTGGGACTTGTAATTGCGTTATACTCATAAAAACTTCAACCAATGTAGCCCCCAAGGGCCAGGTCATTAAGCAATAATGAGTAGGGACTTTGTAGATATGATCATATAGATTTGAACAGCAACGTGTAGCCCCCAAGGGCCGGGTCATTATGTAATAATGAGCAGGGACTTTGTAGATATGATCATGTAGACTTGAATTGTTGACAAGAGCAATTGGTAGCCCCCAAGGGCCGGCTCATTATGATATGATGAGTCGGGTCTTCAATAAGATGAGCAAAATATGACTTTGCATTAGCCCCCAAGTGTCATGGTGCATGCTCGCAGCGACATGAGACTTGCATATTTGATATAATCTCAACTTTGAATAATGTACCCCCCAAGTGTCGGGTCGTAAGCCTGCAGCGACTTGGGACTATTCCTTCCATTGCAGAATAAATCATATTCATGTCCATTGCGCTAAAGCGACTTTGAAAACCTTAATCATAATATTAATAACCATAATAAAAATCCAGCCATGTTGGCTATTTGAATGATATAATCCAATGATTTATAAGCGCATGATTCCAATGGTGCAATCCAAATATATACTGGCGACTTATAGTCCAAAGCCAGGCCAGTTTAATAAACACCGGACAATTTCTCATCATAGACTGGCGATTTAGCGTCTTAAAGCCAGGCCGGTTTAATAAACACCAGATAATTTATCATCATACTGGCGCCATATAGTCGAAAGCCAGGCCGGTTTAATAAACACCGGATAATTTATCATCATACTTTATTCAACCTGTTTCTGCATACAACAAGTTTAAAGTGTCCTGGCGATTTACCGCCGGACGGGTCACAATGCCCAACATATAACCTGGGTTGATAACCAAGGCTACACTTAAGAATAATCAAATATGAAATATATCATACCTATGACATTGAATCACATCGTTGGTTTACCAACTTTTTTGTAATAACCCAAATTTTGAGTACTGATAACTCCTTCCATATTGTGCCGGTTTATGATAAAACCGTACCGGGTTTGTGATAAACACCGGATTAACCATATATAATACTGGTGACTTGTAGTCAAAACCAGACCGGGTTAATAATCGCCGGATTATAATTAGTCATGTACTGACAACTTGTAGTTGAAAGTCAAGCCGGGTTAACGAACACCGGATTACTCCATGATAAGATGGTAACATAAAATCAAACCGGGTAGATAGTCTCCGGATTAAGATTTGACCGTGTTCCGCCAATTTGTAATTTTGACAGTCGAACCGGATTAACAATGTCGGTTTAAAAATGCAACAGAAGTAAAAAGTCTTTAGCAAAAAAGAACAGAATTCAAGCAAAGGCAAAAAATAAAACCATTGCAAATGAGGCTTCGAGCCGATCAAGAGGCATTACCATGGTCGGACACGACCAAGCCCCCAAAAAGGCGTAGCTATGGTTCGAGTCAGCTAGGTCCCCAAATGATGCTTTAGCATTACGCCGATCAAGAGGTGTAGTTATGGTTTGGGTTCGACCAAGCCCCCAAGTGATGCTGTGGCACTAGGCCGATCAAGAGGCGTGACTATGGTTCAGACATGACCACAAGTCCCCAAGTGATGCTTTGGCATTACGCCGATCAAGAGGTGTAGCTATGGTTCGGGTTCGACCAAGCCCCCAAGTGATGTTGTGGCACTAGGCCGATCAAGAGGCGTGACTATGGTTCAGACGTGACCACAAGTCCCCAAGTGACGCTGTGGCATTGAGCCGATCAAGAGGTGTGACTATGGTTCAGACATGACCAAGCCCCCAAGTGATCAATAATATGATAAGCCAATAAGGCAGGATACCCATGTTTGAACCGCGCATCATGGCAGCAGGTCCTCTTTAGCACCCTTCAACTATTTGCAAGAGATAAATCCTTCTTGAACCGAATGTCAAACCGGATATTAAGAGCTTCAAATCTTTGTGGGAGACATCTTTCCCTTGAACCGGATTTTAAACCAGAATCTTCATTTTCAGCCGGAAATTTTCTGACGGCCTTTAAACTCGAACTTGCGAGAAGTTAATTCCTTTTTGAACCGGACATTTTTAAACCGGATTTGAGAGCTTCAGAGTTTTGTGGGAGAATAGATCTCCCTTGAACCGGATTATAAACCGGAAGTATCATTGTGAGCCGGAATATTTCTGACGGCCTTTAAATTTTCATCAATATAACAGTAGCCTCCGGGACCGGGTTTCCCTTCAACATCCTGGGGCACTTGAATTTGCTGAAACTGGCAAGACTTGCTGCGGCATATCATCGTAGCCCCCGAGTCTTAAGATGACTCAAGGAGTTGTCTTGAGATTCTCTGTACTTGACCATAGCAGAAGGTATATATCATCGGTGTTAATAACGCGATGTAAATCCACAAAAGATTGAGGTGACTGCGGCGGGTTATAAATGATCCGTATGAGCCGTGTCAGCAACTCGGCCAATGGTTCCTTCCAACTGGCTGTTTGAGTTTGACCAAACTGTAGTGGCAGCAATTTGTGCGCATGTCCATTGATCCATCCAGTGCAGACGCGGCTGAATGATAATTTGCCTCCAATGTATTGGAAGAAAAACCGGGCTACCCAAGCAGTGACTTGCTCATACTCAATAAATAGCTCATGCAGACAGGTGCAGCCCGGTGTGTTGATGTAGACCAGACCGCAAGAGACAGATGGAAAAATGACCGCATCATCAGAGGCGGCTCAGACAGATGAGTCGGTCGCGACATTGTAAGCCAGTATGGATGGGGGAGTCAATTGCAGGCGCGGTCCCGGCAAGCTGATGTAAACCGGGCCGTAAGGGCGACATCCTGCACGCGTCCATTCTCCGTGTAACGTGGTACGGACGAACACCGGGCAGGGCGTTGCCAGCGCGTGCTCCGTACCCATGGTATAAACTATATTTGTAGTGAATGATTGTCCTGTATATAAAAATACACAGATCAAAGTAATTGTTCTTTGACAAAAAATAACACGTGCTAATAAAATAGACTTTAGATGGATAGCACCTGATTCATTTAGGTCAGAAATTATCCGTCACGGACTTGATGATCACCGGATGAAGCTGAAATCAGTCATGGGTGAACCGGCCGCAATGTGGTAAGCCGGTGCGGACGGACGAGTTAATGTAGACCGGGCTACTTGCGCACGTCCGTTCATCGGGTAATGTGGCACGGATGAAACGCTGGGTCAGAACAGCCGCCAGTGCGTGCTCCGTACCCGTAGTTTACGTTCTCATTTGCCACATTTGTAATGAACAATTATCTGCAAAAACAATATTACATGCCATGTAAATGTTCCCAGACGAATTAACATACTGATAAAATACATAGGAAAGATATCATCTGATGTACTTTGATGATAGCTCCATACTTTTGTCTGGATACGAAGTGAACAGTAGCTTTTCAACTCCACGTAGTGTGTATGTAACACCAAGCATACTAACCCCTTTTCGTTTTTTGTTGACTCTGGTCAAGGCGTGGTTAGTAACCACTTTGTCCACCGCGGCCTCAAAGACGTAAGGTAATAGATGGCTTGGCAAGATCCGGTTTACGGGGCGCAGGTTGCACGAGAGGATCATCAGGGCGCAGTAATGGAACAGCAGCGACGGCTCAACAGGCAGGGAAGGCCGGAGCGGCGCGCGCAAGGGGTGCAGAGGAGGCGTGGCCATGGCGGGTCGATGGCGGGCGGGTCCGGGTTGGAACCGGAGATAGGGTGACTCAGAGCGGTCTCCCGTGGTCCGGAGGCAAGGCACGGCGGCTCAGCGCTTAACACCACGGCGAAAGTGATTCGAGGTCGGGTCAACTCGGCCCGGACGATACGACCCCGATGCAAAGGCGTGGTCGGCTCGGTGGTTGAAGGCGCTGGCGAGGGCGTGGATGTAGATGGCAACCCGTCGACGCAGCAATTTAGAAGCAGAAGGGTGCTGGGCGGAACGGCGCGCGGCCATGGCCGGTTCAACGCGGGAGCAACGACCCGGTGGATCCATCTACGGCAGCCGGCCAAATCATACAACAGTCCCGGCAGCGCGACAATGACCGCGAGCCAGAACCACAACGATTATAGGACCACGGCGACTCGGAGGTAACGCGCCAGCGTAGGAAGACCGCAGAAACAGCCGGTTCAGGCCGGCGGCTCAAGGCAGACCGTAGTGGAGCAGGCTGCTCGTCGAGGCCAACGCCGTTGAAGCGGCTCGTCGGCGTCGGAAATAGGTAGGTGATGGCGATTCCGGTGGACGGGTGACGGCAATGGCGGCTTATAGGCAAGGGCTGCCCCAGGTGGTTTAGTGGCGCGGCACGGCTGAACCGGCAGCTCGTGGCCAAGCGACGAGAGGTGCAGCGCAGAGGCGGAGGCGGGCGGGTCAACGGCCTCTTTCAACCGCTGAAGGCTGACCACTCAATCGGAGGCGGCCGGCTGCTGAAACCGGTCAGGGACTGAGGCGGCCGGCGACTTGAGATAGGCGCGGCTGGAGCGGCGATTGGGCCGGCGACTTGAGATCGGACGAGGTACTTTAGTAGAAGCCAGTGCCGCGGAAGCCAGTTTGAGGACGAAGCGGCGGCTCGCCAGCAAAGGCCGAGGCCGGTTCGAGCGGAGGCATGTGGGAAGTGTGGTTACAGCCAGAGTCCGGATCATAATTGGCTCGGCGGTTTAACTGGATCCGTATCCTTTCCTTGATCACTTTCCCTAATCCAGCTCGTCCTGCTCACCGATTGGTTTTGCAAAGAATTAGTACCAGTGGCACTTGGTAGCTTCGCTGGGGGGCCTTCACCTGACGTAGTAATAATGGTTGTACTACTTGATGACTAGTATTTCAACTCGTTCTGGTCTCCATGATAGAAAAATAATAGTGACGGATCGCTGTTCACCGGGCTGACAATTTACAGCAAAAAGTAGCAGCTGTCAGTTGATACCCTCCGGCCTTGAAAACGCATATGCACAGCAGCAACGCAAACATGCCGGATCAGATCATCTGCGGACTTCAATCCGGACCGGTTCATACTTGGACTCGGCGGTTTAAGACGACGCGTCGGCGACGTACATGGATGGAACCCTAATTTCTCTTGTACCGGAATTTTGCATATGCTACCGCTAAAAACTTCTTTGATTTTGACACATGAACTTGTAGTTGATATGAATCCTTTCATGCTGAATCTTTCCTCATTCGAAAAATTGCGAACTTATCAATCCCTTGAAGAGATCCCTTCAAGAACTCAACACCATCGTGTGCAGGCCCCACGGTGGGCGCCAACTGTCGTGGAATTGTCACGGCAGATGTCCTTAGTGTCAGGACTTAGTCGCGAGGCCAACGCATCTATGTGGTAGCTTGAGAGGGGTTGAGCGGAATCGAGAGACGCAACACAAGACAGGGATTTAGGCAGCTTCGGGCCCCGGGAAACATCATCCGGTAACAACCCTACATGCTGTTTGAGGCTAGGTCTCATTATCATCATGAGGGAGTCGCCGTAAACCGGCTCACCTCTTTGTGTCTAGCCCTAAGACTGTTTCTTCTTGCTTGTAGCTCTTTGGGGAGCCCTACCCCTCCTTATATATGTTGAAGAGGCGGGTTACATAACTAGTCCTAATTGGATTAGGATTACTCTATTACAAGTGGAGTCCTAGTCTTGCTTCCTTTGTAGGAGAATAGTCCTTACGCTTTCCTCATAAACCGGTCCACCATTAAACGTGAACCGGCCTTCTGGGCCGTGGGCCTCGTCATCCATCTAACCCGCCCGCCGGGTTACTAATGAACCGCCAAGCTCCGGGCGGGTTACCAGTGAGTCGTCCAGTCCTGCCGGGTTATACTTCCGGCCGGTTTACTCCACGGGGTATATCCCCGATAGGCGAGCTGCGGAATGTTATGTGAAACAGGAATACTGCTCGTTATGAAGACCACCTTAGAGTTCCATAGTGCGGCGTAGCTTTCTGCTTCCCTGGTTGTATCGTTTGTGCGGCAATTGTACTGCCAGACAAGCCTTCCGAAGAATGGAGTCCTGAAAATAAGAGAAAATTAAGAAATCGGCAGCCCCTAGTGCGGTTTAAGCCGCGTTTCGGGCGTGCCATGATGGTGCCTCTCCCCCTGTGCCCATGGTATTTCCAGAGCGTAATTATGTACGCGCAGCACTAGTTTCACAAGTTCGCGAGGGCTGGGGTTGGGGCCGCATTGCTACGCTTGCTCTGAACGTGCCGGGCGGTCTTGGTGTAGGTTACTCCGGGCACGCTTGACGGTGTCCGGACGTTTAATGGCCGGACTGGAGAATTGCCTTGAGAGGCTACTTTGTACTTCCGTTGTGATAGCCGCCGTATGCTCCTCCGTTCGGAGAGAGCGTTCGGTGTTTCCATTGACCGTGATGACGCCTCGAGGGCCTGGCATCTTGAGCTTGAGGTATGCGTAGTGCGGCACCGCATTGAACTTGGCAAATGCGGTTCGCCCGAACAGTGCGTGATAGCCACTGCGGAATGGGACTATGTCGAAGATTAACTCCTCGCTTCGGAAATTATCCGGAGATCCGAAGACCACTTCAAGTGTAACTGAGCCTGTACAATTGGCTTCTACACCTGGTATGACTCCTTTAAAGGTCATTCTGGTGGGTTTAATCCTCGAGGGATCGATGACCATTTTCCGCACTGTATCCTGATAAAGCAGGTTCAGGCTGCTGCCGCCGTCCATAAGGACTCTAGTGAGGTGAAATCCGTCAATAATTGGGTCTAGAACCAATGCGGTGAATCCGCCATGACGGATGCTAGTGGGGTGGTCCCTTCGATCAAAAGTGATCAGGCAGGAAGACCATGGGTTGAACTTTGGGACGACTGGCTCCATCGCGTATACGTCCCTTAGCACACGCTTCCGCTCCCTCTTGGGGACGTGGGTTGCGTATATCATGTTCACCGTTCGCACTTGTGGGGGAAAACCTTTCTGTCCACTGTTGTTCGGCGGCCGGGGCTCCTCCTCGTCATTGCTATGCAGCCCCTTGTCTCTGCTTTCGGCATTTAACTTGCCTGCCTGCTTGAACACCCAACAATCAGTGTTGGTGTGATTGGCTGGTTTTTCGGGGGTGCCATGTATCTGGCATGAGCGGTCGAGTATTCGGTCCAAACTGGACGAGCCCGGAGTATTTCTTTTGAATGGCTTTTTCCACTGACCGGGTTTAGAGCCTCTGAATCCGGCATTAACTGCCGTATCCTCAGCATTGTCGCCGTTAATGCGACGCTTTTGCTTGTTGCGACGCGACCTGCCACTGCTGTCCTTGGTATCCGAATTACCAGGGCTCTTGGTCATGTTATTGCTGCGAGCTAGCCAGCTGTCTTCTCCCGCGCAAAAGCGGGTCATAAGTGTCGTGAGGGCTGCCATAGATTTCGGCTTTTCCTGTCCTAGGTGCCGTGCAAGCCACTCGTCGCGGATGTTATGCTTGAAGGCTGCTAGGGCCTCTGCGTCCGGACAGTCGACGATTTGATTTTCTTGGTTAGGAACCGTGTCCAGAATTGTCTGGCCGATTCCTCTGGCTGCTGAATTATGTGGCTTAGGTCATCAGCGTCTGGTGGTCGCACATAAGTGCCCTGGAAATTGTCGAGGAATGCGGCTTCTAGGTCCTCCCAACAACCAATTGATTCTGCTGGCAAGCTGTTGAGCCAATGCCGAGCTGGTCCTTTAAGCTTGAGTGCGAGGTATTTGATGGCGTGTAAGTCATCACCGCGGGCCATGTGGATATGAAGGAGATAGTCCTCGATCCATACCGCAGGATCTGTTGTGCCATCATATGATTCGATGTTCACGGGTTTGAAACCCTCGGGGATTTGATGATCCATTACTTCATCTGTGAAGCATAGTTGGTGTGTGGCGCCTCTGTACTGGGCTATATCACGACGCAACTCAAACGAGCTTTGTCTACTGTGTACGACCCGGCCGGATTTACTATATCCAGCGTGACGAGTACCGTCTCGTGGCGTGGGGTACCCACGTGATCCGTAGATCGATCTTGTTTTCCTTGCCTTGTCCTCCAATGTGTCTCGCAGGTCTGGCGCATTTTCCCATGCCTTGGTAGTTTTTGAGAGGCGCCGGGGTGCGACTTGAGTGGAGAGCCGAGAGGCCTCTCTGTCACGGCCACGGGGTGGCCGGTCGGCCGCATCATGCGCTGGTGATGTAGGTTTAAGTGCTTCCTCCTCTAATTGGGGTAGCAACCTGCGCTTTGGGTAGCTCTTGGAGGGGCGTTCGAGTTCATACTCTTTGGCCGCAAGGACTTCAGTCCATCTGTCGGCTAGCAAATCTTGATCAGCTCTAAGCTGTTGCTGTTTTTTCTTGAGGCTGCTCGCCGTGGCCATAAGCCTGCGTTTGAAACGCTCTTGTTCGACGGGATCCTCTGGCACGACAAATTCGTCGTCGTCGAGGCTTGCCTCGTCTTCAGAGGGAGGCATATAATTATCGTCCTCGACCTCTCTGTCTGCCGCTCTCTCATGAGGGCTGGCTTCTCTATCCTCCTGTGTTGAATCTTGCTAGAGGTGGTTGTCTTCGGCACTGTCTGGGGTGTTATTATCCCCCGTGCCAGAATCACCGTTTTTGTTTTGGCGGGATTTAGAGCGGCGCCGCTGACGCCGGCGCTTAGGCTGCTTATTGGAGGGGTCATCCTCCGTTGTTCCATTGCCATTGCCTTCTTTTGGGGTGTCCACCATGTATATATCATACGACGAGGTGGCTTTCCAGTGCCCTATAGGCGCTGGTTCTTGATCGTCTCCTGCATCGGCGTCCATACCGTCGATGTCTTCGAAGTCGAAGTCGAGCATGTCGGTTAAATCATCGACATTGGCTACGAAGTGGGTGGTGGGTGGGCTTTGAATTTCTTCATCATCCGCATCCCAACCTTGCCGACCATAGTCCGGCCAGGGCTCTCCTGACAAAGAGAGAGACTTTAGTGAATTCAGAATATCGCCGAAGGGCGAGTGCTGAAAGATGTCCGCGGGGGTGAACTCCATGATCGGCGCCCAATCAGGTTCGATCGGTCGGGGTGCGGAGGGCTCGGAGTCCGGAGAGGAGTCCGGCTCCTTGGAGTCACGGGCTTCACAGAGAATAGGGCTGGTGTTCGGCTCGATCGCCGTAGAGATTGCAGCCCCCGAGGCGGTGTCTAACCACCCATCCTCGGTTGGTGTGATCGGCTCCGAGCTAGGGGTCGGAGCAGACACAGGTGCGGCCTCCAGGGCACTGTTTGGCGGCAGAGCTAAATCGTGCCCATCGTGACAGTGCAGCGCGCTCGGCTGTGGCTCAAATCCATCGAAGATCAAGTCTCCGCTGATGTCGGCTGTGTAGTTCAAACTTCCAAATCTGACCTGATGGCCAGGGGCGTAGCTTTCGATCTGCTCCAGATGACCAAGCGAATTGGCCCGCAGTGCAAAGCCGCAGAATACGAAGATCTGTCCGGGGAGAAAAGTCTCACCCTGGATCGCATCGTTGTTGATGATCGGAGAAGCCATTGGGCCTAAAAGCGACGACACAGAGGAACTCTCAATGAAAGCACCAATGTCGGTGTCAAAACCGGCGGATCTCGGGTAGGGGGTCCCGAACTGTGCGTCTAGGTCGGATGGTAACAGGAGGCAGGGGACACGATGTTTTACCCAGGTTCGGGCCCTCTTGATGGAGGTAAAACCCTACGTCCTGCTTGATTAATATTGATGATATGGGTAGTACAAGAGTAGATCTACCATGAGATCAGAGAGGCTAAACCCTAGAAGCTAGCCTATGGTATGATTGTTGTTCGTCCTACGGACTAAAACTCTCCGGTTTATATAGACACCGGAGAGGGCTAGGGTTACACAGAGTCGGTTACAATGGTAGGAGATCTACATATCCGTATCGCCAAGCTTGCCTTCCACGCCAAGGAAAGTCCCTTCCGGACACGGGACGAAGTCTTCAATCTTGTATCTTCATAGTCCAGGAGTCCGGCCGAAGGTATAGTCCGGCCATCCGGACACCCACTAATCCAGGACTCCCTCAGTTCCTAACAAAGAAAAATCAAATCGTCGATTGTTCGGATGCAGAGGCCCTAGCGGCTTTCAAACACAACATCCGCGACGAATGGCTAGCCCGGCACCTTAGTCAGGAAAAGCCAAAATCTATGGCAGCCCTCACGACACTCATGACCCGCTTTTGTGCGGGAGAAGATAGTTGGCTGGCTCATAGTAATAACATATCAAAGAACCAGGTACTTCGGATACCAAGGACGGCAATAGCAGGTCACGTCGCAACAAACATAAGCGCCGCATTAACAGCGATAATACCGAGGATACGACAGTCAATGCCGGATTCAAAGGCTCCAAACCCGGTCAGCGAAAAAAGCCATTCAAACAAAGTACGCCGGGCCCGTCCAGCTTGGACCGTATACTCGATCGCTCGTGTCAAATACACGGCACCCCAGACAAGCCAGCCAATCACACCAACAGGGATTGTTGGGTGTTCAAGCAGGCCAGCAAGTTAATTGCCAAAAACAAGGACAAGGGGCCACATAGCGATGACGAGGAGGAGCCCCGGTAGCCACACACCGGAGGACAGAAGAGGTTTCCCCCACAAGTGCGGACGGTGAACATGATATACGCAACCCACATCCCCAAAAGGGAGCGGAAGCGTGCGCTCAGGGACGTATATGCGTTGGAGCCAGTCGCCCCAAAGTTCAATCCATGGTCCTCCTATCCGATCACCTTCGATCGCAGGGACTATCCCACTAGTATCCGTCATGGCGGATTCGCCGCACTGTTTCTGGACCCAATCATTGACGGATTTCACCTCACTCGAGTCCTTATGGATGGCGGCAGCAGCCTGAACCTGCTTTATCAGGACACAATGCGCAAAATGGGTATAGACCCCTCAAGGATCAAACCCACAAAAATGACCTTTTAGGGCGTCATTCCAGATGTAGAGGCCCATTGCATAGGCTCAATTACATTGGAAGTGGTCTTCGGATCCCCGGATAACTTCCGAAGCGAAGAGTTAATCTTCGATATAGTCCCGTTCCGCAGTGGTTATCATGCACTGCTCGGGCGAACCGCATTTGCAAGATTCAATGCGGTACCGCATTATGCATACCTCAAGCTCAAGATGCCAGGACCTCGCGGGGTTATTATAGTCAATGGAAACACAGAGCGCTCTCTCCGAACGGAGGAGCACACCGTGGCCCTCGCAGCAGAAGCGCAAAGCAGCCTCTCAAGGCAATCCACCAGTTCGGCGTTTCAAGACCCGAACACCTTCAAGCGTGCTCGGAGCAATCGGCAACTAGACCGCCTGGCGCGATCTGAGCTTGCGTAGCAATGCGGCCCCGCCCCAGTCCCAGCCAAACGGCAATACTCGTGCCACGCATACATAATTACGCATTAAAAATACCATGGGCACAGGTGGGGAGGGGGGCACAACTGCGGCACACCCCAAGACGCGGCTTAAACCGCACTAGGGGCTTCCCGTTTGGTTATTTTTCTCTTTTTTAGGACCTTAATCTCTGGAAACCCTGCCCGACAGCACTATTGCCGAACACATGATGCAGCAACCAAGGAGGCAGAAAGCTACGTCACACCACGGAATTCCCAGGTGGATTACAATAACAAGCGAAATATTTGATTTAATACTATTCCTCAGCTTGCCCTTGGAAGGGACATAGTCCTACTCTTTGCTTATCGCACCATCTGTATCATTCTGCTTTAAATGCACCTTTTTGAATAAACAATGCATAACATTACGACTATTATTGCATTCTTGTTATACATGTATGTGTTCATTAATGACGCCTTGCAACCGTACACTTTGGTACGGCCAATACACCAGGGGCTTACGTACCCCCCAATATGGTGTGAAAAGTCTGAACACTTTCACAAGTGCGGCACCCCGAACTTATAGCATTATATGCATCAGCTCCGAATCATGTCTTTGGTCAAATGTTGGGTTTGCCCGGCTCCTATGTTTTGGTACCTTATGTTCCACTCTATCAGCTAAGGTAGCGCTAGGAGAACTACTGCGATTGTGCCCCGGTTCTGCTGGGCTAAGCACCTCAGTAGAGAAAGCTAAAACTGACTGTCATGATAAGGCGAGTGACTGGTCGCTGTTCGGCGAGGTTTTCGAGTCCCTAAAGACTTATGCCGCTTAGAGCGAGGGGTCGGCCCTGTCCGGCTTAAAGGGGTGTATCGCGCCCCGAATTCAGCCTTCCGAATACCAGGGGCTTCACCGAAATTTAAAATTCTAGAATTCTATGGCTAAGTGAGAGTGATAAAGCATTATTAGTCCGGTTGCCTTGTTCATTGTGTTGAGCACCTCCCTCGAATGACCCAAACATGGGAACAAGAGTGCTCAGGTTTATCCCAAACACCCCAACACTCGTGGCATGGGGGCAGAAGCCGAGGACTAGCCATCTCTCAGATTGGATAAACAGCCAAACAAAAGGTAATATTTTAAATTCACGCAAGCGTTGCATAGCGCATATGAAACAAGTTTTCATCATACAGGATCACACGAGCAAGTTTACTCAAATATTACATCCTTTGAACATTCGTCCGCTACAAGGCGGGCACCCTTCAGGACACCCTCATAATAAATTTCGGGGGTGCAATGCTCCTTGCCCTACGGCGGCCCTTCCTTGATCAGCTTCACGGCGTCTAGCTTGGCCCACTGCACCTTCACACGGGCGAAAGCCCGGCGTGCACCTTCGATGCAGACGGACCGCTTGACGACCTCCAGCCGTGGGCAGGCATCCACAAGCCGCCTCACCAGGCCGAAGTAGCTGTTCGGAAGGGCGTCGCCAGGCCACAGCCGGACTATAAGGCCCTTCATGGCCTATTCGGCCGCCTTGTGCAGCTCGACCAGCTGCTTTAGCTGGTCGCTCAGAGGCATCGGGTGTTCGGTCCCAGTATACTGAGACCAGAACAGCTTCTCCGTTGAGCTTCCCTCCTCGGCCTGGTAAAACTGTGCGGCATCCGACACGCTACGGGGCAAATCTGTGAATGCTCCTGGAGAGCTCCGAATTCAGGTAAGTAATCGGTAATTTACTTTTACATGCTTGCTCTGCATATAGAATGCCTTACCCGCCGCTATCTTCTTCATTGCATCGATCTCCTGGAGGGCCTTGTGGGCTTCAGCCTTGGCACTTTTTGCGCTCTCAAGGGCCGCAGCAAGCTCAGACTATTGCGTCTTCGAGTCAAGCTCCAACGCCTCGTGCTTCGTCACAAGATCCTGGAGCTCTTGCTGCACCTCGCCCACCCGAGCCTCTTGCTTTTCTCGCTCGGTGCGCTCCTTGGCCGTTTTATCTTCGGCCTCGGACAGCACTTGCTTTAGGGTCGCCACTTCGGTCGTGGCCCCTGGCAAATTCACGATGATCCTGTCATTTTGCAATCGCACTCTTTTTATACACATCCACAGACTAGGTACTACTTACCTTTGTTCTCCTCGAGCTGCCTCTTGGCAAGGCCGAGCTCGTCCTAGGACCCTTTAAGGTCCTGCTTCAGTACGGTGACCTCCGCAGTCAGTGCGGCGGACGCCAGCAGTGAAGCCTGCATATGCATATTGACATACTCATATTAGACTCCTGCGATACTGTTTGATCCTCTATTCGGCTTTTCTTTGTGAACACCGAACGGAGCATCAGGGGCTACTATCTATGCGGTAATATTTTCCTATATTTTAAACACTTACCTCAAAGCATGTTAGAAGGCTGGCACGGGCTTCAGCCAATCCTCTCTTGGCGGACTGAACCTTCTGGATCACCGCACTCATGATAGTACGGTGCTCCTCATCGATGGAAGCGCTGCGAAGCGCTTCCAGCAGATTGTCCGGCGCCTCTGGATGGACAGAGGTCACCGGTACAGGCGTCTCGCCCCTCTTAGAAGGAGGCCGCCTGCCCGAGTCCGGAACCACTGGAGGTCCCGGCATAGTGTTCGGCTAAGGGACGAACTCGGAGCTCTCAGGGGCCTTGTCCCCTCGGCTCCCGGAGTCCGGGAGGCCGCCTTGAGGCGCCTCCGGGACTGTCTCCCCTCGACCCAGTGCCTCGTGAGATAGCACCTCGGCGTCATCCGCAGGATGAGGGGAGGTGGCGGTCGGGATTGGATCGCTATCCATATCCGATGAGCCCAGGGAGCCATCCGATGATACATCAATACGGGCTCGGGGCGGCCTGCATAATCATATTTCGGCGTTAGGTGAAGTAGTGCGGCAAAGGAATACTATGAGTTACTCCGGTATCCGAATACTTACGACTTCCCCAGGGGCTTGGCCCTGGGCAGCCACTCATCTTCGCCGTCGGCGACGGTGGTAGAGCTGTCCGGAAGGAGAGTTCTCCCCTTCTTGGACCCTTTGGCCTCCCCAGTTGGGGCGGCCTTCCTTTTCTTGTCTTCCCCGTCTGGAGGGGGAGCATCTTCTTCTGCCTCCTCGTCTTCGGGGGAGGATTGCACCGTAGAGTCCTCGGACGGTGAGTCCGATGACGCCTGGCGTCGGGAACTCTTTCGGGTTCCCTTGGCCTTCTTGGTCTTCTCCGGCACCGTATAAGGAGCCGGAGTCAGCATCTTCGCCAGAAGAGCGTCTGCTGGGCCTTCGGGCAAAGGAGCCGGACAGTCGATCTGTCCGGCCGTCTCCTGCCAGTCCTGTCAAAGGTACGGGAGTTTAGATCCCGCATGGAGTCAATCTATGAAAAATAAGTATCGTGTAAGAGGTAAAGCAGCTTATCGCACTGGCTTGGCGCTTCGCGCTGAATCCGCGATCCTTAGTAATCGGAGGGGGGACCTCAGCGCTCTTGAACAGCACCCTCCAGGCATATTCGTGAGTTGTGTCAAAGAGCCTGTTCAGAGTTCGGTGATGCGTCGGGTCGAACTCCCACAAGTTGAAGGCTCGTTGCTGGCACGGGAGGATCCGGCGGTGGAGCATGACCTGGACTACGTTGACAAGTTTGAGCCTCTTGTTCACCATGTTTTGAATACATGTTTGGAGTCCGGTCAGCTCTCCTGAACTACCCCAGGATAGGCCCTTCTCTTGCCAGGAGGTAAGCCGTGTGGGGAAGCCAGATCGGAACTCGGGGGCCGCTGCCCATGTAGGGTCACGTGGCTCGGTGATGTAGAACCACCCCGATTGCCACCCCTTTATGGTCTCCACAAAGGAGCCCTCGAGCCATGTGACGTTGGGCATCTTGCCCACCATGGCGCCTCCGCACTCCGCCTGGCGGCCGCTCACTACCTTCGGCTTGACATTGAAAGTCTTCAGCCATAAGCCGAAGTGGGGCTTGATGCGGAGGAAAGCCTCGCACACGACGATAAACGCCGAGATGTTGAGGATGAAGTTCGGGGCCAGATCGTGGAAATCCAGGCCGTAGTATAACATGAGCCCCCGGACAAATGGGTGGAGAGGAAATCCCAGTCCGCTGAGGAAATGGGTGAGGAACACTACCCTCTCATGGGGCCTGGGGGTGGGGATGAGCTGCCCCTCCTCTGGGAGCCGGTGCGCGATGTCGTCGGGTAAGTATCCGGCTCTCCTCAGCTTCTTGACGCGTCCCTCCATGACGGAGGAGATCATCCACCTGCCTCCCGCTCCGGACATGGTTGGAGAAGGTCGAGGTGGGAAATACGAACTTGGGCGCTAGAGCTCGAGTGTGCGAAGGTGGATGAGCAAAGGAGGAAGAAGGCGTGGATGAAAAGGTAAATCCTTATCCCTTTATATGGGCGGACGAAACTATGCGTCCCCACTAGCCTGGTAAAACTCGCTTCTCCCCCAAGCGCCGTAATCGATGGCACGGTTGGGTTACCCACACCCGTATTGATGAGAATCCCGTGATAAGGGGACACGATCTCTGCTTTGACAAGACATGTCAAAAAACTGCCTCGCATTATGTGCGGGGCTAGTTAAAGGAAATGGTTCGAATAATCACCGGGCCGTGACATAATGTCGTGTTGCCAAAACAAGTCAGCAAATTGGATTTGTGAAAATATTATTCTCTCTATGGTGGTATGTGGAACTTATTTTGCAGGGTCAGACACTATCCTCATATTCAAATTCTTCCGTGGTATATTTGGAGGAGGAACCCGCCTTGCAATGTCGAAGACAATACTGCGCGCCGGACTCATCGTCATTGAAAGCCTGGTTCAGGGGCTACTGTGGGAGTCCTGGATAAGGGGGTCTTCGGACAGCCGGACTATATCCATTGGTCGGACTGTTAGACTATGAAGATACAGTATTGAAGACTTTGTCTCGTGTCCGGATGGGACTCTACTTGGCGTGGAAGGCAAGCTAGGCAATACGGATATGTATATATCTTACTTTGTAACCGACCTTGTGTAACCCTAACCTCTCCGGTTTCTATATAAACTGGAGGGTTTTAGTCCGTAGGACAACATACAATCATACCATAGGCTAGCTTCTAGGGTTTAGCCTCTCCGATCTCGTGGTAGATCTACTCTTGTACTACCCATATCATCAATATTAATCAAGTAGGACGTAGGGTTTTACCTCCATCAAGAGGGCCCGAACCTGGGTAAAACATTGTGTCCCCTGCCTCCTGTTACCATCCGCCTTAGACGCACAGTTCGGGACCCCCTACCCGAGATCCGCTGGTTTTGACATCGACAATCACCCTTGACGAAAGCACTTCTGTGACGCGCGATTTATTGTCATGGAAGTGGACACTTTCGTGATGATAATTTTGGTAATGTCATGGAACACTTCTACGACAACACAGGTATGACTATCTTGATTCTGTCATAAATTTGTCATGGATGTACATGCATGACAAAAAAAGCGACCTACTGTGACAAACACGTATCATCACGGAAGTGTATTTTTTTGTAGTGTAAGGAATTTCATTTTCAATAGGTTCAGTAGGTTGAGGAGCAACTATTTGCTCTACTGGTCGTGGTGAAGATACCCCGAACAAGCCCCTCAGAGGATTACTTTCCATAGTAACAACTAACAGTAAATTTCAGCACACTATATAAATTTTTCCTTACCAATTCCACCTACCAAAGGCGCTTCACTCCCCGGCAACGGCGCTAGAAAAGAGTCTTGATGACCCACAAGTATAGGGGATCTATCGTAGTCCTTTTGATAAGTAAGAGTGTCGAACCCAATGAGGAGCAGAAGGAAATGATAAACGGTTTTCAGCAATGTATTCTCTGCAAGTACTGAAATAAGTGGTAACAGATAGTTTTGTAATGAGATAATTTGTAACGAGCAACAAGTAACAAAAGTAAATAAAGTGCAGCAAGGTGGCCCAATCCTTTTTGTAGCAAAGGACAAGCCTGGACAAACTCTTATATAAGGAAAAGCGCTCACGAGGACACATGGGAATATCGTCAAGCTAGTTTTCATCACGTTCATATGATTCGCGTTCGGTACTTTGATAATTTGATATGTGGGTGGACCGGTGCTTGGGTGATGTACTTACTTGAACAAGCATCCCACTTATGATTAACCTCTATTGCAAGCATCCGCAACTACAACAAAAGTATTAAGGTAAAACTAACCATAGCATGAAACATATGGATCCAAATCAGCCCCTTATGAAGCAACGCATAAACTAGGGTTTAAGCTTCTGTCACTCTAGCAACCCATCATCTACTTATTACTTCCCAATGCCTTCCTCTGGGCCCAAATAATGGTGAAGTGTTATGCAGTCGACGTTCACATAACACCACTAGAGGCTAGACAACATACATCTCATCAAAATATCAAACGAATGCCAAATTCACATGACTACTAATAGCAAGACTTCTCCCTTGTCCTCAGGAACAAACGTAACTACTCACAAAGCATAAACATGTTCATAATCAGAGGGGTATTAATATGCATAAAGGATCTGAACATATGATCTTCCACCAATTAAACCAACTAGCATCAACTACAAGGAGTAATTAACACTACTAGCAACCTACTAGCACCAATCCCAGACTTGGAGACGAGAATTGGATACAAGAGATGAACTAGGGTTTTGAGATGAGATGGTGCTGATGAAGATGTTGATGGAGATTGCCCTCTCCCGATGAGAGCAGTGTTGGTGATGACGATGGTGATGATTTCCCCATCCGGGAGGGAAGTTTCCCCGGCAGAACAGCTCTGCCGGAGCTCTAGATTGGATCCGCCAAGGTTCCACCTCGTGGCGGCAGAGTTTTGTCCCGAAAGGTTGCTTCTTATTTTTTTTCTCGACGAAAGACTTCATATAGGAGAAGATGGTCATCGGAGAGCCACCAGGGGGCCCATGAGGCAGGGGACGCGCCCTTGCCCCCACCCTCGTGAGAAGGGTGTGGGCCCCCTTGTCTTCATCTTTGGCGAGGATTTTTCATTATTTATTATAAGGTGTTCTGTGGAGTTTCAGGACTTTTGGAGTTGTGCAAAATAGGTCTCTAATATTTGCTCCTTTTCCAGCTCAGAATTCCAGCTGCCGACATTCTCCCTCCTTATGTAAACCTTGTAAAATAAGAGAGAACAGCCATAGGTACTGTGACATAATGTGAAATAACAACCCATAATGCAATAAATATTGATATAAAAGCATGATGCAAAATGGACGTATCATCTAGCCATACTAAAGCCATAAGGCTAAAGAAAAAATGAAAAGAGAGGGAAGAAAAATAATTGTACTAACAGGAGGGAGGAAACGAACACAAAGTTCGGCGCTAGGCATAAAATCGTCGTAGTCTGGCCGCGTTCTAGTGGTTCGGCTCCAGGTGATTGTCTGATGCATCACGTAGGCAGTACGCTCCTCCGGTGAGAACTTCGTCAATGATGAAGGGGACCTCCCACTTGGGCTTGAGTTTGTCCTTTTTCTTCTCTGGCAAGCGTAGAATGAGTTCACCAATGTTATAAGTCTTGGCCCGCACTTTTCTGCTTTGGTACCTGCGAGCCTGCTGTTGATAATACGCGGAACGGGCTTTTGCGACGTCGCGCTCCTCCTCCAAGGTATCTAAGCTGTCCTGCCGATCGAGCTCGGCTTCTCTCTCTTCGTACATACGCACTCGAGGTGAGTCATGAATAATATCACAGGGTAACACTGCTTCCGCACCGTACACCATGAAGAAGGGTGTATATCCCGTAGTGCAGTTGGGCGTGGTCCGCAGCCCCCAGAGTACGGAGTCAAGTTCCTCCACCCAGTGTTTGTCTGATTCCTTCAAAGACCGCACTAGTATGGGTTTGATGCCGCTCATAATAAGACCATTAGCCCGTTCAACTTGACCGTTTGTCTGTGGGTGATAGACAGAGGCGTAATCGAACTTAATGCCTAGATTAGCGCACTAGATTTTCACCTCATCGGCTGTAAAGTTGGAGCCATTATCAGTGATTATACTGTGCGGGACACCGTAACGGTGTACCACGCCGGATATGAAATCTATTACTGGCCCCGCTTCAGCCGTTTTGACTGGTTTGGCCTCTATCCACTTAGTGAATTTGTCCACTATGACCAGCAGATACTTTCTCTTATGACTTCCCCCTTTAAGGGGTCCGACCATATCGAGCCCCCATGCCGCAAAAGGCCAAATGATGGGGATTGTTTGTAAGGCAGTGGGGGCATATGGCTTTGGTTGGCAAAGAGTTGGCATCCGACGCAATGTTGGGCAAGGTCCTGTGCATCTGCTCGGGCCGTCGGCCAATAAAACCCTATACGGAAGGCCTTGCTAACAAGGGCCCGAGCTGCGGCGTGGTGACCGCCGAGTCCAGCATGAATTTCAGCCAAGATTTGCCACCCCTCTTCCGCGGATATACATCATTGAAGGACTCCGGTAGCGCTTTTCTTATAGAGCTCTCCATCATGAACCGTGTAGGCTTTTGAACGCCGGACAATGCAGCGGGCCTCATTCTGGTCCGCAGGAAGTTCCTTCCTGTTAAGGTAGGCCAGGAAGGGTTCGGTCCATGGGGCAATGACTGCCATGATGAGATGCGCCGACGGTGTTATTTTGGTGGCTAGGCCCCCAACGGCGTCGGTGTTTTCGGAATCTGGGGTTATGTTTGGATCCGGACTAGTATTGTTGTTTTCCCCCTGCCACACCACGGATGGCTTAAAAAGCCTTTACAGAAAGATATTAGGTGGGACGGGGTCGCGCTTAGCGTCGATACGAGCAAGAACATCGACCGCTTGATTACTTTCTCGAGCCACATGATGGAACTCGAGCCCCTCGAATCGGGCCGACATTTTTATGACTGTGTTACGATACGCTGCCATCTTCGGATCTTTGGCGTCGAAGTCTCCATTTATTTGAGATATTGCCAGGCTTGAGTCCCCGCGCACCTCTAGGCGTTGTATGCCCATGGAGACAGCCATCCGGAGACCACGTAATAAGGCCTCGTATTCGGCTGCATTATTGGAGTCTGTGTACAGTATTTGGAGGACGTATTGAACGACATCTCCAGTAGGGGACGTTATAACGACGCCCGCTCCTAACCCTGTCGGCATTTTTGGAGCCGTCGAAATACATGACCCAATTGGAGTATGTGTCGTATTCTTTAGGGAGTTCGGCCTTTGTCCATTCGGCGACGAAGTTGGCCAGTACCTGGGATTTGATAGCTCGACGTGGTTTATATGTAATGTCAAACGAGAGGAGCTCGATGGACCATTTAGCAATCCGGCCCGTAGCATCGCGGTTGTTTATAATGTCATTGAGTGGTACTTCGGAGGCCACCGTGATCGAACACTCCTGAAAGTAGTGACGGAGCTTTCGGGATGCCATGAAGACCGCGTATGCTATCTTTTGATAATGAGGGTACTAGGATTTGCATGGTGTAAGGACAGTAGATACGTAGTATACTGGCTTCTGAAGCGGGAATTTATGCCTGTCCTGTTCTCGTTCGACGACAAGTACGGCGCTCACCACCTGATGTGTTGCCAATATGTATAATAACATCGGTTCGCCGGTGTTTGGTGTGGCCAGGATTGGATTTCTTGCAAGAAGGGCTTTTATTTCCTCCAGTCCAGCTGTTGCCGCGTCCGTCCACTCGAAGTGGTCATTTCACCGTAGAAGGCGATAGAGTGGCAGTGCCTTTTCTCCCAATCTGGAGATAAAACGGCTTAGAGCTGCTACGCAACCCGCGAGCTTTTGAACTTGTTTAAGGTCTGTTGGCTTAGCCAATTGTGACAAAGATCGGGTTTTGGCTGGGTTTGCCTCAATTCCTCTATTGGAAACGATGAAGCCCAGCAGCTTTCCAGCAGGGACGTCGAAAACGCATTTTTCGGATTGAGCTTAATGTCATACACGCGGAGGTTGTCGAATGTGAGACGTAAATCGTCTATTAGTGTTTCGACGTGCCTAGTTTTGATGACGACGTCGTCCACATAAGCTTCAACTATTTTGTCAATCTGTTTCTCCAGGCATGTTTGAATCATGCGTTGGTATGTGGCGCCAGCGTTCTTGAGCCTGAAGGGCATGGTGTTGAAGCAGAATGGCCCATATGGGGTGATGAATGCTATTGCAGCTTGGTCGGATTCCTTCATTTTGATTTGATGGTATCCGGAATATGCATCAAGAAAACATAGTGAGTCGTGTCCTGCGGTGGCATCAATGATTTGATCGATGTGGGGGGGAAGGGATCCTTGGGGCATGCCTTGTTGAGGTCTTTGAAATCGACGCACGGGCGCCAGGATTTGTCCTTCTTTGGTACCATCCCCAAATTTGCTAGCTAGTTCGGATGTTTTATTTCTCTAATGAATCCGGCCTCGATTAACTTGGCTAGCTCTTCCCCCATAGCTTAGCGTTTGGGTTTGGAAAAGCACCGCAGTGTTTGCTTGACCGGCTTGTGTCCCTTCAGTATATTGAGGCTATGTTCGGCCAACTCACGTGGGATTCCTGGCATATTGGAAGGGTGCCAGGCGAATATATCCCAATTCTCACGCCGGAACTCTCGTAGAGCGGCGTCAACCGTCGGGTCTAGTTGTGCTCCGATGGATGCTGTCTTCTTGGGGTCCATTGGATGGACTTGGAATTTGACTATTTCTTCTGTCGGTTTGAATGAGGTGGATTTGGGTCATTTGTCTAGGACCACATCATCTTTGTCCACCATGGAGACTCTTCGGCCGCGAGGGCTTCAGATAATGCCTCAAGGGCCAGGGACGCGGTTTTATTCTCGGCGCGGAGTGCTATATCCGGATCACTAACTAGAGTGATTATACCGTTGGGCCCGGGCATCTTAAGCTTCATGTACCCGTAATGTGGTATTGCTTGAAAGCGCGTAAATGCATCTCGCCCTAAGAGGGCGTGATATCCGCTGTTGAAGGGGGCCACCTGGAAGGTTATCTCTTCGGACCGATAGTTCTCCGGCATGCCGAATACCATGTCGAGCGTGATTTTTCACGCACACCGTGCCTCCCGATTGGGAATGATTCCTCAAAAGGTCATGCTGCTTTGCTCGATGCGGATCCTATCTATTTCCATTTTTCGTATTGTATCCTCATAGATGAGGTTCAGTCCGCTGCCGCCATCCATGAGAACCTTGGTGAGCCGAAAGCCATCCACGATTGGGCTGAGGACCAAGGCGGCTGGTGTTCGGAATGTCATGTGTTTTGGTTCGTCGCCAGCATTAAAGGTTATCGTTGTGTCATTCCAAGGGTTTATCGTTGCGATCTGGCAGACTTTGGCGAGTTCGCGGAGTGCTCTTTTGCGCCTATTGTTTGAAGTGAATGTCTCAAAGACTGTCAGGACTCTGGGTTTGTCGTCTTTTGGAGGGTGTTGCTCTGGGGTGTCTTTGGTGAGGATGTCCTCGCCGTTTTTGGCTACCTGCCGGAGTATCCAACATGCTCTAAGGCTGTGGGTTGGTATGGTATCCGGTGTGGTGTGTATTTTGCATGGGCCATCAAGCCATCCCTCCAGAACGGTTCCGTGCCGCGCAATGGGTTTGCATTTTTTGGCTATTGGTCTGGGCGCGTTACAGGGGTGCACCCTTTTTTTCCTAGACCAGTGGTTGGGTTGGGACCGATGGCCCCCAGACTGTCTGATCTCTCTAGGCGCTCTCCATTGCATTGTACTTCTGTAGAATAGTTGCCAAGTCGACGAAGTGTAGTATGCGGCGGCGATTAATGGCGTTGAGGAGTCCTTCGTTCGTGCAATTGTTGCGGAATGCTACTATTGCATCCTCGTCGCGGCAATCATTGACCTTGTCCTTGACAAGGAGGAATCTGGCCCAAAAGTGGTGGACCGTTTCCTGGGGCTGCTGTTGGATGCTTGTGAGAGCGCTTATGTCTGGGTGGGTGGGTGGAATTGGATCTGAACCCTGACCCGATCGATGATCCGTAGTCTGAGGTTTTTCCGGACTGAACAGTCCAGGCTCCAGAGTATCTTCTGATTTTTGAAGCCCGCCGTCCGACTCAAAGTTCGGAGGACGAGGCGTGTCTTTCTGCCGGTAGGTGTACGGCTTCTCGATGTCGGGGATCCGAACGTAATTCGTCCTCAGTATAGAGGAAGGGTTATCTTGCTCCTCGACTACCGCTATTTGGTGGGTGGTCGGTGGAGAATTAATCTATCTCTGGTCGGGTTTAAGCCCAATCCGACCGTAGTCTGTAGCGACTCCCAAGGCGGTGATGCGATCTGGGAGTTCGTTCAAAGACGATAACTCTGTCGGATCCATCTGTTTGGTGTATTCAGAATCAACATAGATGCATTTTTCGATGACTCGGGAGGTCATCCTCGTCGGCTCAGAGGCCGAGCGGGCGATCATGGTAAAACCGCCCAGCCAGAGAGTTTGGCCCGAGGCCAGAGCTCCTCCTGAGGTGATATTTTCCTTGATGATAAGTCGAGCCATCAACCTCTGCGACAACGGCATAGTGGAACTCTCAATGAAAGCACCAATGTCGGTGTCAAAACTGGCGGATCTCGGGTAGGGGGTCCCGAACTGTGCGTCTAAGGTTGATGGTAACAGGAGACAGGGGACACGAAGTTTTACCCAGGTTCGGGCCCTCTTGATGGAGGTAATACCCTACGTCCTGCTTGATTGATATTGATGAATATGAGTATTACAAGAGTAGATCTACCACGAGATCGTAATGGCTAAGCCCTAGAAGTCTAGCCTATATGACTAAGGTATTGAGTATATCCTTTCCGGACTACACCCTCCGGTTTATATAGACACCGGGGGATCTAGGGTTACATAGAGTCGGTTACATAAGAGGGAATCTTCATAGTTGTTCGCCAAGCTTTCCTTCCACGTCAAGGAGAGTCTCATCCGGACACGGGTACAGTCTTCGGTCTTCATATCTTCACAGCCCATCAGTCCGGCCCATAGATAACAGGTCGGATGTCCGAAGACCCCTTAGTCCAGGACTCCCTCACCGGGTGTCCTTTTTTTAAGGAAGGATACAATTTTATTGCTCAATTATTTTGTTGGGATACAAGCAGGCTCTGGGCCTTGATAACCAAATGTGTCTACCTTCATTAAGAGATGTAGAATAGGACGCAATTCTCATCCCGAGCTCACATGAGCTTGGCTAAACGGTAAAATCAAAAGAAAATGAAAACAAATTAAAAAAAATCCAAATTTTTGTGTGTGAAACTTTGACAAATGTTTTGATAGCTTGCAAAATTTCATCAACGTATGACAGTCATGGAAAATGTGGCAAAAAAAGAAACAAAATCGATGCTCAAAAACATTATTTTCAAATGCTTTTTCAATTCGAGAATATAATCTTCTTTATCTTTTTTTAAGCGGAATGTAATCTTCTTTATCTTTGTGCTTAGTTTCCTTCCGTGTTGTATTTCATTGGGCTTTCTGGTCCACTTGCTATGAATCAAGCAGGGTTTCAGTTCACAAATGTTGTGTATCGCCCGTCGCGAGCGCTGAGCGTCTGATCACCTACGCGCGCTTAAACCTGGCCGACCCATTTAATCTCTACCAACGTTTTTGTTGGAAACTGTTTTTGGGGAAGGTTCCGGAAGCTTCCCTACGGGTTTTGGGAAGCTTCTGGGCCATTTTTCTTTTCGTTTTCGTTATTTCTTTATAGGTTCCCCGATTTTTAATTTGTCTCACAACTTCTAATAATGTTCAATGTCTTCCAAAAAAATCAATTTTTCAAAAATTGTTCATGTTTCACAAAAAATGCTTGTGTGCTTTAAAAAATGTCTCAACTTTTAGAAAAATGTTTGATTCATTTTTAAAATATGTTAATTTCAAAATATATTCAAAAAATATTCATATTTCCAAAATTATTCATGTTTTTCATAAAGTAATCAAATTGCAAAATAGTTTATAATTTATATTTTATTCACAATTTCAAGGAACATTAAAAAATTCCAAAAATGTTCACATTTTCAATTTTTTGTGTCAGATTTATTTTTTGGTAATACATAATTTTTTCTGTTTTTCCATAAAATTATTTGTTTTTAATTCATGAACAATTTTAATTCGTGTTTTTTCTAATTCATGAACTTTTTTTGAATTTGCAAACATTTTTTCAAACTGGAAGACATGTTTTTCCAATTCATTATTTCTTAAATTCATGAATATTTTATTGAGCTCATGAACTTTTTTGAATTTGTATTTTTTACTAACTTCATGAAAAAGGTCAATTGTGTATATTTTGAAAACTTGGCTTAAAAGGGAAACCCCCCAAAAAAGCGCACGTGAACAAAGCGCATGTGCGTGAGGGATTTTTTTCTCTCACTCGATACATGCGAACTAAGCATAGCTCATATAGTTAGGTTCCCTGTGGTGGAACTAATCATCAGGGTTTAAGTCCTAAAGTTGGCACTGGTGGTTGTATTTCCCTAAATTTATTGTATACATTCTGGCGATTTGCGTTTAGTGGGAGGAGACATTTCCGTCGACTACGAAGGTTTCTGTGGAGACTTCGTTAATTTTAAGATGTTGTGTCGGCTCAGCATTTTAGATGTGCTCATAGGGGTAGGACGTGCTTGCATGCATTTTTAGGGTAGAGTGTATATGCGCGTGAGCAACTGCATGTATACTATGTTTAAAAAAAAGTTGAGCACTTGTACGTGAATGAGCAACATTTTTTTAGGCTAACTTGATATTTTTTGAGCATTTTAGGCTATAATAATGTGAATGAGCATTTGCACGTGAAGAAAATAAAACCGTATGTTCCTGGGCGCTGGGCCTGGCCCATTATAGAGATCGCCGCATCCGTTTCAGTTTGGCAAGAAAAAAAGTGTGAGAAGGCCCAGTGTGGTCTTTCCCTTCGTTTCGGGCCCGCTGGTCCGTCGAAATTCGGCCACAACAGTATCCCATCCATCTCTCCCCCCGGCCCCTGTACCCTGCGTTCTCCCACCACCCTCACCGTCTGCTCCGCCACCTTATCTAAGAAGTTCGTTCAGAAACTTGTATAGAAACTTTCTAATAAGCACACGACAAAAGCCTTTCTAGAATATACACAAAGTCCCAGCCGTGGACCTAGTGCATCATCATAACTAATGTCTTTTGCGTTTCCTTATAAGTAACTGGATCTCATATGGAGATGTTTAGTGAAGTAGAATGAAAAAAATTGAATGCAACTACACAAGAACTAGTGTAACTGTCGTTCAGAATCAGTTTGACGCAGTGTTAACTGAAACATGGATATCTGACTCATACAAAGTTTGTTTTGGCTCCACAAATAGTCAAAATGTTTGTGACGACCAGATGCTTCAATGGATTCTTTCATAGGAAAGTTTTCGAGAAATTTTCTTAAGAAGTTCGTTCAGAAACTTGTACAGAAACTTTCTTAACGAGCACTCAACAAACGGCTTTCGAGAACATACACAAAGTTCCAACTGTGGACCTAGTGCATCATCATAACTAAGGTCTCTTGCATTTCCGTGTAAGTAATTGGATCTCATATGGAGATGTTTAGTGAAGTAGAATGGAAAAAATCTAATGCAACTACACAAGAACTAGCCTGTAATTGTCGTTCGGAATCAGTTTGGCGCAGTGTTAACTGAAACATGGATATCTGACTCATACAGAGTCCGTTTTGGCTCCACAAGTAGTCAAAATGTTTGTGATGTCCAGGTGCTTCAAAGGATTCTTTCATATGGTACTTTTGAAGAACTTTTCTTAAGGAGTTCATTTAGAAAATTGTACAAAAAACTTTCTTAACGAGCACTCGACAAACGCCTTTCGAGAACATACACAAAGTCTCAGCCGTGGACCTAGTGCATCATCATAACTAAGGTCTCTTGCATTTTCCTGGAAGTAATTGGATCTCATATGGAGATGTTTAGTGAAGTATAATGGAAAAAATCGAATGCAACTACACAAGAACTAGTCTATAACTGTCGTTTGGAATCAATTTTGCGCAATGTTAACTAAAACATGGATATCTAACTCATATGGAGTCCGTCTTAGCTCCACAAGTAGTCAAAACATTTGTGACCACCAGATGCTTCAAAGGATTCTTTCATAGGGAACTTTTGGAGAACTTTTCTTAAGGAGTTCGATCATAAAATTGTACAGAAACTTTCCTAGTGAGCACTTGACAAACGCCTTTCGAGAACATACACAAAGAACCAGCTGTGGACCTAGTGCATCATCATAACTAAGGTGTCTTGCATTTTCCTAGAAGTAATTGGGTCTCGTATGGAGATGTTTAGTGAAGTAGAATGGAAAAAATCAAATGCAACTACACAAGAACTAGTTTGTAACTGTCGTTCGGAATCAGTTTGACGCAGTGTTAACTGAAACATGGATATCTGACTCATACAGAGTCCATTTTGGCTCCACAAGTAGTCAAAACATTTGTGACGAGTAGATGCTTCAAATGATTCTTTCATAGGAAAATTTTGGAGAACTTTTCTTAAGGAGTTCGTTCAAAAACTTGTATAGAAACTTTCTTAACGAGCACTCAACAAACGTCTTTCGAGAACATACACAAAGTCCCAGCTCTGGACCTAGTGCATCATCATAACTAAGGTCTCTTGCCTTTCCCTAGAAGTAATTGGATCTCATATGGAAATGTTTAGTGAAGTAGAATGGAAAAAATCGAATGCAACTACACAAGAACTAGTTTGTAACTGTCGTTCGGAATCAGATTCGTGCAGTGTTAACTGGAACATGGATATCTGACTCATACGGGGTCCGTTTTGGCTCCACAAGTAGTCAAAACTTTTGTGACGACCAGATGCTTCGGACAATTCTTTCATAGGAAACTTTTGGCGAACTTTTCTTAAGGAGATCGTTTAGAAAATTGTACAGAAACTTTCTTAATGAGCACTCGACAAACGCCTTTCGAGAACATACACAAAGTCCCAACTGTGGACCTAGTGCTTTGTCATAACTAATGTCTCTTACATTTCTCTGTAAGTAATTGGATCTTATATGGAGATGTTTAGTGAAGTAGAATGGAAAAAATCGACTACACAAGAACTAGTAACTATGATCGGCCCTGGAGGCAATGGAGGTGACAGCTGAGTCATGGAAGGCATCAGACCAACCGTTATTGACGAGTAGTCCAACTTAACGAGCACGGGCTCTCTCTAACAATTGCTCCAGGTGAACAACCGGTTAAGAAAAGGCAGTTCCAGCAGGGCTGCCTCGTCGATGCAATCGTTGAAGCTCTTAGTGCCCGCAACACAAAATTTCCCGTTGGATTTTTCATGGGGCTGGCGTATGAGGTTAAAATCCCCCATGACAGAGCACGGCTCAAGGACTTCACCAGTTGTGGCAACAATATTGGCTAGGAAGATAGCTCTATCCGGGCTAGTGCACAGGCCATAGGCATTGGAAATAGCAAGGCGAAGCCCAGTGGCCCGACAATGCAAACGAGTCATGAGGAGCCCGGGGAGCTGAGAAAAAGACACGAGCTCTAGCGCCCGATCGTCCCATGCAGTGATCAGACCGCAAGAAGCCCCGGTACTAGGTTGGAACACCAGGGATTGAGCAACATGACCAGGGAGGAAACCATGAGCTTTACAGACTGGGACACATTGCAGTTTTGATTCCTGAATACAGACAATAGAAATCGTAGCAGTAGACAACACAACCTTGGCAGCGACACACTTGTCATCATCGCCTAAGCCACGGACATTCCAGGAAATAAAGGTAAAACATTTAGCAGAGATACTAGTCGTTGGTAACAGGGTAACCACCAAGAACAGCTAGAACAAGATGACGACAGAGAAGGAGGGCACCACAGAGGACATAAGCAGCATCCCCATCAAAAGCAGCCAAAATTGACATCATTGAGGAGATCAGACCACCTGCTCGCCACCACGGCGAGCTCTTGCATCATGAGTAGATTCCAGGCGGGCCAAATCCTCTTCGGGTACCGCGCAAGCGCGGCCCATGTCCACGAGAATTGGGATAGCAGTTGGCGATGACAGTGGCAGTGATGGGGCGGGGGACGCAGCAGTCACAATGCCAAGTTTCCGCTTCTTGAATGCCATTGCATGGTCTTCATTGGTTTTGGATCCCCAAAGTCTCCTTCTCCGACGTTCTTTCACCAGTTCTTCAATGCTTTCCCCTCGATTGTCTAAGCGGATGGGTTTGAGGGAGGCACATATGCTCATGTTCTTCTTCTGGTGCCACCTTGTTCTCTCTCTTGTGATGTTTTTCCTTCCTTTCTCGTGTACGAGATGCAAACCTGCTCTATTCAAAGCTCATGTTGAGAGTTCGTCATGTTCCATCTTCAATCTCCATCACTGACGCCCGTTGTACAATCTTTGGATCCGGCGGAGCCGTAGCTTTGACTTCTAGTGGAGTCATTTTCTCGTGGCCCTCTGTCGATGTCCAATGCGCTTCTTTCTCTGATCTTCTTAACAAATTTCAAGGAGGCAACCGCCCATGATGTTTTTTCTGTGGCGGGCGAGGATGCTGGTTCGCCTAGAGTGACTCTCACCTTGGTCTACGACGGGATTGACTCTAGGGCGCGTGGCAGCTTGTTTGATTCAACAAGACGCGAGTGTCTAGTCCAGTTGGAGCCTGGTGTCCCTTTTTTAAAGAAGGATACAATTTTATTGCTCATTTATTTTGTCGAGATACAAGTAGGGTCTAGGCCTTGATAACCAAATGTGTCTACCTCCATTAAGAGATGTAGAATAGGACACAACTGTTCTCATCCCGAGCTCACATGAGCTCGGCTGGACGATAAAATCAAAAGAAAATTAAAACAAATTCTAAATTTTTGTGTGTGAAACTTTGACAAATGTTTTGATAGCTTGCAAAATTTGATCAACGTATGACAGTCGTGGAAAATGTGGCAAAAAGAAACAAAATCGATGCTCAAAAACGTTATTTTCAAATGCTTTTTCAATTTGAGAATGTAATCTTCTTTATCTTTTTTATGGGGAATGTATTCTTCTTTGTCTATATGCCATAGTTTTCTTCCATGTTGTATTCCATTGGGCTTTGTGGTCCACCTGCTATGAATCAAGGAGGGTTTTAGTTCACAAATGTTCTGTATCGTCCGTCACGAGCGTTAAGCGTTTGACCACCTACGCGTGCTTAAACCAGGCCGACCCATTTAATCTCTACCAACGTTTTTGTTGGAAACTGTTTCGGGAAGGTTCTAGAAGCTTCCCTACAGGTTTTGGGAAGCTTCTGGGCTGTTTCTCTTTTCTTTTTCGTTGTTTCTTTATAGGTTTCTTGATTTTTAATTCGTCTCACAACTTTTAATAATGTTCAATGTCTTCCAAAAAAAAATCAAAATTTAAAAAATTGTCCATGTTTCACAAAAAATGCTTGTGTGCTTTTAAAAAATGTCTCGGCTTTTAGAAAAATGTTTGATTCTTTTTCAAAAATATGTTAATTTCAAAATCTGTTCAGAAATTTAAAAAATTATTCATATTTTCCACAAAGTAATCAAAATTCAAAATTATTTACAATTTACATTTTTTTTAAAATTTCAAGGAATATTAAAAAAAGCCAAAAAAATGTTCACAGTTTCATCTTTTTGTGTGGGATTTAATTTTTTTCGTGAATATAAAAAATTGTTCACTTTTTACCATAAAATCATTTGTTTTTTAATTCATGGACAATCTGAATTTTTGTTTTTTTCTAATTCATGGACATTTTTTGAATTTGTAAACATTTTTTCAAACTTGCGGCATGTTTTTCCAATTCATTTTTTAAAATTCATGAATATTTTTTGAATCCGGATTTTCAAATAAATTCATGAAAAAAATCAATTTTTTTAATTTAAAAAACTGGTTTTAAAAGGGAAACCCCGAGAAAACCCGCACGTGAATAAAACCCATGTATGTGAGGGATATTTTCTCTCAGATGATACGTGCAAACTGAGCGTAGTTTAGATAGTTAGGTTCCTTATGGTGGAACTAACTCATCAGGGTTTAAGTCCTAAACTTGCACTGGTGGTTGTATTTTCTTGGATTTATTTTATGCTTTTCGGCGATGTGGGTTCAGTGGGAGAAAACATTCCCACTGACTATGAAGGCTTCTATGAAGACTTTGTTAATTTCAAAATATTGTGTCGACTCAGTATTTTGAAGGTATTCATAAGAATAGGGGTAGGGCATGCTTGCATGCATTTATAGGGTTGAGTGTATGTGCGTGTAAGCAACTGCAAGTATACTGTGTTTTTAAAAAAGTTGAGCACCTGTACGTGAATGAGCATCATTTTTTTTAGGCTAACGTGATTTTTTTTAGCATTTTAGACTATAATAATGTGAATGAGCATCTGCACGTGAAGAAAATAAAACGAGAGCAACTAGTTAACCAGTGCTCGTTTGGGAGCCTCGCAACGATCAGCGTTACTTGGCGCGCTCCCAGCCATTTACCACGTGTCACGCTCTGGACGCTCCCTTCGGATTTTGTTTTTTATTTTATTTTTCCGCACGCGTTTTTGGCTTTTTAAACGGTTTTTTTCTGGATTTTTTCGACGTTTTGGTTTTCCCCCGTTCTTTCTTAGCTTTTCGATCAAAAAAATATTCGAATTTTTTTTCCACGAAAAAACGCGTTTTTTTTTCCTTTCGCGAAAGTCACGGGTTTTCTTCCGCGAGAGGCACGGTTGTGCTTTAGCAAGAGTTACGGCCGTGCCTTTCGGAAACGAAAAAAAACGTGTTTTCTATTTTTTTTCTTTCGCGAGAGTCACGGTTTTGCTTCCGCAAGAGGCACGTTGTACTTTCGCGAGAGTCACGGCCGTGCCTCTTGGAAAGGAAAAAACAAAACGCGTTTTTTGTTTTTTTCCTTTCGGGAGAGTCACGGTTTTGCTTCCGCGAGAGGCACGGTTGTGCTTTCGCGAAAGTCACGGCCGTGCCTCTCGGAAAGGGAAAAAATACGCGTTTTCTGTTTTTTTTTCTTTCACGAGAGTCACGGTTTTGCTTTCGCGAGAGGCACGGTTGTGCTGTCGCAAGAGTCACGGCCGTGCCTCTTGGAAACGAAAAAAAAACGTGTTTTCTGTTTTTTTCCTTCCATAAGAGTTACGGTTTTGCTTGCACGAGAGGCATGATTGTGATTTCGCGAGAGGCACGGACGTGCCTCTTTCGTAAAGAGAAAAAAACCATGCTTCTCGGTCCGGTTTTTTCGCCCCGGTTTTTTTCATCCGGTTTTTTCGTGAAAAAAAAAGTTCGTCAAAACCTATCAACATGGGATTTAGTTTTGAAGATCTCAACGCGAGGAATCCAACGGTGAAAACGATTCGGATTTGGACGCACGATTTAAGAGATAAAACGTTTTGAATAAACGGATCTACGAAAAAATGAAAACTTCCAGGTTGCGACAAGTGGCGCACACGCGCTGCATGTGCGCCACTTGTCGCAACCTGAAAAAGTGGAGTGCTCTTTGCAACGAGTACTCCTTAATTAGTGATTTCGAAATAAAACCGTATGTTCCTGCGCGCTGGGCCTGGCCCATTACAGAGATCGCCGCGCCCGTTTCAGTTTGGCAAGAAAAAAAGTGTGAGAAGGCCCAGTGTGGTCTTCCCCTTCGTTTCGGGCCCGCTGGTCCGCCGAAGTTCGGCCACGGCAGTATCCCATCTCTCCCACCCCGGCCCCCGTACCCTGCGTTCCCCCACCACCCTCACCGTCTGCTCCGCCACCTTATCCAAGGAGGCGGCCTCCTCCGACGCCGCTCTCAGTCCGCCGGACGCACTGGTCTCCTCGTCGGTAAGGTCTTCGCCTCGCTTCCCCTCCCTCCCCCCACTGTTTCGGCGTTTCCCGTGCGATGCCGTCATCAAACGCCCTAGATGCACGAAATCAGAGGAAGACGGTTTCTCAAGTCTCCGCCGCCGCCGCCGCCGCCGCCTATCTTCTTGCCGCCCCCGTGTTTGCCTCCATGGCACCACCCTGTTGACGTCTTCGACGAGGGCGTCCGCCACTGGGCCGCCGGTTGCCCTGGCTGTCGCAGTCCCTTCCTACGAGGCAAGACCGCGGGACGCTACTGCCCCTGCCCCTGTATTGCCTCAATTTCCTTCACCCAGGCCGGGGACGCCACCGAGGATCTCGTCCTCCCTCACTGAATGGATGTTATGGTCCGATTTCGCTGCAGATTGGCCTGACTGTAGAATTTTAATAGTTGAATCCACATTGCTTTAATTCCATTGCCAAAAATTGTGTTGCTATTTGCTACGGTGCTCTGTCAAGCTCAACCTTGGCCAAGTCCATCTGGCCTGTCCCGAGGCTCGCACCAAGCCCCCACCCCGGCTCGCTTGGGTTCTGCTCGTTGACAGGCCTGCTGTTTGCTGTGTGGCAGCTGCGCTGTCCAGTTATCGCGCGTCCAATGCTTTAGGTTAGCTGCGGTATTGCTGTTGCTTTAAGTCCAGTCAGCTGCTTTGTCTAGGAGAGTAAATGATTTGTGTGCCACACGAACCGTGGAGATGTACTTTCTTAGTCTCTTTATGTTGATTTCACAAACTTGCAGAACTGTTTATGCAGAAAATTCTAGTGGGACGGTGTGCTTGTGTTCTTATCTTTTAGGTTTGTTGGGATCCTTGATTCGTTAGCCTTGATGGCTCGTTTACCGCTGCTTGCTTGATGTTTTACTGCCTATTTAATCCACTGTTTGCATATTCTGGTGCTTAAAATGTATAACAACCGAGTATCAATTTTGGGTTGTAACCTCTGTAGAACAAAAGTATTTCGTGTTTACTTAATGCTAATTTGGGGTTGGTTTCATGTTTACTTAATGCTAATTTATTGTCTACAAGACAAAGTAGTTTAGTTCAAGTATAGAATATGCTTACGAAGAACATCACAGAGGAAACCCTAGAGATGATTCAAATTTAACTGAAGTGACATATGTAGCATATTGGATATATCGGGACTACAAAAATAGCAGAATTATAGCGATCAGTATAGCGGCTTTAATGGTTGCAGCTATGATCGTGGATTTTAGCTCAATCACGTAGCGTTTATGTCCGAAAAACCTATAACTGGACATTTAAATCACTGCTCGTGGCGTTGATTTGTTTCGGAGCAAGCATCAAAGTGTTGACTCATATTGTTATTGTACTTCTCCTGTTTTCTTTACTAATTTTGTATGTCCTGTTATTTGTTTTGCCTAGGAGGGTGAAATATCCTTGGTTCAGGTTGTTCAGCTATATCTTGAGATGTTGGCACATGGTCTAGCAAGCAATCCCTTGAGGGCTACTCGATCTCCACTTACTCCGAGGGCGTCAAGTGCACCCCTGGGACTTGTCTCTTCATTGGGATTCAACAGGGGGCGTAAGGAAAATGTAAAACTTTTTATCAATGTTGATAGGTATAATACTTATGCTTCTTCTGACCTCACCATCAAAGAATTAATCTAGTTTACAATGTGACAAGAAGCCTTACTACAGCCCTTCAATGCAGATACACAAAATATAATGCTCCCTCCATTACACAGCGATGTTCCAGAATATCACCACTTGCATCTGCATCCTTTGGTGACATGGCGGACTCTTCAACTCGTAAGTATATAGCTGTGTATGTATATGACAACAAAAACATCACATGATAGTGTCTTTAGATGTTATTAGTCATTTTTCATTCTATTCAATTATAGTAATACTGAAGTAGAACTAATAAGGAACAACTGACTCGTGTGCATCTCAGATTACCACTTTGCTTTTCATGCATGATTCATCTTAGATGGTATTATGGTATCATGTAGGCATCAAATGACATTGTTGGCCAGGGTATCTCTTTGGGACATGTTACACATGTACATGATCACATGCATGTTAAGAGAGATCAGCAGTGCTAAAATCACCCATATCAGTCATTAACTCATTTTCTTTTCTAGGCTTATTGTATGAAAAATCACATGCGCTGATATTTATATTGATTCTGTTGATTGAACTACTTCCGATCCATATTACTTGTCGCTGCTTTAGTACACCTTTATACTGCTTAACCTCTAGAATTCTTTAATGATTAACCTCTAGAATTCTTTTTAACTGCTTTGTTCTTCAGCCATTTTTCCTAGAATCCATGTGAAGGATCCGTATCAACGACTTGGAATCAGCAAGGAAGCATCTGAAGAAGAAATTCGAGCTGCCAGGAACTTTCTCATAAGCAAGTATGCAGAGCATAAGCCAAGTGTTGATGCAATTGAGTCTGCGCATGACAAAATCATCATGCAGAGTTTCTTTGATAGAAAAAACCCAAAAGTGGATCTCAAGAAAAAATTTAGGGAACTTAGTCAGTCACGTCCAGTCAAGGCTGTTCAGGGCAGATTTTACACGCCATCTAACAAATTTATTTGGAAGACAGCGATTACTTTTGTCTTGCTTGGAGTCCTTACCCTTGTTTTCCCTACTGAAGAAGGTCCAACTCTCCAGGTCTTAATCTCTTGTGCGGCAAATATCTATTTCCTTTATCAGCGGCTTAAAAGTGGATGGAAATCATTCTTTTATGGGTATACTTTCTTCCCCTTCCATTGTTTTGTTTCTACCTTTGGGTTGTTAAGGATATAACCGCCCAGTAGTTGATTAGTTATGTACAGTACTAGTGTTTGCTTTGAGCTATGATGCTCTGAATCAGTATATAGACATTTTGTGCACATTCCAAATCCTAACATGATACTGGAGCCAGATAACCCAAATCTCAAAGCTTCATGGTGGCCACCATTAGTTAATTGCTATCTTCACCGCCAGGACTAATATCTATCTCCTGATAGTGGTGCCAGTAAATAGAGTTTCACAAATTTGCTTAGTTGTTCTTTTTTTTGTTCTTGGTGCTATATGTGATCATTACTTTGATAGACATCGATCGGTGTGATCGATGCAGCACTTGTTTATAGGAGTCATTTGATTAATGCTGGATTGTTTTAAAGCTTATCATTTAGCCTAGTAATAAAGATTAGCAAGCAGAATGCAACAGTGTTGGGCTCCACATTTTATTTTAGTCAAGTAGAGTTTTGTAGTCTCTATTAGATTGTCATTTTCTGTTATTGGTGCTTTGTGATTATTAACACTGTAGGTATAGTCTGCTAATTTTTTTTATGAGTTTTAAGGTTGAGTACTGGGTGCCATTTGCTAGCTGTTGACCATATGTGCTACAAATACTACATTGCTCTAGAAACATGTTTGCAGATAAGATGTGAACTAGGAGTAGGACTGAACAACACATTTGCATATTAGAAATCCATGGACTAGGAGTAGACATCCAAAATTCAGAACGCGTTTTTCTGCTGCTAGCCGAGCAGATCGAGTTCAGGTGCTAGTCACAACTAGTTAAGTGAATCATTGATGCTCTTTTGAGATTTACAGAAGGACGTAGGGTCTGGTTTCGAGAAATGAATTGGTATGATCAGTTCCTGATGCTAAGTCTGCTCTGTTATTTCAGGTTCGGCTCCTTCTTTGCTTCCTGGTTTCTTGCCACATTCTTGATGGTATCAGTAATTCCGCCTATATTGCCTGGTCCAAGAAACTTGGAAGTGAGCACGGCGTGTGTTGCTTACGCTTTCCTTTTTGTATCATCAACCTTCCTGAAGTAGGAAATGTTTGGTTTTTCAATTTCCCATGCTAAAGCCCTTAGCCTTGCAGCAGTCAATATGGTCGGTCTCGGTTCCCTCCTGCTTCCAATAGTTTGTACAGCGCTTTGGCTGTCTTTTATTTCTCAGGGGTGGAAATTTTAGTTCTTTGCTGAGTTTCTGTCTAGTATATACATCAGGTTGTAATGTTTGACATAGATCTTTTTTGCCCTGGCCCTTGGAACAGTTTGATACCACCTCATGTAGTCATTTTCATTGCTGTATTAAATATTTGGATAGATCATAAGATACTGACATAAATGGCTATTGTGGATCGAAACACCTTTTTTCTTTTCTTTCGGGTCTCATTCCGGTGCTGTACAGTTCAATTCTCGATCCCTTTCCTTGATTATTTATTGCTTTTCAAGTATCAACCGTCCGGATTGCGTTTTCTAAGATGGCAACTGAAGGAATATCTTAGGTTGTTATGCCTGCTCTGATCTGATCTGATCCTGGCATCTATGAGTTGTTGGGCCTGCTTTGTCGTTTGGTAATTGTTGGTGATGTTTTGATTGGCCATCACGAGCTTTGGAGCCCGTGACACAAAGCCAGCAGGAATTCAGAGGTCGGTCTAGTACCAGTGGTGCTTTACGATTCGCAGGCTATTATAGATCAGCAGAACCGGTCTGTATAAGCATGAGGCTTCTCTGGCACGCAGTCGCTAATGGGCGATTACACATGGTCCACCAAGAGAAAAACAATGTCCTGTGCCAGGCAAGCCTGCAAGTAATCCTGCTGCATGTTTAGAATGTCCTGATGTGTCATGCGCTTTCTAGTAGATGGAACAGATGTTGGTCACAGAGAAGGATATCCTGATTGAACATCTTTTGATCTCTCTAGAGGGGATAGAGAGTAGCTGCTGGTGCTGCTGCATGATTATTTTGTCAGCTACTTTTCACCCACCAACTAGACGTTTTCAAACCGAGTTAGTATCTACACTAGGAGAGGGTTAAGGCCAAAGACTATTCTGATCCTTGTGATCCAGGGCAAACCACCTCCTTATATTTATTATCATATACACAGGAAAAAGGGCGTGCTACCTTTTCTCCCTTGATCCTAGCTACTTTCCGGGTTGACCACTAAACTGTTGCCATTGTGGTCCTCTGTGATCGTTGCTCAAATCTAACTTGGCCTGTCAAACTGGTATTGCATCTGTCATGGAGTTGTCACGGCAAATGTCCTAGCAAAAAGACTTAGTCGTAGGACCATCGCAACTAGGAAGCTCAAAGGGGTTAATTGGGACAAAGGACATGAGAGATTTTATACTAGTTCGGCCCCTTACGATGAAGGTAAAAGCCTACGTCTAGTTGTGTTGATATTGCTGGGTTTTCGATCATCAAGAGGCTAGTTCGCCGGCTTGGTATCGATCTTTTGTTTCTTGCCCTAAGTCGCCACCGGGTCGTCCCCTTATATACACGGGTTGACGCCTGGTGGCCTACAGAGTCCCGGCCGGTTCATACAGCGTGTCCAGCTCGGTGACTTCTTTTACAAGTCTTTCCTTACATACGGTGGTTTACAATATTGGGCCTTAAGCCGCCTCTAGGCCTTAGGCCTTCTATAAGCTTTAATAAACTATCGCCTTGAATGTTTATTGGGCTTCCTTTGTGACCCGCCATCGGGGCTGACCCGGCCCCTCCTGGGCGGGTCATAGCTGATAGCTATATCCCCAACATTATGCCCCAGATTGATTTTGAACTTTGTTCTTTGTCAATCTTCAACACTTAAACAAAAATCCATCTTCTTGTCCTCGCAGAAGTTTTTGTAACCCGCCATGATGTCATCTCTTGAAAACACAAAAAACTTTTATGACGTCATCTCTCAACGGATCTTCATCTTTAATGCTTTCTGAGAATCGAGGCGTCCGTTTAGTTGGATAACCATTATTCGGGTCTTCCTCGATTTTCGCGTCTGCCTGTTCGCTTATCCCCTTATAAATAGGCACGCGCCCGGTCTTTCTCATTCTCCTCTCTTCTTCGTCTTCCTCCTCTCGCGACCTCCGCTGCTGCTCGAGCTCCGTCGCCGTCAGAGATCACCTCCCCTCCGTCGACCTTGGCTGTTGCATCGACCGGAATCTGTCCAGAAAACGGCAGCGACTTTCCGCGGAGGATCTGTGGCTGTAAGTGTTTCCCTTCTTGCTCCTCAGATTTGCATTAGGACTTTCTATGTTTTCCGCATGTTCTTCGTAGTTCATTGTAGTTCTTCGTAGTTCTTCCGCTGCAGCCTCTTCTTAATTCAAAAAGAGATATATGTTTGTACGGTAGCTGTTTGGCACCTACTCTTGACACTGATAGATCCCTTTTCCCATTATAAAGGCCTCATTAGGACTCACAAACTCATATGTGCAAAAAACTTTTAGGTTTAGAATTTTTTCCATTTTGAATAGCCATTTGATTTGGAATAATATCCAACAATTAGGAAACTTGTTTGTCTCAACACTTAGCCAAAACTGCTTTCTCAAATATCTGTAGTCATGGCGGCTTATTTGCCGGCTTACTTTTCCTTCTATGACATTAGCCCTTACTTAAGCCGTCATTACTCCCCTGTACCATTGTCATTGAATTGAACCGGCATGTTGCTTTCTTTTCAGTTCGTCTTTTGAACATCATGTCGTCCAAAACACCGACTGTCTGCAACTGGGTTCCCTCAACAGTAACTGAGGACAATTTGAAGGAGTTCTTCTCCATAGGATTTTTGCCAGGGAAGAATGTCATGTCTTATCGTGCACCTGACCCGGACGAGGAACGGCCCAATCCAAGAGATGGTGAAGTCATTGTCTTTTCTGACCACATGAACCGTGGTTTTTCCCCACCCGGCTCAAAGTTCTTCAGAGAAGTCCTCCATTTTTTCAACCTCCACCCTCAAGATATCGGGCCCAATTCCATATCCAATATCTGCAACTTCCAAGTGCTCTGTGAGGTTTACCTTCAAGAAGAACCGACTGTGGAACTCTTTAGAGAGTATTTTTATCTGAACCGCCAGAACGAGTGCACCAATGGCCTTAGCTTGGAACTTGGAGGCATCTCGATTCAACGCCGACAGGGTGCCGTCTTCCCCCTCATAATCTTGCCGAGTCATCCCAAAGACTGGAATCAGACTTGGTTCTATTGTCAAGACACTTCACCAGCAAATGAGAAGCCACTGTTGGGTTATCGCGCCGAGCGTCTTGACTCCAAATTTGCGCTCCTTGACAAGCTTACTACTGCTGAACGTAAAAAGCTGATTCCATCAATCAAAAGGATTAATGCTTTATTGGGGAACGGTTAAACCGGGGTTGATTTGACCCGTTGCTGGATCTCATGGCGGGCTATCCCTCTACGTCGCTGATCCAAACTGATGTATGAATATGGTGGAGGTCCGAATGATTCTCTTCGTTACAACTCCGTTCAGTTATCCAAAGAAGATATTGTTGCAATGTCAACTCTTCTGGTAAACGGCAAATATGAAGACTGCAGTAAAATCGGGTTAAACCCCTTCGGCAAACTTAACCCGACGCTAGAGGTAATTAACCTCTGATCTCTCTCTTTTGTATTTTTCTCAGCCGTTTTTTAATACTTGCCTGACCTTTCATCTTGTTTTACTTGTTTATAGGCCAAATCTGATTTCTGGAAAGCCAAATATGACCACGAAGCTGCCAAGAAAGCAAGAGCCGCCGCCATAAACGCCAAGAAGACGAACCGGAGATCTAAAAAGAAGAAGAAGAGCACCGTTGAAGACCTGCTGAAGCTTGACGATGATACTTATGAGTCAGAGGTAGCCCTTGACTCTGTTAGCCAGCTTTTTAATAATCTTATTAACACTGATCATTGCCAGGACGACACAGGGGCCAGTCAGGCTGTGGAAGAAGAGGTAACTATTTCCTCCGACTCAGCCCATTTGCCAAGACAGAAACTTCGAGTCGTAACCCGGAAAGTAAGGTTTTCACACCATTTGGCTTATCCGGACCCTCATTTTCTTTTGAAAAAGCAGCAACATGAGAGCCGCCGTCAGGCCCGGAACGTCGATGAACCACCTGCTGTTCTTCAACAAACGCCTCAAAAGTGCCAGAATGAGGTTTATTCCTTCGCCTTTTACTTTCCATTAATGGATCTTCTCCCTTGTATTATTAACTTTACTTTATCTTTGCAGGAGGTGTCCCACTCTTCTGGCGACTCATCTCAAACTCAATTCCCGGCCTTTAAAACTGCCCCTGGGTAAGGAATAAATCATCTTTCCTCCGTGTCTTTCAAACTGCTTTTTTATACTGACTGTTTCATAATATCTTTATTAGTGGCCAAGCCAAGTCCAAGAAGGCCAAGGTGACTAGGCCGGCGGAAGACCCACCAGTCCTTGCACCCGAATCGGCTATGCCACCTTCTCCTCCATTAGCTGAAGCACCAGAAGACCCGACTGTCAATGCTGAAGTAGATCCTCCTGAGCCGTCAGTTGACGGTACCATTGTTAATCCTTCTGCTACTGGTCCATCCAGCTCAGCCAACCCGCCATCGCTGTCTGCCCAGGACGTTCTGATCACTGGAAGCTTCTTTGTTGAGCCGGGGAATCCCACCGTGTTGGCTCGTCACACGGCTAAACAAGAGGCTTTGGAGAGACAAAAAGTGTGTTTTGACATTTCTCATTATAGCCATCTAAATGCCAACGACATATTGTCCGGCTATCTGAGCCATGTGCACTCCAGCCATGACACAAAAATCGAAATGGTCAAGTAGTTGCAGCTGAAGTATGAGGTATGCTCTTCCGGCTTACTTATATTCCGCCAGCCCCCAAGTCTTCAGATTATGATAAAACCTTGAATGATCTGTAGACTTATGATATAGGCTAAAGCTTTACCTTTAGATATTTCTGGAGTCCAATAAAATAGAATAACCTTCACCGGTAGTCCCCAAGGGCTGGTTCACTTGACCATAAATGAGCCGGTACTTTGAATGTCATAACTATCTTGTGCCGAACTCAACAAATATTGTAGTCCGGCTTAACCTTGAGATACTTGTTGAATATCATACATTAGCCCCCAAGTGCCAAGTGTTGTTACTTTGTAAAGTACTTGGGACTTGAAGTATAGTAGAGTCATAAGAATTTGTTTTGGCATACATTAGCCCCCAATGTCAAGCGGTTTTGCAGTGCAAAGTACTTGAGACTTGAATCTTGCCTCTTGAACTTTAATTGAAACCTTGACACACATGTGTATGTTTTGTAGAATGCCTTATCTGAACTGAGTTCGCAATTAACTGATGTGAAGACCCGGCTGGCGGATCAGGAGGCAGAAATCAAGTCTGCTAACTCCAAACTGCAATTAAGTCTTGCTGAGACGGAGAAATTGAAAACCAGCTTGACCGCCAAGAAGAAAACCTGGGCTGAAGAGAAAACGTTGCTGACACAACGCGCCGAAAAAGCTGAAGCAGCTCTTGAAGAGGTTACTACGGAGCTGACCGGATTAAAGGACCGGGTGTCTCACATGGTTTCCGCCATCTTTGGTATGTAATCTGTACTGATCTTTTGTACCTTCTGCTGACCCGAAATATAAACCGCCAGCTGACCCTTTGTGTACAAAATATGTGCAGGCCCGCGAAGCAAGAATCTGAGCCAAGACAACGTGACTAAACTAAAGGCGGTCTATACCTTAGTGGAGCAGTTGTACATTGGCGCACAACAGGCACTTGCCGCTATCTCTCCTGCCAATCAAGGACCCAATCGGCTCAGTGATGTCTTGAAAAGGCTGTCTATCTTACCTGCCAGGTTTCAAGAAGTCAAGCGATCATGTGCCAGAGCCGAAGCTTTGACTGCCCTGAGCCGCTCCAAGGCTTGGGTGCCAGATCTAGACCCGGCGGATGTAGCCAGAGGGTACCCCACGGTGAAAGAAGACGGGTCTCTATTTGAACAGGATGACTTCGTTGCTTGCGTGAGGGAGGTGCGACCTCAGGCCACCATTCTCGGAGATGAAACAAATATCGATAAATACCAGCCAGGTTTTGATTTGGAAAATAAGAAGATGGCGACTCCCTCCTACAAGGTGACCGACCTTATCCCGCCGGTTCGTCAACATACATTTGCTCCGAATGTTGATCCAGCCGGCTTGATTGATGAAGAATCAGAATTCATCGCCGTGAACGGCTTCGATTGGTCCAACCCTTGCTTCCAATTAACAGAAGGAAGTGAACCGGCAAGGGAGGAGTGAGAACCATCTTTGTGGGCTTTTTAACAGCCTTGTAATAGACTTAGCTTTGAAAACAGCTGCATATTTTGCTTATGCCATCGCGCACAAGATCTCGTGTGTGACTCTTTGCTTCTTGATGTCAATATATGCGTCACATTCATGGTTATCTTTGCGATATTTCAGCTATGTTCATGTAGCAAAAAGAAAAACTTGCTTGGTGGTTTAACACCGAACGGGTCAGAACACCCGGTGTATAACCAATACTTTATCATAGTAGATGAAATAGAAAAACAGATGCGAAAAATAACCAAGGTGGAAACAAACCTTGATTAATATAGAAAGCAACTGTTCTTAAATAACAATCATAACTGTATTTTTTACCTCTGGACCATCGGTTTATGCGATCCGGGTGATGAGGTTGATGAATCAATCTTTATGAGAAGTCAATGCTTCGGTACGACTGGTGACTGTAATGCCTTGGCGGCTTATTGTCAAATAGTTAAGCCGGTGAAAAGACCGTGCTAACTTGTTTAAAATTGAGACAATAAAAGACCAATAAGACAAATAAAACAAATAACAGTTGGTAACCAATATAAATTAACCTTGTAGTTAAAGGCTGGGGGTTTCTGATTCGAATACGATCAGTAAACCGGACCAAAGGGGTTAAGCTAAGACTCGAATACGACCATATAGCCCCCAGTGGCTTTGGCGTTGCGCCGATCAAGAGGGTACCGACAACTATGTTCTCTTTGGTTCGAATACGACCTATGTTTGAACAGGAAGCCCCCAAATGACCTTGAGAGGTTTTTAACGACCCTGATTCGAATACGATCCAAGTCGGACCCAAAAGGGGTTAAGCTATGATTCGAATACGATCAAGAAGCCCCCTAGTGAGTTTGGCTTTTGAGCCGATCAAGAGGGTTATGACAGCTATGTTCTCTTTGGTTTGAATACGACCCATGTTTGAACAAGAAGCCCCCAAGTGACCATGATAGTTTACAGCTAGATTCTAATACGATCATAAGCCGGACCAAAAAGGTTAGACTTGATTCAGATATGATCAGCTCTTTAATAGTCATATTAAATAAAAAATAGTAAAGATATGTAATCTTTGAAAGGGAAAAAGACCGAGGTCCTTCTTTATTACTTATCATAGTATATACAACGTCAAAGTATGTACATGATGAGAGCCGGTGGCTCAGGTGTAGTATGGCCGAAGTTGAGCAATGTTCCACGGCCGGCGGGTCTCCTCCTCCGACTTACGTGAGTCTTTGTGCTCTCGAACGTCAATGAGGTAATATGACCCGTTGTTTAAGTTCTTGCTAACCATAAAGGGTCCTTCCCAAGGCGGGGATAGCTTGTGTGCATCTGACAGATCCTGGATAAGCCGGAGCACCAGGTCACCTTCTTGAAAAGTTTTGGACTTAACCCGGCGGCTGTGACAACGGCGTAGGTCCTGTTGATAAATTGCTGATCGAGCCGCTGCTAAGTCTCTTTCCTCATCCAACAAGTCAAGTGCATCCTGTCTGGCTTGCTTGTTATTCGCTTCAACATAAGCCTCCACACGGGGCGAGTCATGACGGATGTCACTAGGCAACACTGCATCCGCTCCATAAACCATGAAGAAAGGTGTATAACCTGTAGACCTGTTAGGAGTGGTGTTGATACTCCACAGCATCGAGGGTAACTCCTCTACCCAACAACCCGGCGTCTGCTGCAAGGGAACCATAAGCCGGGGTTTGAGACCTTTTAAGATTTTCTGATTTGCTCTCTTAGCTTGACCATTGGATTGAGGATGGGCTATAGAAGAAACATCAAGCCGGATATGCTCACGTTGACAAAACTCCTCCATAGCCCCTTGGGATAGATTAGTGCCATTGTTAGTGATAATGCTGTGTGGAAAACCAAAATGAAAAATCACCTTTTTCGTGAACTGAACCGCCGTGGCCGCATCACACTTACTCACTGGCTCTGCCTCAACCCACTTTGTGAATTTGTCAACTGCCACTAAAAGATGTGTCTTTTTATCCTTAGACCTTTTCACAGGTCCAACCATGTCAAGCCCCCAGACCGCAAATGGCCAGGTGATTAGAATCATCCGCAACTCTTGAGCCGGCACGTGTGCTCGCCGTGCGAATTTTTGACATCCATCACACCTACTGACCAGACCTTCTGCATCGGCATGAGCCGTTAACCAGTAAAAACCATGACAAAAAGCCTTGGCCATAAGGGATTTTGACCCGGCGTGATGACCACAATCGCCTTCATGGATCTCACGAAGTATTTCTTGGCCTTCTTCAGGAGAAACACACCGCTGAAACGCTCTGGAGACGTTGCAATGGTATAATTCTCCGTCTGAAATCGTCATTGACTTAGACCGCCGGGTTATCTGTCGGGCCAGGGTCTCGTCCGCTGGCAACTCGCCCCGGATCATTTAAGCAAGAACGACACTGTCCAATCTGGGATGACGTGAAGAGCCGCCACCAACTGTGCCTCCGGATCAGGAACGGCTAGATCTTCTTCTGTAGGTAACTTAACAGACGGGTTATGCAAAACATCCAAAAAGGTGTTAGGTGGCACCGACTTACACTGAGATCCCAACCGGCTTAAAGCATCCGCCGCTTCGTTCTTCCTACGGTCAATGTGTTCCACCTGATAACCCTTAAAATGTCCTGCAACAACATCAAACTTCACGGCGATAAGCCGCCATGAGAGGGTCCTTGGAATCCCACTTGCCTGATACTTGTTGGGCCACCAAATCTGAATCGCCAAGGCACCGGACCCGGCTCAGGCTCATCTCTTTAGCCATTCGAAGACCATGGAGCAAGGCTTCATATTCTGCTGCGTTGTTACTACAAGGAAACATCAGTCGCAACACATAACAAAATTTGTCACATCGAGGGGAAGTTAACACAATTCCAGCCCCCGAGCCCTCCAACTGTCTGGACCCATCAAAGTGAATCGTCCAATATGTGTTGTCTGGTTTCTCCTCTGGCATCTGCATCTCTGTCCAGTCATTAATAAAGTCAACCAGTGCTTTAGATCTGATCGCATACGTGGCACATACTTCAACCCATGAGACCCAAGTTCAATGGCCCACTTGGCGACTCGTCCAGTAGCTTCTCTATTCTGGATGATGTCTCCCAAAGGCGCAGAGCTAACCACAGTGACTGGGTGACCCTGAAAGTAATGTTTAAGTTTCCGGCTTGCCATGAACACCCCATACATGAGCTTTTGCCAATGTGGATATCTTTGTTTAGATTCAATCAGAACCTCACTGACGTAATAAAGTGGCCGTTGAACCGGATGTTCCTTGCCAACCTCCTTGCGCTCTACCACAATTGCCACACTAACAGCTCGTGAGTTAGCGACTACGTATAATAACAGCGGCTCTTTCTCAACTGGAGCAGCAAGAACCGGTGGCTCAGCAAGCTGTTTCTTCAGATCCTCAAAAGCAGAGTTCGTGGCATCGCTCCAAACGAAATCATCCGTTTTCTTCATCATCTGATACAAAGGCATCGCCTTCTCCCCTAACCGGCTTATGAACCGGCTCAAAGCAGCAACACGACCCGCCAGCCGTTGAACGTCATTGATGCATGTTGGTTTGGCCAGGGTTGTGATTGCCTTAATTTTCTCCGGGTTAGCTTCAATACCTCGGTTGGACACCAAAAAACCCAAGAGCTTGCCAGCTGGGACTCCAAAAACACACTTGGCCGGGTTAAGCATCATTTTGTAGACCCGGAGGTTATCAAAGGTCTCCTTCAGATATGTTACCAAGCTTTCCTCTTTCCTGGACTTTACCACTATATCATCCACATAAGCATGAACATTACACTCAATCTGATTGTGAAGGCAATTCTGCATACACCGTTGATAAGTTGCCTGGGCGCTCTTAAGCCAGAAGGGCATAGACACATAGTAGAAGGCTCCAAACGAAGTGATGAAAGCCGTCTTCTCCTGGTCCTTGACTGCCATCCTGATCTGATGATAACCTGAATAAGCATCCAGAAAACTCAAACGCGCGCAACCCGCCATAGCATCGATGATCTGATCAATACGGGGGAGAGCAAAAGGGTCAG